>NC_058384.1:26489266-26795470 GCF_018350175.1 Felis catus | reverse complement strand
TTGGTTGGACACCCTTGTTACTCCCTTTCTCTTCCTCCTCCATCATATTCATGAGATAATACAGCTTTACCTGTCTGAGAGTGCAAATGTAATAAGTAGGGATGCAGATGAGAATATAAATATGTGGATAATTCAGAATATGATAACTCTGGATCCAGATGAAAACCTAAATGTTATAACTGGGTATACAAATAAGAATGCAAACTCTGCAATAAGAAAACAGTTTCTATGATCCCCCCAAAGACCTCATTCCCCAGTACTGTGGCCAGGAGCTATTCCTTTTTCTATCTAGCAGTCAAGCCTCCAATCCCTTTCTTGTGCTGAGAGCCAGGCTAGTTTGCTGAGCTCAGCAGGGGAGGAAGGGAGGGATCCTCCTGGGTGTGTTTCAGGAAGGTGCCAGCCTGGGGAGAAAATGCTGAGATGAGTGCAAGCTAGAGGGGCTCAAGACCCTCATACTGGCCAGCTGGACACTGGTTAGTCACAAGGTACTGATGGGGGCATTTTTTGTCATGTCAACAGGCATAAACCAAGGACCTTTGATGCCCCAGCCCATTTCCCTGCCAAGCACTAGCTTTATCCTCCTTACAGGTATCATGGGGACATCTCTTTAAAACTAGAAAGAATAGAGCATCTATTTAAGCCTTTCCCACTCACCTGTGGAGCTGACTTTTCTTCATATCTTCCTTCCCTCAATGTGCTTTGTTAAAATTGTGATGAGATTCCATATGTCTTTACAACTTGTTTTAGATTGTGTTTTGGTTATCTACTGCTGCATAATAAGCCACCCCAAAATTATTATGCTCACAAATTCTATAGATAAGGAATTCTAACAGAGCACAGTGGGGATGGCTTGTCTGTTACAGGATGTCTGGGGGTTGCAGCTGGGAATATTTGAACAACTGGTGATAACTTTAAAGAGCAGAACAGAGAGAGCAGGGTCTCATGTCTCTTCTTACAAGGGCACTAGTCCTGTTCATAAGGAATCTATTCTCGTGACCTATTTACCTCCCAAGGGCCCCACCTCCTAATAGGATCACATTAGGGGTTAGGATTTTAACATATGAATTGGGAGGGGGACATGTTCAGTCTATAACATATGTGGTGGCTTAGGGCTCTAAGAGCAAATATTCCAGAAAACAAGGCTAAAGCTGCATGGATCTTTATAATTCGCCTCCATAATCCTCTAGGCTGATAGAGTCACAAACCCACTTACATTCAAGGAGGGGGGGTATAGACTCCACATTTCAGTGGGAAGTATATCAGTGGATATGTCTGATTATCCAATATTCAGTAGGTCTGTTCACTATGTAGAGAAGTGAAATCTTAAAGATTAAGCCAAAGATATGGTTAATAATGTGGATAATTTGCTTTTTAAATAATGAATTAAAAATATTTTTTTAATTGCTCAACAAAAAGAATGCCATAAATGATGGGTAGTATTTCTCAACCTGTATTTCTTGTATAGAGATCTAGAGCCATCTTACAAAATAAACAAAAATTCTTATTTCCAAGTAAGTTTGGAAAATGTTTCACATTATATATAGCCTTTTGGAGAGTCGCTATGCATACTGACACATCAAAGTCCCTGAGAAATCCTGCAGCAAAGAAATATTTATTTTCTTTTGGAGTTTAGATGTTTCTAAAACCTACTTGAACATGGAAACTTTAAAATTTTCTTTTTAGGTTGCCATACCTGTTGAAATCTTGCCAAACTAATATTCCTTGAGCTCTGTTCAAAAAAGACTGCCTAAGTCTGTCTACGTAATATTTTGGTGTGTGTGTGTGTGTGTGTGTGTGTGTGTGTGTGTGTGTGTGTGTGTAGTGCATCTTCTATATCCATTCATCTATGGATAGACACTGGGTTGCTTCCATATCTTGGCTATTATAAATCATACTGCAATAAACAGAGGCATACATGTAAGCCTTTGAATTTGCATTTTTGTTTTCTTTGGATAGATACCCAGTTGTGGAATTACTGGATCATATGGTATTTCTATTTTTAATTTTTTGAGGACCTTCCATACTGTTTTCTGAAAAGGCGGGCCTACGCTGGCTGACTCCATCTTGTTCTGTGTCCTTCACCTTGACCACGCTTCCTCCCTTGAGTAACCTCCCGCTCACCTGCCTAACAGGACTGGACCCTTCCCCAGCCAATGGGCTGAGGCCACAGCCATTACCTCACCAACTGCCCCTAGGCCCCAATAAAACCTTTGTCCTTTTGAAACTCACTCTCTCTCCCCAGTATCTCACCGCTGCATCGGTGCAGGTAGGGGATTGAGCTCGAGCTAGCTCGAATAGTCTCTTTTGCTTTTAATCTGACTCGGCTCCCTGGTGGTCTTTGGGGATCACGAATTCTGGGCATAACATTTTCCACAGTGTCTGCACCAGCTTGTATTCCCACCAATAGCATATGAGCAGTCTTTTTTCTCCACATCCATGTCAACACTTGTTATTTCCTATGTTTTGAATTTTAGCTATTCTGACAGGTGTGAGGAGGTATCTCATTATAGTTTTGATTTACATTCCCTGTTGAATAGTGATGTTGAACATCTTTTCATGTGTCTGTTGACCTTCTGATGTCTTCTTTAGAGAAGTGTCTGTTCATGTCTTCTGTCCATGTTAAAAATTGGATTGTTTGGTTTTTGGTGTTGAGTTATATAAATTATTTATATATTTTAGGTACTAACCTTTTATTGGTTGCCAGAGAGGAGGTGGGTGGGGGAATGGGTGAAATAAGTGAAAGGGATTAAGAGAGCACTTATCATGATGAGCACTGAGAAATGTATAGAATTGTTGAATCATTTTATTGTACACCTGAAACTAATATAACATTATATGTTAATTATACTTGAGTTAAAAAAATAAATATATTATAATCAATTAAAGATATTATGACCAAAAATGATGTATTCAAACACTTGGGTCTCACGAAGTGAAATCCAAAGTTTGAATAAATTTAAAAACAAAAGAATGAGAGAAAGAAAGAAAGAAAGAAAAGCAGACTAGCTAGACTCTGAATTCGAGAGCAAGCAAGCTTTAGAAGAATAAATCTTAAAATATTTTTCGATAACTTTTTCAATAATTGTAGCATAATTTTCAGTGCTTGATTTGAGTATTTGCACCAGACCAATTAAAGCAAAGTCTTTGGAGGTGAGGACTTAAGAACTGGAATTTTTGAAAATCACCTCAGGGAATTCAGGTTGAGGTCAGGTTGAGAGCCTTGAATTAAACTATTTTCTCAGAAAAAAAAAAGTGTTTATTCTTAGGAGGTTATTCACTGGGAAATTGGAAGAACAAAGAGGCACATTTGCAATTCTTAATGAAGGGGGAATCACAAAAGAGACAGACCAGATGCTGAGTATCTATACTTAATCTGCTTTGCTTCTTGGGTCTTGGATTGCTACTCCCCACACACCCCACCCCTGCCTTTGCCCATCCCTTCCAGATTGCATTGTCATAACCATTATTGACTCTCCTACTAAAGTTTTGCCTCCTTCTCACCCCCCACCCCCACCCCAAATAGGACTTTATTCTAGAATGGATAATTCAAATTGGAGGACACGCACCACTGGGGGTGGAGAGATTAACTTTTACAGATTGGAAGAGAAGTTTCCATAACTTGTGGGGAGATTCAATAGGAAGAAGTTAGAAAAGAGGGCAGATATGAGGATAGAGGAGAAGAGGGAGGAAATGTAGTGTATCCATGAAAGGAATCTTCCTCCCATCCATGGAGGACTTAAGTATTAAAGTGCTTATCCTGTAGACTGGAGAAAATTCATATCACATAGAGCTTTAGGTTCTTTGTTCCTATTGTATAATTATCTCTAACTAATTCAACAGTTTGGAAAATCTGCTATACTCAGAGCTTTATGGTATGATGTTTGAGGAATAAAGTAAAAGGTCAGTAAAGGGGTGAGTGACTCAGTGGATTAAGCATCCAACTCTTGATTTTGGCTCAGGTCATGATCTCACAGTTCACTGGATCAAGCTCATCGATGAGATCTGAGCTGATGGTGTGGAGCCTGCTTAAGATTCTCTCTCTCCCCCTCTCTCTCTGTCCCTCCCCTGCTTGTGCACTCTCTCTCTCTCAAAATAAATGAATGAGCATTAAAAAAAAAAAAAAGGTCAGTAAAGGGAAGTATGGCCAGGTCCAAGTCCAACCTCCATGGTGTCCTTGGAGGTGGTGGCATCTAGCAGTTCTATATGGAGACCATCTGTGAAGTGAATGACAGTCCAAAGTGGAACTGGAAATGGCAAAACAACACCTTAAGTACCCTTAACATAAAACATTCTCCTTCCCTCATATAATAGAGAAAGGTGGCCTTGAAAACAAAAGATAGAAAGGGGGCAGGGAGGAGGTAGACCAACATATGAACTACTGATGGATGTACTTTTATTTATTTATTTATTTATTTATTTATTTATTTATTTATTTATCCACTTCTCCTTTGTTAACCATTTGGCTTGTTTAAAAGTCTTTCTATTATATTGCACTGCATGAACTTTACTACACATAAATCCTAGCCTGCATCTTGGATTATTTCCTTAGGATAAATTCCCAGGAATGGAATTACCAGACCAAAAAATAACAGGTATTTTGGGGACTCTTGATATATATTACTACCCAGCCCCCTTAGAAGATTTGTATCAATTTAAACTATCATTAGCAGTGTACAAGAGTGCTTATTTTCCTAATACCGGGCA
This sequence comes from Felis catus, assembly GCF_018350175.1. NCBI lineage: Eukaryota > Metazoa > Chordata > Mammalia > Carnivora > Felidae > Felis > Felis catus. The sequence goes on along the minus strand of NC_058384.1, from coordinate 26,790,766 downwards.
TTTTAACTTACAAATATTCCTTGGTGCTCTTGTTATTTTTGTTTTGATTGTTTTCTTTCTGGATTACTCTTAAAAAGAAAATTTTCCCCAGCTTTGAGATATAATTGACATATAGCATTGTGTAAGTTTAAGGTACACAACATGTTGATTGGATACACAGGTATTGTGAAATGACTATAGCATTGGTCAACACCTCCACCACCTCACATAATTACCATTTCCTTTTTGTGATGAGAACATTTTAAGATATACCCTCTTAGCAATGTTCAAGTGTATAATACAGTATTGTTAACTATAAACACCATGCTGTATATTAGATCCCCAGAACTTATTCATCATATATATAACTGGAAGTTTGTATACTTTGACAAACATTTCCACATTGCCCCACCCTCTAGCCCCTGGCAGCCACCATTCTACTCTGTTCATCTTTTTTTAGATTCCACATTTAAGTGATATCATACATATCTGTCTTGCTTATTTCACTTAGCATAATGTCATCAGGGTCCATCCATGTTGTTGCAAATGGCAGGATTTCTCTTCTTCTCATAGCTGAATAGTATTCCATTGTATATATATACCACAACTTTATTCATTCATCCATAGGTGCACACTTAAGTTGTTTCCATATCTGGGCTGTTGTCAATAATGTTGCAATGAACATGGAGTTGCAGATTTCTCTTTGAGATTCTGATCTCATTTCCTTTGACTATATACCAAGAAATGGGAATACTGGATCATATGGTAGTTTTATTTTTAATATTTTGGGGAACCTCCATACTCTTTTCCATAGTGGCTGCACCTATTTACATTCCTACCAACAGTGCACAAGGTTTCCCTTTTCTCCATATCTTTGTCAACACTTTTTATCTCTTGTCTTTATGAAGACATGATGACTTCTTAGCCATTCTAACAGGTATGAGGTGATAGCTCATTGTGGTTTTGATTTGCATTTCCCTGGTGTTTAATGATGTTGAACATCTTCTCATGTGTCTGTTGGCCATCTGGATGTCTTCTTTGGAAAAATGTCTATTCAGTCTCTCTTTCCATTTTTTAAATAGAATTGTTTATTTTTTCTATTGGATTGAATGATTTCCTTATATATTTTGGTTATTAACCCCTTGTCAGACATGATTTGCAAATATTTTATCCCATTCTCTAGGTTGCCTTCTTATTTTGCTAATTAAATTTTTTTTAAATGTTTATTTATATTTGAGAGATGGAGAGAGACAGAGCATGAACTGGTAGGGTGAGGGGGGAGCAGAGAGACAGGGAGACACAGAATCTGAGTCAGGTTTCAGGCTCTGGGCTTCAGCATAGAGCCTTACATGGGGCTTGAACTCAAGAGCTGTGAGATCATGACCTGAGCTGAAGTTGGATGCTTAACCAACTGAGCCACCCAGGTGCCTGTTAATTATTTTGCTGTGCAGAAGCTTTTTTATTTTGATGAGATCCCACTTATTTATTTTGGCTATGGGGCTCCCTTGTCAAATATTGGCTCCCTTGTCAAATATTAGTTGGTCATATATGTGAGGGTTTGTTTCTGGGCTTATTCTTTTTTATTAACATTTTTTAATGTATACTTATTTATTTTTTATATTAAATATAATTTATTGTCAAACTGGTTTCCATACAACACCCAGTGCTCATCCCAACAGGTGCCCTCCTCAATGCCCGTCACCCACTTTCCCCTCTCCTCCACCCCCATCAACCCTCAGTTTGTTCTCAGTCTCTTATGGTTTGCCTCCTTCCCTCTCTGTAACTTTTTTCTCCCTTCCCCTCCCCCATGGTCTTATATTAAGTTTCTCAGGATCCACATATGAGTGAAAACATATGTCTTTCTCTGCCTGACTTATTTCACTTAGCAGTTCCATACATGTTGCTACAAATGGCCAGATTTCATTCTTTCTTATTGCCAAGAAGTATTCCATTGTATATATAAACCATATCTTCTTTATCCATTTGTCAGAAATACAACTGATTCTTAAAAAATAATTTTTAATGGGGTAAATTAAATTATGTGTGTTGTCTCTCTAGTCTATTTTCTTCTCAAAAAGTATGACATATTTCCCTTTGCTTTAGAAACATGGCAATCATTTTTTTTTCTTTTACTAATTCTCCCCAATCAGAAACAGATAACTTTCAGGTTGCTGGTAAACAAGTTCCTTCTCTTTGATGGATATTGCAAATAGTAGATGGTCTTTTGAGATTTTCTTCTCAGCCTTTCTTTAGCAATGGCCTCTAATTTGCCTATGTAAGTATCTCAAAAACTTACTTTGGAGAACTTGTCTTCTAGCCTGAACATGCCTCCTAAAATGAGTATTAAACCAGGATTCTTGATGGAGATTTAAGTGAAGTCATGAGTTAATTCCTTCTTTTGTCCTTCCAATTGTTATCCAATTATTGGAAATTATTGAATGTTTACTAAGTGTCTTATACTATATAATACATTGCAATGTGCAGGTGATATTGATTATTCATGGATTCCACATTTATGATTTTGCTTGGTTGGTGAACTTTATTGTAACCCCAAATTAGTGCTCATGGCTCTTTCATGGTCATTTGTGGACATGTGTAGTACAGGGAAAATTTGACTTACTCAACATGCACATTCCCAGCTGAGGTGTTTTACCAAGCAGGCTCCGAAGCAGGCTCCAGGCTCCAGGCTCCAAGCTCCAAGCTGTCATGAACCATGACAAGCTGGAGCCAAGCAGGCTCCAGGCTCTGAGCTGTCAGCACAGAGCCTGATGCGGGGCTCAAACACACAAACTGTGAGATCATGACCTGGGCCGAAGTCAGACGCTTAACTGACTGAGCCACCCAGGCGCCCCCAGATAAGTTTTATTAAGACATAAGTTATAGCGCTGTTGACCATGAATTTGATAGATCAACAATATATAGTAAATAAGGTGTCTTTAAACAAAAACACACACAAAAGAGGTTATGTATTGATTGATTGATGAAAATGCTGGGACCAGAATTTCACAGGAATCTAACCCTGTATTTTCCCTAGGAGCAAAGCCTCAGTATTCACTAATTCAGTGTTCACAGCAACTGTATAAAACATAATTCCCAGGAAAACTAGAATTGACTGTATATTAGAAGGTGACAGTTTACCTTGGGAAATGAGAGGAACACACATGAAAGAAATAATGAGCAACCTGAACAGTAAAATTGATACAAATAACAAAGGTTAGAAAAATCAGAGTGATCTAGAGGAAGGTTTTGTGAAAGGACTGGTCATAAATCTGGGCTCTGCAGAATGAAGAGGGTTTATGTAAGCTCAGGAAGCTAAGAGTGGGAGTGATGAATAGTCAGGCTATAAGCCAATTTGTTTGAATTTGAGGATTATTTTGAATTTGGGGCATATGAAAAATAAGGCTGAAAAAATAGTGTGGGAAGAGGTTACAGAGGTCCTGAATGTAAGTCTGAAAGAGCCTGGGTTTGTTCTTCAGACTAGTTTTTTTTGTTGTTGTTGTTTAATCACCTTTATAATTTGCATAAAATAAATTGCACTCATTTTAAGTGTACACTTTGATGAACATTGATAACTATATACTCCCAAGTAAACACCACCATAATCTAGAAATAAAAGATTTGTATGACCCCAAAATGTTTTCTCTTATTCCCTTGCAACCAATACCCCTACCAATCATAATAGTAGGCAAAACATATAGCATAAATTTTCCTCTTATAGAATTTCTTATAAATGAAACAAAATAGCAAGTACTCTTATGAGACTGGCTTCTTTTGCTTAGCATGTTTTTGAAATTCACCCATTTTATATATAGTATATAGTTTTTAAGAAAATGCTGAATAATATTGCATTTTATGGATGTACTGAAACTTGCTTATCCATTTACCAGTTGTTAGATATTTAGGTTGTTTCCAGTTTCGAGCTATTACAAGTAAAATTGCTATGGCCATTTGTGTACAACTCTTTTTGCGGGAATATGTTCTCATTTTTCTTGGATGAATACTTAAGACCGGAACTACTGGGTTGTATGATAGGTGTATGTTTAACTTTTTATGAAACTGCCAAACTATTTCCAAAGTGATTAAAACTTTATATATAACCTCAGCCACGTATGAAACTTCTAGTTGCTCCATATCCTTACACCTGATGTCGTCAGTCTTCTAAATATTTGCCATTCTAGTGGGTGGTGCCATTCTAGATGGCACAATGCGTGTCATCTCATTGTGGTTTTAACTTAGATTTTATGTATGACTAATGATAATAAACATATTTTCATGTATTTGAGATTTGTATATCTTATTTTATAGAGTGTTCAAATATATCGTCATTTAAAAAATTGGTTGCCTTGTCATTGGGTTGAAGACATTCTTTAAATACTCTGGATAGTGATCCTTTGTCACACATATGTGTTGTGAATATTTTCTTCTATGTTCTGCCTTTTCATTTTTGTAATGGTGGCTTTTGAAGAGCAGTTTTTATTTTGTTGAAGGCCAATTTACCATATTTTTCTTTCATGGTTCATGCTTTTTGTATACTCTCTAAGAAATCTTTGCCTATCCTAAGGTTACAAAAATTTTCCTCCATGTTTCCTTCTAGAAGTTTTATAGTTTTAGCTTTTACATTTAAGTCTATGATCCATATCAAGTTAGTTTTTGTTTGTTTGTTTGTTTGTTTTTGTATGATGTGAGGGAAGGGTTGAGGTTCATTCTTTCCTGTATGGAAATCCAACTGTTCTAGCAGCATTTGTTAAAACAATGATCTTTTCCCCATTGGATTCCCTTAACTCTTCTGTCAAAAATGATTATTGACTCATACATGTGTAGATTTACTTCTGGATGCTCAATTCATTTCCACTGATTTATATGTCTATCATTTTACTCATACCACATAGTCTTGATTACTGTAGCTTTATAGTAAGTCTTGAAATCAGGTAGTGTCAGTTTTCCAAGTTCATTCTTTTTCAAAATTGTTTTCGATAGTCTAGGTACTTTGAACTTCCCTAAAAATTTTAAAGTCAACTTGTCAAGTTCTACAAGAAAACCTGCTAACATTTTCACTGAAATCCAAATCTGAATCTATAGATCATTTTAGGGAGAATTAACATGTTAAAAATATAAAGTATTCCAGTCCATGAACATGGTATAGCTCTCCAATTATTTAGGTCTACTTTAATTTATCCAACAATGTTTTGTACTTTTTAGTGTACAGGTTTTGCACATATTTGGTTTAATTTTCCCCCAAATTTTTCACATTTTTTGATGCTACTGCTAATGATCTTTTCAAACAGCCAGATGTTTTAATCAAATTTTCTATATTTTATGTATTTTTTATACACTGGTTTCTGCTCTTATTTATATTATTTTGTTTTTCTTCTTAATTTGGGTTTAATTTGCTCTTTTCTCTAGTTTAAGATAGGAGCTTATATAATTTATTTTAGAACTTTCTTCTCCAACGTAAGTGTGAAAAGTTATGAATTTTCCAGTAAGCTCTGCTTTAGTTGCATGCCACATATTTTGATATCTGTGTTTTCATTGTCATTTAGTTTAAAATATTAAATTTTTTTCTTTTTTAATTTATTTTTTATTAAATTGAGAGAGAGGGAGAGGGAGAGGGAGAGAGCATGTGCAAGCAGGGGCAGGAGAGAGAGAGAGAGAAAGAGAGAGAGAGAGAGAGAGAGAGAGAGAGAATATCCCAAGCAGGCTCCACACTGTAAGTGCAGAGCCTGACATGGGGCTTGATCTCATGAACCATGACATGAGATTATGACCTGAGCCAAAATCAGAGTTGGATGCTTAACTGACTGAGCCACTCAGGTCCCCTGAGATATTTAAATTCTTTTCCTATGATTTTTTATTTTAGCTATGGATTATTTAGAAGAATTTTGTTTAATTTGAATATACTTTAGAATTTACCAAATAATTTTCTGTTGTTGATTTCTTCATTCTGTTGTGTTCAGAGAAAATTATAAGTTCTCTGAGTACATGCTGCTGAATAGAGTGGAGTGTTCTATAAATGTCAATTAACTGAAGTTGATTAAGTGTTGTTTCAATCTTATGTATTTTTGTTGACTTTTTAGTCTACTTGTTCTATCAATTACTGAGAGAGGCATGTTTAAGTCTCCAACTATAATTACGTGTTTATTTTTCCTTTCATTTCAATGTATTTTGCTTTCTCTATTATAAAGCCCTGTTGTTAGGTGCATATCATTTAGGATTATTATGTCTTTGAGAAATTGAGTCTTTTATCATTATGCAATGTATCTTTTTATCCTTCGTTATTTTTTTTGTTGTTGTGGTATTAAAATAGGCATCCCAGTTTTCTTCTGGTTAGTGTTTCCATCATATACCTTTTAAATATCTTTTTAGATTTAGCTTAATCTTTGATTTTATATTTAATGCTGGTTTCTTCTGTTGGGGTATGGTTTTTAAAATTTTTTATTTTCTTAACTAATTTTGAGATAGAAAATGTGAATTAACCAAGGGCAAAGAGAGAGAGAGAGAGAGAGAGAGAGAGAGAGAGAGAGAGAGAGAATCCCATGAGGTGCAGAGAGAGGGGAGAGAGTGCAGAGCCTGGAGCAGGGCTCAAGCTCACCCAAAGTGGTACTTGAGCTCACCCCTAGTGGGGCTCACCTATGCGGAGCTCACCCTATGCGGGGCTCAAACTCATGAACCATGAGATCATGACCTGAGCCAAAGTCGGATGCTTAACAGATTGAGCTACCCAGGCACCCCTGGAATATGCTTTTTTATTCAGTCTGACATCTCTCTGACTTTTAATTAGACTATGTATTTTTTAAAAAAAATAATTGGACTATGTATATTTAGGTCATTTGCATTTAATGTAATTTTTGATATAGCTGGGTTTAAAGCTAGATCTATTTGTTTTCTCATTCAATTTTTTAAATCTGTTCTTTGTTCATATTTTCCTCTTTCTCTACCTTGTTTTTGGATTGAGTATTTTGTAGTATTCTTTTTTCTTTTCACTTTTGGCTTACTAGCTATACCTCTTTGTGTGTGTGTGTGTGTGTGTGTGTGTGTGTATGTGTGTGGTGGGGAAGGTGTTTGCTCTAGGATTTATACTATAAATTTTAACTTAACATAGTCTACCTTTAAATAATATTGTGCCACTTATTATGTAATACAAGAACTTTGTTTTTAATTTTTTTTTATGTTTATTTAATTTTGAGAGAGAGAGAGAGAGAGAGAGAGAGAGAGAAAGAACAGGGGAGGGACAGATAGAGAGGGAGATACAGAATTTGAAGCAGTCTCCAGGCTCTGAGCTGTCAGCACAGACCGGATGAGGGGCTCCAACTCACGGACCCTGAGATCATGATCTGAGCTGAAGTCAGATGTTTAACTGACGGAGCTACCCAGGTGCCCCGTAATACAAGAACTTTAAAATAATATACTTCTGTGTTTCCTTTTTCTGTCCACTGTGTTATTATAGTATACATTTTACTTCCACAAGTGTTATAGACTCCACAATACATTGTGTAGTTCTTTTAAAGTTATTTTTTAAAAAGTTAAAGTATGACAAAAAAAGATTTTTATATTTATTCTTATACTTATTATTTTAACTTTCTTCATTTCCTTTGGATAACTCTAAGTTTCCATCTGGCATTATTTTCCTTCTTCCTAAATAATTGGATTTACATTGTCTTGGATTGAAGATCTTCTGGCAACAAATTTTCTCAGCCTTTGTCTGAAAAATACTTATTTTGATTTCATTTTTAATTTAACTTTGATATTTTCACTGGATTTAAAATTCTAGGTTGACAGATTTTTTTCCTGCCTTTTAACACCTTAAAGATATCATTTTATTGTCCTCTGTCTTGTTTCTGATTGTTTCTGATAAGAAGTTTACATAGTGTTACCTCTATTCCCCTGTATGATATGTCTTTTTTTTCTCTCTGGATTTTTAAAAAGATTATCCTTGTCATGGTTTTGAGAAAGTTGAGTTTTTCTGTGTGTTTAAATTTCTTTTTTTTTCTTTTAATGTTTATTTATTTTTGAGAGACAGAGACAGCATGAGTGGAGGAAGGGCAGAGAGGGAGACAGAATCTGAAGCAGGCTCCAGGCTCTAAGCTGTCAGTGCAGATCTGGCCTGATGCTGGGCTCGAACACATGAACCATAAGATCATGACCTGAGCTGTGGTTGGACATTTAACCAGCTAAGCCACCAGGTGCCCCTAGATTTCTTAAAGTATATGCTTAGACACTTTGTTCAGTAATTTTGATTTGTGAATTTATTATAATTTCAAATTTGGGAAAATTTCAGCCATAAAGTCTTTAAATTTGATTTTGTTCTCCTCTCCTCTTTTCTGGAGCTCCAAGTACACATATGCTAAAGAGTTCAATATTGTTCTACTAGTTATTGAGATGTTAGTATTTTGTTTTAGCCTTTTTCTCTTCTTCCTACCCTCTGTACTTAATTAGGATAGTTACTACTGTTACGTCTTCCAAGTTTATTGGTCTTTTTTTCTGCAGTGTTTAATCTATTCTTAACTTCTCATTCAATGAGCTTTTCATTTCAAATAATGAATTTTAATCTCTAGATGATCTATGTTGTTTTTGTTTCTATTTTCTGTTTCTCTTTTCATATGTTCACATTTTCTTTTAAGTACTTATACATAGTTATGACATTTATAATTGTTTTATGTCTTTGAAAATTCCCTATCAAATCTATTATTTCTAAATCTATGCCTATTGACTGACTTTCCTTGTGGTTTTGAGTCACATTTTGCATATCTAATAATTATTTTTATTGGAAAATGAACATTGTGAATTTTCTTTGTTGGGTACTTGATTTTATTACCTTTCTTTAAAGCATGATTAGTTTTGTTTTGGCAGACAGTTACGTTACTTGGAGATCAGATTGGTCCTCTTGAGGTTTATTTTGTTTTATTTTATTTTATTTTATTTTATTTTATTTTATTTTATTTTATTTTATTTTTAATTTTATTTACTGAGAGAAAGAGAGAGAGAGAGAGAGAGAGAGAGAGAGAGAGAGAGAGAGAGAGAGAGAGAGAAAGAATATCCCAAGCAGGCTCCGCAGTTTCAATGCAGAGTCCAATGTGTGGCTTGAACTCACGAACTGTGAGATCATGACCTGGGCTGAAATCAGGAATCGGACGCTTAACTGACTGAGCCACCCAGGCACCCCTTGAGGTTTATTTTAAATTTTTTTTCAGGGCAAGTCTTGAGGATACCTTAGCGTTCCAGTATACTAGGGCTTCTTTGCTACATTACTAAACCATAACTCTTCTGATGACTCCTCTGAATGCTTAATGAATTCAGTGAGGTCTACCTAGTCTGGCTGATGAAAATTTAAATGATTTTTCAGATCTGTTTGGGCTCTGAGAATTTCTTGACTTATAGCATTCTGCTAAATCTTTCATAGCATTATGGAGCTTCACCCTATGCATGTACAAATATTATTCAGGCAATGACTTGAAGGAGACACTATGTGGATTTCTGAAGTTCTTTCTTCATATAGCTTCAGCATTTTCACATAGCTTCATATTTTTAGTGTTCTGCCTACCTTGGGCTTCTCAGACCTCAAATTTGGCAAGGCTTTGTTTGGATTAGTCCTCCTTGCAACTACAGTTTGGAAGTTGCATCCAGGTGAACAGTGAGGGCAAACACATAAAGATTTAATTTATTTCCCTTTTCTAAGGGAACATAATCTTGCATAGCTTGTAGTCCAATGTCTGAAAATAGCTGCTTAATATGTTTTGTCTATATTTTCATTTGTTTAAGTCAGTTATGCAATTTCCATAGCAGTTACTTGTTCATAGGTGTAAGAAGTCTAGAACAGTATTTATCACTGTGTGTGTTTGAGTTTGTGTGATCAGTTATATGTATATATTGTGTGCCTTCATATGGTTAATATGCCTCACAGACATTGCCTTAGTTGGCTTGGGCAGCCATAACAAAATATCATAGACTGGTGCTTAAGCAATAAAACTTTATTTTCTCATGGGTCTAGAGGCTAGAAATTTAATATCAGGGTGTTATCATGGTGGGGTTCTATTGAGAGTTCTCTTCTTGGCTTGAAGATGGCTGCCTTTTCACTAGGTCCTCACCTGGAAGGGGTAGAGGGGGAGTGTATGTGCTAGCTCTCTCGTGTCTTTTCTCATAAGGGCACTAATCTCATCAAGAGGGTCCTACCCTCACGATGTCATCTAAATGTAATTACCTCCCAAAGGTTTCATTTCCAAATACCATCACATCGGGGCAGGTGTGGGGGGGATAGAGTGTCAACATATGAATTTGAGGGTGGATACAATTCAGTCCTTAGCACACATTTCTCAGAAATATCTCTCATTACTTACAGGAATTATTTTTCAACTTATGTGGTAGCCACTCTTCTAAGATGTATTTTAGAATCTAAATGACAAAATTCCCACCTTCTATTCTATTAGTGCTACACAGTTTGAGAATTACTGCAGGCAATAGGGAACTCTTACATACAGATTTTTGAGCAGGGACTTGACCAAATGAAATGATGATATAGGTGTTTTTTTTATAGTGCAAAGTTTTTAATTAGCTTCTGATTAGCTGTAAGATTGTTGTTTTTTTTTTTTTAATATTTATTGTCAAGTTAGCTAACATACAGTGTATACAGTGTGCTTTTGGTTTCAGGGGTAGATTCCTATGATCCATTGCTTACATACAACACCCAGTGCTCATCCCAACAAGTGCTTTCCTCAATACTCATCACCCATTTTCCCCTCTCCCCCACCCCCCCACCCCCACCAACTCTCAATTTGTTCTCTGTATTTAAGAGTCTCTTATGGTTTGTCTCCATCTCTTTTTGAAACTATTTTTTCCCCTTCCCTTCTCCCATGGTCTTCTGTTAAGTTTCTCAATTTCCACATGAGTGAAAACATATGATATCTGTCTTTCTCTAACTTATTTCACTTAATGTAATACCCTCCAGTTCCATCCACGTTGTTGCAAATGGCAGGATTTCATTCTTTCTCATTACCAAGTAGTATTCCATTGTATATATAAACCACATCTTCTTTATCCATTCATCAGTTGATGGACATTTGGGCTCTTTCCATAACTGGGCTATAGTTGAAAGTGATGCTATAAACATTGGGGTACATGTGCCCCTATGATATAGGTGTTTGAGGTAAGGGGGACTAAATGTGGGAGGGTGACAGTGACAGCAGGTTATTTAATGATCATTATGATAACCAGCTGAGGAGTTCTCTCAGGGTTCAGGTTCAGCAGAATTTGTCACTAGTCATTTTCTTAGCTGGTTGTACCCAAGCTTATCATTATCCTCAGCAACCAAAGCCTCAAACAGCTCCAGCACTGAGGAAATCTTCAGACTCATATGCTGAAATGCATTATCCATTCATGTATTCATCCAGAGTATATTTTATTTAATTGTTGTATCTGGCATTTCTAAGGAATATAAAATAAAGACTACTGCTCTTGCCCTTAAGAGGCTTATGGACTCTTTAGGGAGGCAAGATAAATATATTAGTTAAAATATAACCTAATAGTTTGTTATTTTGGTAATATTTTACTGCTTTTATTTTTTAAAGTTTATTTATTTTAAGAGAGGAGAGTACAAGCAAGCAGGGGAGGGGCAAAGAGAGGGAGAGAGAGAATCCCCAGCAGGTTCTATGCTGACAGTGCAGAGCTCAATGTGGGGCTGATCTAAGGAACTGTGAGATCATGACCTGAGCTGAAATCAGGAGTCAGACACTCAATCGACTGAGCCACCCAAGCACCCCAATACCTTACTGCTTTTAAAGTGAATTCTCATACCGTCTTTGGTCAAAAAGATAACCAATATATGGTCTTACAGACTGTCCATAAGCTATTGAGAAAGAAAAAGAATAGTCAGTGTGGGATGATATTAGCCAGAGAAGACTTTTCAGGAGAGATTTTTGAGTGTTTTCTTGAAAGATATGCTGAAGAAAAGGTGGAAGATCCTTTGGGCTACTAGAATCTCCTGGCAAATATCATAGGTGTTCAGGCTGACCCAGGCAGGGTAGAATTTGGACTTGAGGAGATATGACTGGTTAAAAGGAGGACCCCAGATAGTAGAAACCTTGAAGTCGAGGCTGAGGCATGTGGACTTGATGCAATAATTGAAGAGAGAACTGTGGGAGGCTCTTCTGTAATAAAGCGATGGAAGTTTTTGCCCTATGTTTTCTGTTTCCTTCTTTTTCTTCCACTTTCATGTAAGCCTATTTTTAAATTCACTTTTAACATGAATAAGGTTTTAAAATAAGTTTTATCCTTGCATTTTATTTTTTAAACCAGCCATAAATAGTTCTTCACCACAAAAATCTGTAATAAAATTTTAGGACCATAACCATTGAATTAATGTGTTAAACTAGTAACTGACTATCTTTTCTCTCACAGACATAATGCTAGACACTGAGAGGGTACAAAGCTTCAGCATTTGTTTATTCACTCATTTAGTCTATCTATATCTTACGGTAGTTAAGAAGCATTGTCTATGTCTTCAGTGTCTTACAGTCTAGTGGTCAGAAGGGACTGAAATAAATGGCTGGTTGAATGCAGGTCACCTTTCTTCTCCTTGAGTTGTCACTCATTCATCCCTCAGGGCCTCTCTCTAGGGCTTTCTGATTGGCTTATGGACATGGGAAGGGAGGGCTTTCAATGGAAATCAGGAACAGTTTTGGGGTCTTGTAGGGCTGCTGAAGCCTCTATTCTCCTATCATAGAACTCCATGTTGACATATTTCCATGGAGATTTCTTGGTCATGCACGGTGTTTCTTTTCCTGGATTGTTGAGATTGTCATCTGAATCTATAATTGAGGCTCATGTAGAAAGGATGGAAAGAACATGAAAGATGTCACTTTCTTACATAGTTTTAGGGATAATGTCTAACTGTGTGAGGGAGGCATATTAAGTGAAAATCAATTATTTCACCAGCAGGTGGGAAGTACTTGCAGCTAAAGGATTTTAGTCTACAGTAAGCACATGCCATGCCATGTGACTACAACTTAGAGTCAAATGCAGTTTTAGATTGTATTCGTAAAAGTATAGTATGCAAGATATTTGAAACAAAGGGTTTTGTTTTACTTTACATTGGCCAGTTTAAGTCTAAGGTGTTTTATTCATTTGTAGGTATCTGGTTTTAAGAGAAATATAGCAAACTGATTGATTGAAGCATTAAGGAATCAAATGTGAAAGTGAAAGGTTTTGAAACCAAATGCTATCTGGAATGGTTAAAGGAGGCCTATGTGTTGTTCTTGCAGAAGAAAGGACTAAAGCCACTTGAGAACCTTCATATTTCCAGCAGGCTGTCTCATGAACCAGGAATTAAGCTGGATCTGGGTAGATATGACAGATGGCATTAGGAGTAACTCATGGAAGTATCAGGGGAACACAATTTAGGTAGGGGAACACAATCAAAACTGTTCTTGGATGGACTAGTTTGTCCATTGGAGTAGTAAGTGCCTCATCACTGGATAGATTTGATGAACATCTGGGGAAAATGTGGAAGGCTCCAATATTGTTTGATTCAATGATTTTGTACCGTATGATGAGTCCTGTCACACTTCAGTGCCCTCTGGGTGATGATATGTAGATCTCATAGGAACCAGAGGAACTTGGATGAGTGGATACAGAAGATTACTGCCAGAGGCCCCAATTCTGAGTCATTTGAGCTACCCTTAGAGGCAGGCTAGAGAGAGGAAAAGAAAAAATTCCAAGAGGAAAAACACCTTCTGTTGCTCTTGGCAAACATTTGAAACAGCACCACCAGCCTTATGCAGCCCTACAGGGAGGAGGATGGCCCTTGGTGCATTGGCCCCTCTATCTGTCTGTATTTCCCAGGGCAGAAAGCTGTTCTTAGACAACCCCTACTCTATATCTGGGAGGTAATTAGGCCCTGGGGTGGTGGGTGAGTGAGTGGAGGTCTGTTGTCAGCAATAGGAGACAGAGGTTACACCAGCTCTGAAGCTGTGTCTGGTATTTCCTGGCAGCAGGATTGTCTCAGTTGTTCTTTCTCCCTTTGGCTTGTGGGGGCTTTCTTGATCTCTGGAATGTATGAAACTCATCACCAGTACATGTGAGTATTCTAGAGTTTGCTGCTGATGTCTTGCCACACTCAGTATTAATGCATCCCTCGTTCACTGCCTTTGGTGGTTCTTTTTTCACATGTACTTGTCTTCTATCTCCAATAAACTGTAAAAATTCTGAGGTAAGGATTGGCTTATACTTTTTTAAATTAAGTTTTTAAAAATCTACATTCTTTTTTTAAAGTTTTGATTTTAATTCTAATGTAGTTAACATACATTGTTATATTAGTTTCAGATGTACAATATAGTGATTCAGCAATTCTATATATCAGCCTATGATCATCACAGCAAGTGTACTCCTTAATCCCTATCACCTATTTAACACATCCACGCCCCTACCTCCCCTTTGGTAGCCATCAGTTTGTTCTCTATAGTAAAACTCTGTCTGGATTTCTCTTTCTCTCTTTCCCTTTTTGCTCATTTGTTTTGTTTATTAAATTCCATGTATAAGTGAAATCATATGGTATTTGTGTTTCTCTGACTGACTTATTTCACTTAGCATTATATTCTCTAGCTCCATTCATGTTATTGCAAATGGCAATATTTCATTCTTTTAGTGACTAAATAATATTCCTTTGTGTGTGTGTGTGTGTGTGTGTGTGTGTGTGTATACATATATACATACATTTACCTATAAACGGACATTTGAGCTGCTTCCATAGTTTGGCTATTGTAAATAATGCTGCAATAAACATGGGGGTACATACATCCCTTTAATTTAGTTTTTGTATTTTTTTTCACATAAATACCCAGTAGTGTAATTACTGGATCATAAGATAGTTCTATATTTAACTTTAAAAAAAAGTTTATTTATTTTGAGAGAGAGAGAGAGAGAGAGAGAGAGAGAGAGAGAGAGAGAGAGCGCGCGCAAGTGTGGAAGCAAGCAGGGGAGGGACAGAGAGAGAGGGGGAGAGAGAATCCCTAGGAGGCTGCACACTGTCAGTGCAGAGCCCAACACGGGGCTTGATCCCACAAGCTGTAAGATCATGACTTGAGCTGAGATCTAGAGTTGGACAGTTAAGTGACTGAGCCACCCACTTGCCCCATTTTAACTTTTTCAGGAATCTCCATACTGTTTTCCAGAGTGGCTGCACCGGTTTGCATTCCCACTAAGAGTACACAGGGTTCCTTTTTCTCCACATCCTTGCCAACACTTGTTTCTTGGTTTTGATTTTAGGGATTGGCTTATACTTTTGTGTGTCCTCCAGAACACTTATCTCAGTCCTCTTGCATAATAAATGTGCTTATTCAAGTATCAAGGATAAATGCCAATTTGTCAAAGTAGATCTTTTTGTAGAGGGGATGATGTTGGCTAGTTTTTATGTAGAGAAGTTATGGACTCCTCACAATGAACATGAATCATTGAACACAAGAACTTTAAAAAAAAACACTTCAGTTGTTCAGACTGGCTTATAGGGTAGGTATTGAACAGCTGGAGGTCTTTCCTTGTCCAGCATTTGGAGATCATCTTTGAGGTGTGTTTGAGTCTGTTACAGTGAGTTTTAGGGATTGTGCTTCTGATGACGTGAGTTTACTCCAAGTCAATAATATACTACCTGCTCCCCATGATTTGGGCTGTTACTCCTCCTAGCAGAACAAATAGAAAGTTCTTCAAGAAGCCACACATACCTATTAAGTCCCTAAGTGTCCAAGAGGTAGAGAAGCCAGGAGGAGGGCTGCTAGAGTCATTACCAAGTGCAGTGTATGCGTGGGTTGCAGTGTAATGGTGACCTTGCACACCACATCTTTTTGGCCCTTTTATTTTTCCCTCTGAGGAAGGTTTTGGGGAAAGGAGAGGCAGCCTTGCACCCTTTAAAGGAGAGTCTTTTCAGGCAAAAGCAAGACATTGCAAAGCAAGCTTGTTTTTACTGCCTGGCTGCAGAGGTTCATTTACGGGGAAACCAAGGAAACCACCTTTGAAAGGCTTCATGTGGACCAAATAATAGAATCTGAAGCCGTGTTGTTGTATTTTAAAAATAACAAAACTTGGCAGGTAATGGGAACACACCATGATTTAATTGCTTTGGGTATTAATTAAAAAAGGTAGAACAGGCTGTCAGGCAAGGATTCTCATGACTGTAGGAGTATTTGAATACTATCTTTGTGTGCATGTGTGCGTGTGTGTGTGTGTGTGTGCGTGTGTCCATCCTATAAATCATCACAAAAACTGGAGAAGATGAAGAAACATGGCAAATTGATTTTACTGTCCAAACAAACACTGTTGTCTGTAATAAGGTACCCCATGTCCCTGTGGGTCAGTGCTGGGCAGCATTCTCATACATTCAGCCTTATTTTTTCTTTTCTTGCTTCAGTGTCTTCATTCCTATTGTACAATTACCTTCCCTTGTGTCACTCAAACTATATTTTTCCTCCTTGATATTTAACAACTGTGAAACACCAAACCATTGTCCCATTCTTTGAAACCATTCCTGACAGACCTAACCTACCTGGCTAGGTATTTGATCCTGTCTTCAGCCAGCCCTTGTATTCACCTAATCAGAATGGTTACTCATCTCTGGGAGACTTGCAAACTTTATGGCAAAAGCTAAGCTAATGAAGAAAGGTCCTGTTGCCCTCAGTTCTATCTCTGTCAGGAGTGCTGAGCAGCCTTGGCTTATTTTTCCTCTGTTTTTCAGATGAGAGGAAATTAAAAAAAAAAGGCCATTGCTGTTCTTAACTAGCTGTGACCTTGAGAAAGTCATTTCTCAGTGTCATAATTTCTCATCTTTGAAATGAAGGGATGGATAGGATTATCTCTAAAGGTTCTTTTGGCTCTACCATCTGTGATTCTCCTCCAGCTTAGCATTCTCTGCCCATCCTCCATACCACACGGCACCATGGGTGAGCAATAGACAAGAAATGGTTGTATTTCAAGGGAGGGAGAGGTCAGCCCAAGGAAGCGAAATGGCATTTGCAAAGTCCTGAGAAGCTGAGCTCTGCAGCACTGAAGAAATTATATGTTAATTCACTAAAATTTCCCAGTACAATGCCCTCAGCATTTTTGAGGAAAGAAGCTGTATGAATCTAATATGTAAGTGATTCTTTCATTCTAATTCATATACTTTCTACAGGTTACAAGGAGGTCTCACTGGTATTCAAACTTGGGGTGTAGATTTTTTCACACTCTTGGTTTTTGTGTTTTTCAAAGCCCATTTTGATTGAGCTGCAACAAGAAGGAGCAAGTGAGGGCCAGAGCTGATGTAGAGATGTGGGCTATGGGGCCATGGGTGGGACAATAGCCTGGCCTTGAACACAGGCTGAAGATGGATGGAGCCTGTTTCCTTCACTAGGCACCAGAGTTGTCTGAGGGGCATAGTATTCCTCAGCCTCTCTCCTAACAATTCAGAAGCCTGAAAAGCTGAAGGAAACTTCACGTAAGCCCAGTTAGGCCATGACTAAACACATGGTACTGTATGACTTGGGACACATGACTGGGAAAACAAAGAATACTAAGCACCTTTAACCTGGAAAGAGGAAGACTTGGGAATGGCATTGGACCACGTTCCAACATTTCAAGGACTATCATGTGGAAGAATTAGACTTGTTTTTGTGCTTTCACAGCACATTGTTGATGGACATTAGACAGATACTGGTTCAATGTCAATAAAAATGTTCTGATGGTGTGTCAGAAATTGAATAAGAATATTTGACACCTTTATAATGTTTTACATCTGCAAAAGTGCTTTTTCTATCTAATTTAATAGGACTGTGATGTAGGTAGAATGATTATTATTATTATTATGATTCCTAACTTCACAGCACTATAGGTAGATAGAACTAAAGTTATTATTATTAGGATTATCATTATTATCACCAATACCATTGTTTTACTTTATTTTTTATTTTTTTAAGTTTATTTATTTATTTTAAGAGAGAAAGAGAGAGAGAGAGAGAGAGAGAGAGAGAGAGAGAGAGAGAGAGAGAACATGTGTGCATATGAGTTGGGGAGGGGCAGAGAGAGAAAGAATCCCAAGCAGGCTCCACACTGAACACAGAGTCCAATGTGGATCTTGATCTTACAAACAGTGAGATCATGACCTAAGTCCTGACCAAGAGCTGGTCACTTAACCAACTGAGCCACTCAGGCACCCCCAATACAACTGTTTTAGATCAGATACAAAAACAGAGACATAGTAAATAACTTCTTTAAAAACATGAAACTATTAAGTGGGTAAGTCTAAACCTATATCGTAAGCTTTTTATTAAACTTACACACTCCTCAAACTACAAAGTAAGTGAAGAAACAAGATGCATGCTTTCAAATATTTTATAATGGTCAGTCAGACCAGATCATGCTCTTGTTTAAACCCTTCCTGAATTTCTTTTCTGGTATATTAACTTCTGATTGCTAACTCCAAGGTCTCTCTGTCATTCTCACGGGCCTAGAATGGTCTTTTCCTAACCTTGGCTGTGTTCATCTGGGAAGCATCAGCAGGTGGGACTGGAACCTGGGGCACTAAGTGGCTAATTCAGGGTCTAATTTGTGGGGCCCCACAGAGCAGCTGAGTGCATCCCAGGGTGCACAGCTGGTTTCTCATAGTGCTGCTATTATAGTATTATTGGAAATGGCAAATAGGCATCAAGAAGTGGAGCCTCTGCGTAAGCTATAAGGAAAACTCAGCAGCAATAGTCCATACCCTTGGTAATTTTTGGCCTCAGGAAAGAGGAAAGGAATGGACAGTGGAGGGTGATACTGAACTCATTTTAGCTCATTTTAGTGAGGAGAAAACAATCCTAGGTTTTTTGTTCTTTGTTTTTAGATCTCCGGGGAATAATTCCTTATTTTGCCCCAGTTCTTAGCCAATTTCTGAAGTTTTTCATTTTGCCAAACCCAAATATCTCTTGCTGACATTTAGTGAGTTGGTAACATTTACTGAGCACTTGCTATATGGAGTGTGGATAGGGAAATGCAGAAAAACATATGTACATGCTCCCTGGACTCAATTTACCAAAAGAACAAAGAATTACAATAGTTGGCATTCTGATGGAAGTGTCAAAAATGCACAAAAAGAGCCATAAAAACTGGGGCACACATTCATTTTCTATACAATAATGTTTTTTATTTTTATTTTTTATTTTTGAGAGAGAGAGAGAGAGAAGGGGAAAGGCAGAGGAAGAGACAGAGATAATCAGGCTCCATGCTTAGCACAGAGCCTGATGTGAGGCTTGATCCCACAACCCTGGGATCAAGACCTGAGCTGAAATCAAGAGTGGGGTGTTCAACCGACTGAGCTACTCAGGTGCCCCTATTTTTAAAAAATTATATATATTTAAATGTCAAGAGCATGTGAGAGGCTAGATAGGAGTAGGTTTGGAACAAAAGGCCAAGGACAGCCTTCCATCTCTTGGGTTTTTTCTTCTTTTTAAACTCTTTGTCCCCACTGCTAGTTGGCATAGTCTAGCTCTCTCCTCCCTTGTTTCTTACATCATCTTGCGATTGTTATGTTCTGAGAGCCTGTCAGTCCAAAGTTTTTTCTATTTCTCTCAGCTGGCCTAGGGGCCTGCAGGCAAGCAGGTCACCTTGCAACCCCCTCCCCCCCCCCCCCCCAAATGCACAGAGGCATGAGATGGTTTTGCAGAGAAGCTGTTTGGACATCTGATCCAGATACGAAGAGCTGCAGGCCAGTTGCCTATGGTGAGGGCTGGTGATGTGAAAGCGTGACTGGGAAGGACTATAGTCAGGGAAGGCACCTTGGCAGAGATGGGATGTCAGCCACATTCTGAAGTTAGTGAATGTCTGGCTTAGGGAGACAGGGGGATAGAGACAGAACCTTGGAGAGAGCAGGATGGAGCCAAACTTGAGCATGAGAAGGAAGAAGGCCAAAGGTGTTACAGTGAAGATCATAATAATTCAGATATTTAGAATTTGAGTCCCTGTTCCTATCCCCACACTCTTTTCTTGTCCCTCACAATCAGAATACCCTGACATCTTTTTATTGCACTGCTCTTAGGGGCAGATGGATGGAGGTGGGAAAAAGAAGTCCATTGGATTTCTGATTGATTCTTCTGAACTTGCCTAGGAAAAACAATAATCTTAAAAGCTGAGGCTTTACATTTTTGTTTAAATCTCAAATGCTTGGCTTTAAATATCAAGAGCCAAAGTCTAGAGAGCTGAAATTTTAGAAGGTAGGATGACACAACTTATTCCCTACTCAAAAGGAGATAAAAATGTGACCAGTTGGGGGAAGGATAACCAAAACAGATAATGCTGGAACTTTGGGGTTTCTGTGAAGAAGTTCAACATCCCTATACTCTGGGCTGAATTATGGGAGTGGGTAGGACTGGGTAACTGAAATTGTAAATGGATTGAAAGGAGTTCCAACAGTAATAGACACCTGTGCCTCTCTCTCCCTGGACTGTGGCCCAAAGCCCAAGTTATACCTGTTCCCAACAGGGCCCTGGGCTGTAGAGTAGTGATGGTTGGGGAAAGTCTAATTAGCAGATCTGAGGACAGCTTCATGGAATACCACACAATCCTATGCTCTCCAAAGTGGTAGCAGCAGAGGGCATCCAAAGAGTTTCCATGATGCCCACAATGACAGCAAAAGTGACTGGGAATAAGCTGGTAGATTCTAAGGAGACTGGGCTTGGATTCTGCAAAGAAGATGCAGGATGCATGGTACCTCTTGGTAAGATGCTATAGCAGGATGATGAATGGTGAGGACCAGAGGAAATAAGGTATGCCTCACTGGAGGCAGCCAGGACAGGGGACAGCTCAAAGATCAGATGTCTTTCCCCAGAATCCAGGAAAATGCTTGACCTTTACCAAAATAGAAACAAGTTTATACATTTATAAATTTATTTATTTATTTATTTATTTATTTATTTATTTATTTATTTTAATATTTATTTATTTTTTGAGAGAGAGACAGTGTGTGAGCAGGGGAGGGGCAAAGAGAGAGGGAGACACAGAATCTGAAGCAGGCTCCAGGCTCTGAACTGTCAGCACACAGCCTGATGTGGGGCTTGAACCCACGAACTGTGAAATCATGACCTGAAGTGAGACGCTTAACAGACCGAGCCATCCAGGCAACCCAGAAGTGTATTTAAAAAAAAAATTAATGTCTATTTATTTAATTTTGAGAGAGAGAGAGAGAAAGACAGCCCACAAGAGGGGGAGGGGCAGAAAGAGAGAGGGACAGAAGATCTGAAGTGGGCTCTGTGCTGACAGCAGAGAGCTGGGTGCAGGACTTGAACTCATGAACCATGAGTTGAAGTTGGAAGCTTAACCAAATGAGCCACCAGGTGCCCCTCAAAATAGAAGTTTAGTACATTCCCAGCAGGAAGGAAAGAGAAGGGGTTGGAGGTGGGTGGGAGAGTGTATATCTCAAAGTAATCCTAATTAAATCCTAAAAAGGCTGAGTAATCTTGAATAAGAAAGATTAAGATTTCTGTGACAGAGAAAGAAATAAGAACTCTTGAGCTAAATTCTGTTATAGACAATAAAAACCTTTCTTTCTTTCTTTCTTTAAATACACAATCATGGACTGCAAAAGAAAGAAAGAAAGAAAGAAAGAAAGAGAAAGAAAGAAAGAAAGAAAGAAAGAAAGAAAGAGAGAAAGAAAAGAAAGAAAGAAAGAAAGAAAGAAAGAAAGAAAGAAAGAAAGAAAGAAAAAGAAAAGAAAGAAGAGAGAAAGAAAGAAAGAGAGAGAGAGGTGGTACTGTGCACTTCCATTAGAAGTGATGTGATATTTGTCTTTGTGTAATATTAGTAGCCCTTAATGATCAGTACTCATATTTAATTCATTAGAACTTGCAAATTTAAGATATTCTAAAATTTCTCTCTTTCTTTCTCTTTCTTTCTTTCTTTCTTTCTTTCTTTCTTTCTTTCTTTCTTTCTTTCTTTCTTTCTTTCTTTCTTTCTTTCTTTCTTTCTTTCTCAGTCCATGATTGTGTATTTAACTTTCCACACAGGTTTGTCTAGATGGAGTGAAGATACCAAAATGGAGTAGGAGACAGATCAGAAACCTCAAGAGGGGACGCTCAAGGCATATAGGAGTGAATTATGGTGAGAACTTGCCTAGTTTCCAAGAGGTGGATAGGAATGGGAGAAGGCATGCTAATGTTGCACAGAGAGGGCTACATGGGGACCCCAGTTAGTTTCCCTACACATTGATCTGTTCAGTTGAAAGCTCTTGTCATGCCCTCAAATAGCTCTTCCCATGGAATCATTATGAACCCAAAGATGGCTTTGGCCTCTTGCCCACCCTCCCAGCAATGAACACACACAGCCTGTTGGTCAGTGTTGTGAGAGAGACTCCCATACTTGAGACCTGGACTCAGTGTGTGGGTTGTGCTTCTCCAGGCACTGCCTGTGACCAGATAGCACCAGACCTAGACATTGGGCATCTGCTCCTGCTGGGTCTGCAGATGAAGATAGGTCAGTAGAAGGTAAGATGTACCCTGCTCTGAATCAGAGTACAATGACAGGCAGATAAGCACATGTAAAATGAAACCACCAAACCCACTCCTACTTCTGATCACTGAGCAGCCACCTCAGAAATGTAATAGGAAAATTATTTGGAAGCTAGTTCTCTGGATCAAGACAGATTTGTATGAGGAGAATGGAGTTAGGGTGTCATCTCCTGGTTCTGTGGTCTCCCTGTATTTCCTTGGCCAACAACACTTTTAGCCTTTGCTTCTTCATTTCCTCTTTCTTTTGGTTTGCCTTTCATCCCCCAATGCTTGATCTCCATTTGGGGTTCTCTGAGTTTCAGTTTTGCATCCCAGTAAGAAATGGGATTCTCCCTCCAGAGGAGGACCTAAGTTTTTCTTTGTAATTTACTATATCTTTATAAAGTTCAGAGAACATCCTCAGATCCTAGTTCCTCAGAAGTTATATGTTTATAACTTCTGAGTTTCACTTTCTCTCAGCAGGTTTTCTTATGGAGCAGGTTTGTTAGAATAGAATGAGCTGCTGGTAGATAAGTGAAATATGCAGAAAGATTTCACATATTAACAGGATTGATTAATCCATGTGTAGACACCATGACATCAGGGTTCTGAGGGAACAGTATGAAGTTTGGAAAAGTTTTTATGGGGCTTAGCCTCTAATAGGTGATAATAGGACCCAGGAGGCTCTCAGATAAATTATAATTACAATGCTAATGAACATGTTACATATAACTTCCTGAATTACTTTTTGAATGGATAGCCATGATCTTTTATTTTTATACATGTATTTTATTTCTGTAATTTGGGGGAGAGGGCTTCAGGTTTAGAGAGTGCATTAATTACCCTCCTCTGTTTGTGGAATATAATTATCATCACTCATTGCATTTACTTTCTTATATTATTATTTTTATTACATATTATTTATAACATATTATGTTGTATTACACAACATTGACATTTCTGCTGAAATTCTCAATCTATGACCATAAGAATGCACATATCTATGAGGAATAGGATGTTTTATGTTTCTTTAAAAAAATTATTATGGAGAATTTAAAACATTTACTGAAAAAGACAGATGGCCTAATGAATCCCCTAGTCTTATCCTTATCCTACCTATCCTGCCTATCCCTTATCCTACCCATCACTCAGCTTGAATGTTTATAAATGCATGGCTCCTATTTTCCCCTACTATATTGTTCCTTTCCATCTCCTCATTTTTTTAAGGCAATCCCAGGTGTACAATTTAATCTATATATTTCAGTATCTCTTTCTGAAAGACAAAGACTTCCCTTTTTAAACATGACCATAATGCCATTGTCGGACCTCAAAAATCATCAATAACCTGTAATAGTACCAAGTATCCAGTCATTGTCCACAATTGCCTGATTGTACTATAAATGTTCTTTTCTTTTGTTTATTTTTATTTGTTTATACTATGTTTGAATCAAGATCCAAACAAGGTCTATGTATGATAATTGGTGACTACGTTTCTTAAATTTCTTTTAAGCTATAGTTTCCATTCCATTTCTTTTTGTCCTTGGCAGTTTTTGTTGTTGATGAGATGCTAAGAGTTTCCCACCATTTGTTGTTGTTGTTGTTGTTGTTGTTGATTGCATCCTTTGATAGTGTTTATTTAACATGTTCCTCTGTCTCTGGTATTTCTACAAATTATATATTAGATCTAGAGGTTTGATCAGATTCAAGTTTGATTTTGGAGAAGGACTGACTACTTCATAGGTGGTACTGTGCACTTCCATTAGAAGTGATGTGATATTTAATTGTCTTTGTGTAATATTAGTAGCCCTTAATGATCAGTACTCATATTAATTCATTAGAACTTGCAAATTTAAGATATCCTAATTCTATGATTTCTTTTTCAACATTACTTTGGCTATTCGGGGTCTTTTCTGGTTCCATACAAATTTTAGAATTGTTTGTTTTAGCTCTGTGAAGAATGCTGGTGTTATTTTGATAAGGATTGCATTAAATGTGTAGATTGCTTTGGTTAGTATAGACATTTTAACAATATTTGTTCTTCCAATCCATGAGCATGGAATGTTTTTCCATTTCTTTGTGTCTTCTTCAATTTCTTTCATAAGCATTCCATAGTTTTCAGTGTACAGATCTTTTACCTTTTTGATTAGGTTTATTCCTATGTATCTCATGTTTGTTTGTGTGCGTGTGTGTGTGTGCAATTGTACATGGGATCAATTCCTTGATTTCTCTTTCTGCTGCTTCATTATTGGTGTGTAGAAATGCAACAGATTTCTACAGGCAACACAATGGCACTAAATTCATATCTTTCAATAATCACTCTAAATGTAAATGGACCAAATGCTCCAATCAGAAGACATAGGGTATCAGAATGGATAAAAAACAAGATCCATCTATATGCTGCCTACAAGAGACTCATTTTAGACCTAAAGACACCTGCAGATTGAAAGTGAGGGGATGGGGAACAATCTTTCATGCTAATGGATGTCAAAAGAAAGCAAGATTAGCCATACTTATATCAGACAAACTAGATTTTAAAACAAAGACTGTAACAAGAAATGAAGAAGGGCATTGTATCATAATTAGGGGGTCTATCCACCAAGATCTAACAATTGTAAATATTTATGACCCCAATTTGAAAGCATCCAAATATTTAAATCAATTAATAACAAAAATAAAGAAGTTCAGTGATAATAATACAATTAAAGTAGGGGACTTTAACATCCCACTTACAACAATGGACAGATGATCTAAGCAGAAAATTAACAAGGAAACAATGGCTTTGAATGACACACTGGACCAGATGGACTTAACAGATACATTCAGAACATTTCATTCTAAAGCAGCAGAATACACATTCTTCTCGAGTACACATGGAACATTCTCCAGAATAGACTACATACTGGGTCACAAATCAGCCCTCAACAAGTACAAAAACGCTGAGATCATACAGTGTGTATTTTCAGACCACAACTCTATGAAACTTGAAATCAACAAGAAGAAAAAATTTGGAAAGACCACAAGTACTTGGAGGTTAAAGAACATCTCACTAAAAAATGAATGGGTTAACCAAGAAATTGAAGAGGAAATTAAAAAGTACATGGGAGCCAATGAAAATGATAACACCACAGCCCCAAACCTCTGGGACGCAGCAAAGGTGGTCATAAGAGGGAAGTATATAGTGCTCCAGGCCTTCCTAAAGAAGGAAGAAATGTCTCAAATGTACAACCTAACCTTATAGCTAAAGGAGTTGGAAAAAAACAGCAAATAAAGCCTAAAGCCAGAAGAAGAAGGGAAATAATAAGGATTAGAGCAGAAATCAATCAAAATAATAATAAAAAATACCAGAACAGATCAATGAAACTAGGAGCTGGTTCTTTGAAAGACTTCACAAAATTGATAAACCCTTAGCTAAACCTATGAAAAAGAAAAGTAAAGGACACAAATAAATAAAGTCACGAATGAAAGAGGAGAGATCACAACCAGCACTGCAGAAATACAAACAATAATACAAGAATATTATAAGCAATTATATGCCATCAAATTGGGTAATCTGGAAGAAATGGATAAATTCCTAGAAACATATAAACTACCAAACTGAAACAAGAAGAAATAGAAACTTTGAACAGACCCATGATCAGTAAAGAAATTGAATCAGTAATCAAAAATCTCCCAATAAACAAGAGTCCAGGGCCAGATGGCATCCCAGGAGAATTCTATAAACCATTAAAGAAGAGTTAATACTTACTATTTTGAAACTGTTCCAAAAAATAGAAATGGAAAGGAAACTTCCAAACTCATTCTGTGAGGCCTGCATTACCTTGATTCCAAAACTAGACAGGGACCCCACTAAAAAGGCAAACTACAGACCAATTTCCCTGATGAACATGAATGCAAAAATCCTTAAAAAGATACTAGCAAACAGAATCCAACAGTCTATTAAAAGAATTATTCACTATGATTGAGAGGGATTTCTTCCTCAGCTGCAAGGGTGGTTCAATCTCTGCAAATCAATCAATGTGACACACCACATTAATAAATGAAATAATAAGAACTACATGATCCTCTCGATAATGCAGAAAAGGCATTTGACAAAATACAGCATCTTTTCTTGATAAAGACCCTCAAGAAAGTAGGCATAGAAGGAACACACTTCAACATCGTAAAGGTCATATATGGAAGACCCACAGCTAATATCATCCTCAGTGGGGAAAAACTGAGTTTCCCCCTAGGGTCAGGAACACGAAAGGGATGTCTGCTCTCACCACTGTTGTTTAACATAGTACTGGAAGTCCTAGTCTCAGCAATAAGACAACAAAAAGAAAGAAAAGGCATCCAAATTGACAAGGAAGAAGTCAAACTTTCACTCTTCACAGACATGATACTTCACGTGGAAAATCCAAAAGACTCCACCAAAAAACTGTTAGAACTGATACGTGAATGCAAATGAAGTGAAGTAAGTCACAGATCCATTTGAAATTTATTCTGGAATGCAGTATGAGCAATAGATTTGATCTTATCTTTTCCTATATTACTATATAGTTATACTAAGTTTTTCCACTGATTTGAGATGCTGTCATTACCATATACTAAATGCTCGTGTCATATATGTTAATATCTAGGTCATTTTCCAGGTTTTATTTTATGTTCATATAACAATACCAAACATATGTAAAAAAATATATGATATTTGTGATACATATATATTTATTTTTTGTAACTAACATGCAGTGTTATATTAGCATCATGTGTACAATATAATGATTCAACAATTCTATACATTGCTCATTGCTCAAGATATTTTATTAGAGAGGTTTATTGTAGAGTTGAATTCTGACAGGACTATTCCCCTTACTCTGACATAGTCATTTCTCCTCATTTTAAGGCTTTTTTCCTGGTAATTCTTACTTGTTTGTTCTTCTAAATGAACTTCATAATCAATGTGTCTGACTCAAAAGAGAATTAGCTGATGGCATTTTTTATTGAGATTGCATTACACTTAGAAAATATCTTATAAAAAACTGACATCTTTGGGGGCACCTGGGTGGGTCAATCAGTTAAGCATCCAACTCTTGGTTTGGGGTAGGCCACGATCTCATGGTTTGTGAGTTCAAGCCCCACACTGGGCTCGGCACTGACAGCATGGAGCCTGCTTGGGAATCTCTCTTTCTCCCTCTCTCTCTGCTCCTCCTACTCTTCCTCTCTCAAAATAAATAAATAAAAATTTAAAAAGTATACAGAAAATAAAACCCTGACATCTTTGAGATGCTGATCCTTCCTATCCCCACACATGGTATTTCATTCCATTTGTTCAAATCTACGTTTGTTTTTTTCTGAATGTTTTATGGTTTTCCTTGTACAGATTTTGGGCATTTCTTGTAGGTTATGGCTAGGTATTTTATTTTATTTTTGCTACAATGAAAGGGGTTTTTAAGAGAAAAACCTCTTCCTTTAGCCTTCTAACTGGGTCTCTTGGTTTATGATAATTTTAATGCCTGCTATTTTACTAAGTTTTCTTATTATTCGTAGTAGTTTTCTCAGGGATGCTTTTCAAATTTTTAGATAATATTATATACAGGTGAAGAGTTTTTACCTCTTTTGTTCCAATTCTTTTTCTTCTAGATGCTTTCTCTCATCTAATTAAATTAGTTCTAAGACAGTGTGAAATATAGGAAGAGATAGTGCTTGTGTTGTTCCTGAATTTAGCAGAGAAGCTTTTGGTGTTTCCTTATTTGTAAGACATTGGATTTGGGACTTTTTGTTTTTTGGTTTCTTTTTATGTCTATTGGGTCAGCACTGATGTAATAATCTCTTCTTTCCCCTCCCTTTCCTTCCACTCAATCTATTTTGAAATAGCCTCCTTTTAGTCCTAATTAATTCCCAATCAGTGAGCTTATTTTACTCTTCACATATTCTTTCCAGCCTCCCTCTGTTTTTTCATGGTTATACTGCACAGGAGTTGTCAAAACATATAGCTTTAACATATCACCTTATGTATCTTACATACCCTCCTTTGTAACTATAACTTAGTCTTAGATTTACCAATTAATATACACTTAATGTTAAAAAATTCATTTTTAGTTGTTTGTCCCTAGTGTATAAAAGTGGAATTAATTTTTGTAAATTGACCTTGTAACCTGCAACCTTGCTATAATTTATTTATTAGTTCTAGGGAGTATTTGTGGCTTCCTGGGGACTTTTTTACATACACAATCATGTCTATTTCATTGTAGATATTTCCTACCTTTTAATTCATTGCAAGTCTATTTCCCTTACCTCCCTCAGCATATTTATACTAGTTGCTTTAAAGTCTTTGAGAATTCTAACATCTGGGTCATCTCAGGGTTGGCATATATTGATTATCTTTTTCTTTGAGAGTGGGTCACATTTTCCTGAGTCTTCCTTTGTTGCATAACTTGGGATTGTACACTGGACATTGTCAATGTTATATTGCAGAAACTCTGCATTCTGTTATATTTCTCTGAGGAGAGTTGGTGTTTTGTTGTGTTTTAGCAGGTGATTAATTCAGTTTAGACTCAGATCGCCAGCTGTCATGCCTGTGCTGCATGGTAGTTCAGTTCTTACCTCAGTTCTTCACAATTTACTTTCAGTTTGTTCCACATATGCATGGTTCAGGTGTCAGCCAGAGACTTGGGCTGGGTTTATACATAGAGTTTGAGATTCTCCTTTTCTTAATCTTTCTCTTTTCTGGGGTTCCCCCTTACTTTCTGGCAGCCCTGGTTGTCCTGGCTTCTTTGCATGGGTCCCATGGTCAGAAAGATGGTGGACCTGCTACCAGAATGTCAGCTAGCTCACACCAGCATTGCTGCAACTGTGTTTTCCCTCAGGGAGAAGCCACCATAGGCAGAGAACTCATTCTGTACTGGTCACTTGCTTCAATTTTTACTCTTCTCCAAATAGGCCTGCCTTCGTTCAGTCTTCAGAGTTCCCTGAATTTTTTGTTGTACGTTTTCTCAGGGTTTATAGCTGTTATTTGGTAAGGTAAGTGTTTACTCCTCCTCACCAGAAGCAGCACTTCTTTTAGTACTTGAAAAGGCTTTGAAAGGGAATCTAGCCTGGGGCAGGCCCAGTGGGGATTATTGTTGGTCATAAGAGTCTTTCAACAATGATTTCTCCACTCCATCTATGGCAAAGCCTGCCTTCTCTGGATTGAGGCTGTTCACTGTTTTAACAAGTCTCCAAAGGAGTATTTCCTGCCTCTTATGTTCTGAGCCTCACAGTGACCTTTGCCAGCAGTGGAGCATGATGAAATCAGGACAGTATCAGGTGTCATATCTCCCACCTTTGAGCTTACAGGCTTAGCAAGCATCCCAGTTTTCAGAGCAGGTGTAGAGTCAATATGAACAATATCTCTTTAAATCTTCCATGTATGACAGTGAGAGGATCACCTTGCCTCCATAGGGGAATGACGTGTACAAAAGCACAGAGAAAGGGAATCAGGAGTAGGGCTCCATTTCTCAAATCTTGAGAAATGCAGTCACTGGATTGGCACATTTGTTGTTGTTGTTGTTGTTGTTGTATTTTTGTATGATGTTCATGCTATATTATGGTCTCTTTCACATCCCACTTTTTTTTCCATAAAGCCTTTTTAAATCATCACTAACCTCATTCTTTTCAAGTCTCTTAAAGAAAGGAGTGTCTGTGGACTAGATTGCCTTCGCATTGTCTTCTAATAATTTCACATGTACAAGTCCTGGTTTTTCTACCAGTCTGTAATAATTTTGAGGGCTGGGTCACATTTCTTAAACAATTGATCCACCTAGCAGTGCCTAGCCTAAGACATGTTGTCCATGTAGAGTTGAACTGAGTCTGAAACCAGGAACCAATTTTGACAGCTCAGAGCTCTGGGTTTGTGGCAGAAAATAATGTCAGTAAATTTCAAAGTAAGTGGCCTTAAAACTGTGTTGAGAATGCAGCATGAAGGACAGGCCAATTTTGCCAGTTGGGTACTGAGCATGCAGTGCAGGATATTAGAAATGGAGCTTTAAAATATAAGTAAATAATGGTTTCGTGTATCTGAAGATTTCAAGTTAAAAGGCTTAAAGTCAAGATGAGAATTATCAAGGAAGTAAACATGGCTATTTCAACAGTTTAGGGATTTAACAAAATTAAATCTTGGGCCATGATCCTGACACTTTAATTGAAATTAAAATTTAACGTCAATAAAATAATCACAGCACTGAAAAAGAGCAACACTTTATTGTCATTCTGAACACTGTCAACTTGACTTTTTTTTATCCAAAAGACTTGGTGAGTCCAAGGAATTCTCCAAGCAGGCCACCTCAAGATCAGCAATTATAGTTACATTATTGTTATTCTCACCATAGTGGTTTTTGGACATTCTGTCTGACTTATTGCTTCCTGACCCAATGGGATATACTCTTTAAATTGTTTTGCCAGGAGTGTTATTGGCTTTGTCTTATTCCATATGTTTTTTCTCCTGATCCATCTTATGAATAAACCTCACTGATTTCTCCCTCCTCTGAAATCTCAACACTTATTGTCCATTCTGCCCATAGACTCAAGTCATTTTGTCCTTGATACTCAACTTGCTCAACTCACTCACATTATGCATGAGAAAACCAATGTCCAGAGTGCCATAGTTAGTTTCCCAATGTCACATAGTAATTTGATGGCAAAACTGTGATGAGAATCTAAGCCTTTGATGAATAAAGAAGATGTGTTATATACATGTACATATATGTATATATCATGCATATTAGTCATCAAGATGAATGAAATCTTGCCATTTGCAATGACATGGATGGAACTACAGTGTATTATGCTAAGCAAAATGTCAGAGAAAGACAAATACCATATGATTTCACTCATTTGTGGAATTTAAGAAACAAAACAGATGAACATATGAAGGGGGTGGAACAAAAAAGAGAGAGAGAGAAACAAATCACAACAGACTCTTAGAGAACAAACTGAGGATTGATGGAGGGGTATGGGTGGGTGATGGGTATTAAGGAGTGCACTTGTTGGGATGAGCACTAGGTGTTGTATATAAGGGATAAATCACTGAATTCTATTCCTGAAGCCAATATTGCACTGTGTGTTAACTAACTGGAATTTATTTTATTTTAAAAAAAAAAATTTTTTTTTTCAACGTTTATTTATTTTTGGGACAGAGAGAGACAGAGCATGAATGGGGGAGGGGCAGAGAGAGAGGGAGACACAGAATCAGAAACAGGCTCCAGGCTCTGAGCCATCAGCCCAGAGCCCGACGCGGGGCTCAAACTCACGGACCGCGAGATCGTGACCTGGCTGAAGTTGGACGCTTAACCGACTGCGCCACCCAGGCGCCCCTTAACTAACTGGAATTTAAATAAAAATTTGGAAAGAAAAAAAGAATCTAAGTCTTTACAGATGACTTAGTATGCTTCACCTGTATGGCACTACCCACACTTGTTGTTACAAACATTTAATAATAATAACAACAATAATAATGTGATACTTCTGTTAAAAGCATTATGCTTTATTTCTGTTTTTTTTTAAGGCTGAATAATATTCCATCGTATGGGCATACCACATTTTCTTTATCCATTCATAACTTGGAGGATTTTAAGCAAGTGTGTAACACAGTGTGTGATTTAGGACAATCACTCTGAGGATGCAGGGTGCATTGTGGTTCTAGAATGAGGTGGAGGGGATAGAGGAGCAGCAGGGAGACGAGAGAGGGGCTGGTGGAGTTGTCCAGGCAAGATGATGGTGGTCTGACCTCAGGCATGATAGAAGACTTGGATTCCAGAGACATTTAAGAGGTAGAATTGGTGGGATTTGTAAAAGTGACAAGATATTTGTCCTAGCTTTAGAACTCCAGAGGTATCTTTGTGCTTAAAGTTTATGCTTTATTTCTTAAACTAAAATTAAAAAATTTTTTATTAAGATAATTTGGTTAGAGTGCTAGCCCCTAAGATGGCTAACACTATACCAATATTTGGTACTAGAATCAAGCTCCGTTTTTGGATGGGGATACTTATTAGGATATTCCATGGCCTGGATAAAATGTACCTACCCTGTCCTTCTTTCTTTGCTATGATTCTGCGCTCACCAAATAGCTTCTGATGACTAATTTGGTCTTGCAGATACACTGATAACAAGAAGGAGGTATGCTGGCTACAGAATTTGTGTATATTACTCCAGGCCCCAGGCAGGACAACCTCCTGTATAAATTGATAAACTGGCATTCTGGTTTTTCAGTCTCTAGAGCTTTGGCTAATGTGACACCCCACACCCTGAAACTGGTTAATTTTGAGGGAAGTAACAAAACTGAGTTACTGAAACTGCCCAGCTGAGGTCAGATTCTAAATGGAGGTGATTCTGCTGAGCTGTGAGTGCCTCGTGGGGTCCATCTCAGGCAGTAGCCAGCCTCCCTCTGCCATTTATAAAGATGTGTTGAACTGTAGCAGCCAAGAATCACAGCCTTCCGAAGAGTTACTTAGTTGATGTTTTCTGTTCAGAATGTTCTATTTTATGCCTAGCTAACATTCTTTCACAGGCTGGGTTTGGTACTAACAAGGCCTGAGGACAGGGTCAGATAGAGAACAGACTCAGAGGGCCTGGCCAATATCCTAGAGAGCTGGGAGATAGGGAGATGCCTGGTTTTTAATTCTGATTAGGGTGTATTTAAAATTTTTTTAATGTTTATTTATTTTTGACAGAGAGAGAGAGAGAGAGAGAGACAGAGACAGAGCATGAGTGGGGGAGGGGCAGAGAGAGAGAGAGGAAAACAGAATCCGAAGCAGGCTCCAGGCTCTGGGCTGGCAGCACAGAGCCCGACACAGGGCTAGAACTCACAGACTGCAAGATCATGACCTGAGCCGAAGTTGGATGTTCAACCGACTGAGCCACCCAGGCGCCCCACAGATTAGGGCGTATTAAAAAAAAAATCTTGGAGCCATGAGATTCCTATACTGATTACCAACTCTCCAGAAATTTCATTCTCACTGACATTTAGGATAAGGAAGAGATGGGCCTGTACTTATACTGGCAACTTTGCCATAATAACACTCTGTCCTAAGCCACCCTCCAAATCAGAATAGTTTCTTTTCAAAGAGCAGCAGATCAGCTGAACCAGCTTTGCTTCAGTTTGCGGTAACTGGGCTAGAGCTGCATCCAGGGTCTCTTCTGTTCCTCCTGGGACCAGTGGGCCAAGCAAGGCATGTTCTCTTCACAGTGGTAGTAGAGAGGCAGCCTAATGCGAGCACATTTCAAGGTTCTGCTTGTATCACAACTGCTGGCATCCCATTGGCGAAAGCGAGTCACATGTCTGAGCCAATTTCATTGGGCAGGGCGGGGAGTTCCCTGCCTTCTTGTGGGAGGGGCCACCAAGCTACCGAGCAAGCTACAGCAAAGGGTATGGATATGGGAGGGGCGAAGAACTGAGGACATTAAGGCAGTCTACCCCAGACCCAGTTTGGTATTCTCGGAAACGTGATGTTGTTTATGTCCCTGGGAAAGATTTTTCTGCAGATTAGAACCTTTTAAAAGAGACTGTG
The DNA here is from genome assembly GCF_018350175.1 of Felis catus. Taxonomy (NCBI): domain Eukaryota; kingdom Metazoa; phylum Chordata; class Mammalia; order Carnivora; family Felidae; genus Felis; species Felis catus. The sequence continues at coordinate 26,756,796 of NC_058384.1, read as the reverse complement.
GTAACAATTAGGTAGGGCCTCGAAAAGTTAAACATGGAATTACCATTTGATCCAGCAATTTCACTCCTAGGTATAGATCCAAAAGACTTAAAAGCAGGGTCTCAAATCAGTGTTCATAGCAGCATCATTCACAATAGTCCAAAGGGGGAATAATCCAAATGTCCATCAATACAGATGAATGGGAAAATAAAATATGGTATATATGTACATTGGAATGTTAGTGATAAAAAGAAATGAAATTTTGACACATGCTACAAATGGATGAACCTTGAGGACATTATATTAAGTGAAATAAGCCAGATACAAAGGACAAATATTATATGACTCCACTTATATGAAGCACTGAGAGTAGGTAAATCCATCAAGGTGAATATTTGATGGAAAGATGCCCAAACCTTCCTATTGTGATGATTGGGCTATTAATATGTTTCCTGGGAAGAAACAGTGAATGGGTGTCTCAGTAACTACCAGTGGACAGGGAACTAGATTCACCCATCAAAATATTTGTGTATTCCTTTTTTTCCTTCCCATAAAAGCTCTTTGAAAATATGCCAATATCATTGATATCAGTGTGGTGAGAAAAGCAAGGTGGTATTTGTCTTGTTCATTAACAACCGAGGAGGTCTTCCCTTGTACAAAGATATCATGCCTTTTTCATTTTCTCTTTCTTCCTCTCTCTCCGGCCCCTCACCTCCATGGACTTGGAAAGCCATAGGTTCTAAATTGTTGTCTTTGCATGTAACAACATTTTAAGAGTGTCCACCTGGAAAGACAGGGTTGACACATCCCAGGGAAGCCGTGCACCGTCTAATTAGCTATACCTGCTGTCAGGCTCCAGGGAAGCATGCACTATGGGCCTAGGAAAACATTTTTAACTCTCTCTCTGATAACTCATTAGCTCTTTGTTCAAGGATCCCAGGCCTTGATAACTTGGATACTGTTGAGCTCTCTGAATGGACAAATTGCCGTTTTTGGACATTCCCTGAAGATGTGAAACTAAATGTTGTCTCTTTAACCTTGGACTCTTCCTTAGGCAGATATGGTGCATAGAAGTCTGGGTATTACCAGAATCCCAAGGACTGTAAGTCTGGGTTTCCTGCCATGTTTCCTAAGTGCAACAGAGGCTAAAGAGATTGTAGAACAGAACCAGCAGCAACTAAATCAAAATTCCCAAAGTGGATAATTAACTGGGTGGCCTGTGGTCCAGGTGATGGAAAGAGAGGAGACATTTTGTGAGTTATTGTCAGAGTGTGATGCTCAAGCAGAGGCTGTTGGGAGCACACCACCTGCTGTTTTTAGGACCCTTTAACCACCATTCATACCTGATCCATGGAAATGAACCCGCTTGTGCTATTCTAGTGTCATTAAGTGAAATGCCCAGTCCCAGTCCCCCTTCCTGCCCCCCAGCCTCTAAACATCCCACAGGGACAGAGCGGAGAATAAATCAGATCAGTTGTCCTTGGAGTGGAGAGATCTGGAGGGATCTGTAAGGGATAATATGTTCACAGGGAAGGAAAATGAAAATCTGAGAAGCCTTGAGTGGGCTATAGGGGAGGAATGAGTGCATCTGTGGGGAATAGTTTACAGACTGTGATGTTTTGAAAAATTATGGCTAATTCTGGTTTAGTGATCCTTTCTAAAGTAATCTATGTGTAGGATTTAGGGATTAAAATCTGCAGCCTTCCCTGAAAGGTAGCAAGTGGTTCTCAGACTTCTGTGTGATTTCAGAGCTAGGAGGGTGCCTGATAAGTTATGTTATCCATTTCCTTGTCCTCAGGCAGGACCAACCCAGATACTTGACTCAATTCCAGCTTTTTGAAGAAAAAAAAAAAGACCCATCCCCCTTCCCCCCAAAAAACCTTCAATTAAAACATTACTTGGCTGTCTCTGTAATAATGAATATAATATTTATTGAGTATAGGTAAATAATATTTATTGCATATTTTCTTTTTAAAACTTTAAAAAATTTTTAAAAATTTTTAAATTTATATCCAAGTTACTTAGCATATAGTGCAATCATGATTTCAGGAATAGATTCCAGTGACTCATACGCTATGTATAATACCCAGTGCTCATCCCAACAAGTGTCTTCCTTAATGCCCCTTACCCATTAAGCCCATCCCCCCAAATAACCCCTCCAGCAACCTTCAGTTTGTTCTCTGTATTTAAGAGTCTTATTGAGTATTTTCTATGTTCCAGGCAGTGTTCTAAGTACTTGACAGACAATATCTCCTAGAATCCTCACGATCACCCTCACGATCACGTATGAAGGTTACGTAGATGAGGAACCCAGATACACCCTATTATCCAGTTACGTAGATGAGGAAACTGAGGCATAGAGAGGTCACATGTTATTTAGCTAGTAGGCAGTGAGTGGGGAGTGAACCGCAGGTTCTGACTCCAGAGCCCGCGGTCTAGATCACTGTTTGGGAGACATTCCTCACGGTCTCATTTCAGCGCACCTGGTCTTAGCTTGTATTAATTTGCTTCAGCTACTATAACAGAGTACCATAGACTGTGTGGCTTACACAACAGAAATTTATTTTCTCACATCTCTGGGAACTAGAAGTCTGAGATCAAGGTATTGGTGGGGTTGGTTTCTTCTGAAGCCTATCTGCCTGGCTTGTAGAGGGCCATCTTCTCCTTCTGTCTTCAGTGGTCTTCTCTCTGTGTATGTCTGTGTCCTAGTCTCTTTTTTATAAGGACATCAGTCATATTAGATTAGGGTCCACCCTAATTACCTCATGTAACCTTAATGACCTCTTTACAGATCCTATCTCCAAAAATACAGTCATATTCTGAGGTACTATGGGTTATGACTCCAATATGTGAATTTTGGGAGGGGATACAATTCAGCCCATAACACAGGAGGATGGACAGTGTGGGTCCCATTGAGGTCCACAATGATAAAATTGTTTCTTGCCCTTCTCTTCTGTATGGGGGAATAGTTCCTACCTCTGCTGTTTGCTTTCTCTTTCCAACTGGTTAATTATGTACACGGTTCTTTTCTCCACTGAGTGCATCAAGTTTCATGTCCTGCTTCATAAGTACTTGGATTCAAATTGAAAGCATGCTATACCATTTAAACTTAATTTTCCTCTTCCCTCCTACTGATTCATAGAGAATGCCCATTCTGAGTTGGAGGAGAAAATTCAGGGTGGAGATGCAGGAGATAGGCGAGTATAAAAGAAGGTGGGCATTCAGAAAAGTGTTCTTTTCTACCCTTACTTATAATTCAGGTGCCCCCTTAACTGGGTCCTTTCTGCCCTATATCACATGTTGGATTACCAAGCCAAAGGGTTTGTCCCATATGTGGCAAACTGTTTAGGACCTCTAGAAACCAGGAGTCATAGGCACACAAGATGCTGAGACTGAGGGAAGCTAAGAGGATTGCTTGGGGGCCTCCAGGCTGGCAATGGATGAACTGAGACAGGAAATTAGGCTCCCATACTACTAAATGATTTTCCTTCTTCTTGTCTATCACTTGAGCCTTACTGTATTACTCTGTTGATTAAATGAAATTATGTTTTTTCTTTACTCCTTTAGGTAATCAAAGTCTGAAGAAGAGTCTGGCAATTACTTCCCAATAGGTTTTGTTTGTCTTTTTAGACTCATTGGAGGAAATGAGACATTAGCATATGAATTGTGTTGAAGTATTTTATCTGACAATCCAATTTGGGCAGTTTCATGTATATGTGTGTGTGTGTGTGTGTATATATATATATATATATATATATATATATATATATATATATAGACTGTGTGTGTGTGTGTATATATATATATATATATATATATATATATATATATATATAGACAGGTTCTATCTATCTATCTATACATATCTATACATATCTATGGATAGATAAATAGGACCATGTCTGAGGCTAATACTATCCTGAGAAGTTATTTTGCCTCAAATTGATATAATATAACCATTTTATTTTATTTTTTTGAGGGAGAGAGCATGTGAGAGTGTGAATGGGGGAAGAGCAGAGGAGGAGGGAGAGAGAATCTTAAGCAGGCTCCACACCCAGCATGAAATCCGGCTTGAGACTTGATCTCATGACAGTGAGATCATGACCTGAGCCAAAATCAAGAGTCAGATATTTAACAGATTGGGCCACCCAGGAGCCCCTATAAGATAACTATTTTAGAGGGGCCTCCTGGAAAGGGCTGTGGAAAGGAGAGAAAACACCAGTGTTGGAGCCCTGACCCCATTCCTGTGGTTAATGCTGGCCCTTAGAGTTTATTCTCTTAGAGCTTTTTATTAATTAGTAAATATGGTTTTTTTCACCCATGCTGGAATGGTTATCTTTCCTGTATGATAAGAAAGGGTGGGTGTGACCCACCTTGGCTTGACCTTGGCTGCCCCTAGACCCTAGTTAGTCTGAGACCTTTTGAGGGTAACCTATATACTGCAGTCAGAGTTTTCAATACTCTCCTTCCAAGGTAAAGCCAGAGCCTCAGGAAGGTTTGACTCTGTTACAGTGTACTTGACTTGAAACTGTAACTAAACACTGATGGTGCTGGAATGCAGACAAAGCATGCCAGTGAGCGAGTGAGTGAGCGTGTGAGTGAGTGTGCAGGACTGAGCAAGCCGCATCTGTTGAATGGTGAACCCCAAGAGTTCAATTACCCCAGTTCCCTCCACAGAAGGTAACCATGGAAACCTCATAATCCAAAGCATCACCAGTCTCCAAGCATCATACACACACTCACACCCCGGGAGTGTGTGTGTGTGTGTGTGTGTGTGTGTGTGTGTATATATATATATATATATATATATATATATATATATATATGCATGACTATGTCTGCATGTGCTCATGTTTTCCTTATTCTGTATGTGGGGTGTGTTTGTGTGATGGCTTGGCAGTTTGTGTGTGTGTGTGTATCAAATGGAATTAGCATGGGCGTTTGCTGCCACATGCTTTCCGGTTCTGCTCTCAGGGGTGGTGAGAGAGCGTAGGTTTGTCCTAATGTTTGGGTGGTGCACTCGGAGCTGGTTAGAAGACATGCATTTTCAATTTAGTGGAGGGTGATGTAGTGGCATGATTGAGGCATACAGGAAGGTTTTTAACTTATTTTTCCCATATCAGATTTCTATTGCACAAAAGTGTACAGGAGGTGGATTTTTCACCAGCTGGGAGGTATTATTCCCCCAGGATGGGAAACCTCAGCTTGGATCCATATTAAGCTGCTCAAACAATCTAGTGTGGATGCAGATTCAGGTTTGGGAAACAGTGTCTCCCCTCCCCCCCCCCCCAGGGTATGTGTTGGCCTTTTATTTATTCTCTTCTAGCTTCCTGCTATAAACCTTTCCCTTTTTCTGAAGCTTGGGCTAGCCTGATTATGGCAACAGGAGTATGAGAATGTGGCACTTGGGGAGCGGGTGGTGAGGACAACTCACGGAAGTCTGCTAATGAAATGTGTCATTCAGTATGTGCATGATATCGAGAAAATTGTGTGTCACTTGGCAGATCTTTGAGGGTAAGGCAGCTCCATCTGGATTAAGGATTATTTGGGGGGAAAGCTATATGAAGCCTGGGGCTTCAGAGAGGCATGCCTGGGTCTCCGAGCTATGATTGAGGTCTTCATACTGCGTGAAGCCTGACCCCGGGCTTGAGGCTGTCCTGACTTCATTGGGCTCTGGGCACGCAAGTGTGAGAGCCTGCACGTCTGTGTGCTTATCAGCTCTATCCCTTCTTTATGTAATGTATAAACAAAGAGAATTCTCCAGGGAGTGTTGCGGAGAAACCCTTGTCTTCTGAATTTTTGCCTTTCTTTCACATTTGCAGCTAAGGTTTCCCAAATGGAGAGGTCTTGTTTGTCTATTAAAAAACGCCTATCAAAAGAATATTTTCTTTTCTCCTTTGAAAATAGCCACTTCCTGGATGACAGCAATCCACACTGGCGTCTCCCAGCAGGGGCCTGAAACACTGCCCATGTCCTCTGACTCCTCAGCCCATGGCCCGTGTGCTTCTGGCATCACCATCTCAGCCTCCGTCTGCTTTCCCCATGGCTCTGCTCCCAGAAGGAAGGAGTCAGGCTGAAAGGCTACGAGATGTTTGATGTCAGGCAATTGCCTGAAGCACTGACACCTTGGACAGAACTTCTTATTACTGCGTGGGCAGAGTTCCTCGTTGGCTTTGCTCAAAAGGTGGCATAGCGCCCTCAGAGATGAGCTGAAGGGAACCACCCACTTGGTGCTGTTCACTTTCCCCACTCCTGCTGGAGCCCATTTCAGGCCCCCTGGGAGCTACTGCCATAATGGATCATCCCCACCAACGTGGCTGAAAGATCCCATCGCTGTTGGCTCACCACCTCACCAAAACAGTTTAGGAAGGAGGTCTCCTTCACCCCATCTATGGTAGTAGAGGGGAGGCTGCGACTTGAATGGGTTCCCCCTCTGGCTTCCTCACCCTGTGCCCTTTTTGGGGGGTATGTTGAGTTTCTCACAAGCAGTGATTCAGAAACCTGTGGTTTGAGGTTTTTTCATCCTGTCATCCAACCACTACTTGTTAAATGCCACTGGGCATATGGCAGTGAAGGAGACACTATTTTGGCCCTTAGCAAGCTCACTGGTGGAGAGGTATCAGCCTCCCAGCAATGAGATAAGACACAACAGGGGCTAACCCAGAGCACAGATAAAGGGGACGGGGCAGGAGGCTTCTTAGAGAAACTGATATCTGATCTGCAACCTGAAGGATGAGGGAAAGCTAGCTAGGTAAAGCGGGGTGATGACACCCCTTCAGGCAAGAGGGAATGAAATATTTGTTAAAAAATAACTGCTTCACAGGTGAAACCTCATGGAAAGTGATATTCATGAGAGAGAAAAAATGGAGGGGGTGGAGAGAGAGAGAGAGAGAGAGGCAGGCATAGGAAACAAAGAGACAAAGAAGGAGAAACAGAGACAGCTGGTCAGAGACAAAAGGCTGAAAGGTGGACAGGTGCCAGAGACAGAGGGATGACCATAGACTCATGGATTGTTAGAGCTGGAAGGAACCATAGTGAACGGACAAGGAATAATTTCACAGATACAGAAACTGAGGCAAAGAAAGTCGTTTGCCAGAGTCACAAAGATATTTCATCTGAGTGCTGAGTCAGGAAGCTAGATCTTGGCTTCCAGAAGGTTGGAGAGAAGAGCTGGGGAAGGAGAAGATGGGGAGAGTGGGAAGTCAGAGATGGAGGTCAGGGAGCTTGGGAGAGGCACAGAGAGATGATATTCACTGATACCACATAGTCAGGTTCACCGGAGTGAATGCAGGGAGTTTAGATGAAATCTGAGCTGGCTTTCTTTTTCCTCTCTCCTTTACCTTCCTATTTCTCTCCCTCTCTTTTTCCTTCCAACCATATCCTGCCTACAACCAGATATCAGAGAACTGGTTGCCATGGCTACTAAATGGCATTCAAGCAGGCTGAATTATTAAACCAGGGTCTTTTCTTTGAACCCAAGGCCCCAGTGTGAAGTACCGTTAGGGGGCGCAGTATGGGGTATAGGTTGGCATCCGGGCTGTCCTAGGTGCTCCCTTGCTGGTCTGGCTCAGAGAGAGGATGGCGGTGCGTCTTGAGCACTGAACCTTTTCCCCACCGCTGGGTACTATAGAGGCTCGGGAGTGGGGAGGAGGTCCGTCTGCTGGGGAGGGGGACAGCCCTGTGTGCCCAACTGAACCCCTACATCCAAGAGTACTTTCCCCACCTGCTCTGCCTAGAGCAAAAGGCGCTGGGCAACAGCCACAACTCATTCAAATGGGATAAGAACCAAAGCCAATATTTTTGTTATGTCTGCAACGACAGCATATTGTTCTAATTAGTTGTTACTGGTAGCCAGAGAGGCAAGAAATAAAATGGCAGGTATGTCCAAGGGGTCATACTTGGGCATCTGGGCTTATGATGCCTCCTTGGACAGGTTAAGGAAATCTGTTGTGGAACATTCCAGTTGGTGGGCATGGCCTTATCCCAATAGTATGAGTGGGCTATCAAGGAGAATCTTGTTTGTGGGCACAATTGTTGTTTGTTTTGATGATGGCTTCCAAGCCAGGAAAACCATCAGCCTTCTGGTATCCTAGCTCTTTAAACTTTTTCATTATAAAAAGAAAACCAAACGTTGTCCTGTCGATGCTCCTGCCTATGGAGTAGCTGGTAACTGCCCTCTATGTATGCATATGCTGGGGTGGGGTGGGGGGCATGAAGGGCACATTTTGGAGTTAATGGAGTCATTCTCCTTTCCTCTAACAGATTCAATAGGTTCTGAGGTTAATTTCCCAGAGTGGGAAAATTTCTCCCTCTTCCTCTCCACTTGGTGGTTTTTCTCCCTTGAGAGGAGGGCTGCTGATTCCCCAGGCCTAGGATTCTGACCTCCCTTAGACCAGGGCCCAAGATCTCCTTCTCAAGAGAGGCTCCCACTGCACTCTGATGCTTGCACTGAAAAAGAAAAAGAATTCTTAATGGGGGAAACTAGACTTATGTAAGACTTTCTCAAAATCTATCGGCCTCAGAAAAACCGATGTGTAGCCCTGATTCCCCCCTCCCCTTCCCCCAATGCCCTGCGTGAGCAGTTTTTAACATCAGGCCTAAAGTCCTGGCTTTCTGAAAGTCTAGTTCATAGAGACCAGACTCACTTCTTTTCAGTGTTGGTGATAATTTTCATGACTTACCTGACTCTGGGGTTGAAGTTGGGTCCTCACAGAGTGACCCTCCTGAATAGACCTTCAGAGGGGGAGAGGGGGGAGTGAGAAAAAATCAAGGAGGCCGCAAAGCCCTTGGTCTTCACTTCCTTTCCCTGCCCTAAACTAAAGGGAGAGGGACAGGAGTCATTAGCCTTGTGGCTATTTTGTTCCCTTCAGTGAATGTTTTCTAAGAAGTGCCAGGTCCTTGGGTGGGTGGGGTGTACAGGGTGCAAAGCTGACTAAGTAGAATCCCTGCTCTTGGCCATGGGACACTCCTAGCTAAGTAGGAATGGCCGACTGTCCTCATTCAACGATGGAAACACCCAAAGCAAGCCTCAGAGGACTTGCTGCATCTGTGCCAAGGACAGGCCTAAGGAACAAGAGCAGTGAGGGAGAGAACCCTCCCCTTTCTCCTCCTCCTCCCCCCCCCCCCCCCTCAGCTTTTGGTGGAGGGTGGGCATTTGCTTATAGCTAGTCAGCAAAGCCCCCCTGGGGACCTACTTGGACTGAAGAGATGAGCTGCCGGAGCCCAACGTCGTCACCAGCAATGGCTCTGGGAGGCATTTCTGTTAATTCTTGAGGAAACATAACGCAGAGAGCGGAGAAATAGGGGAAGAAAGAGCCCTCCGAGAGATTCAGATCTAGAAAATCTTCCAAATGACAGTTCGACTGGCTTTTCGGGCTGTTTGTGTGTTCCTTAACTCCCCCAGGGGGTAGGGTCTTCCTTGGAGCCCTCACCTGGCCCCTGGCAGCACTCGCAGAGGACCTGTAGGCCCCTCCACGGGCAGCGAGAGACTTCCCCCCGCGGCCGGGGCCCCCTGTCCTTGGGCAGCTTCTGGCTCAGGAACTGGCCCCTCCACACTTTCCCCTCTCCCTTACTCCATAAAGCCCTCGATTCGCTTCTGTTTCTTTTGGGATATAATCCTACTCTCGCATCACCGTTCCCCCAAGCCTGGCAACGGAGACTCCTGCCCACAAACCCGGAGGGTGTTCTTGGAGTGGAATCGCCTGGGGGAAAGTTCGAGGTCCCTGAACTTTTCCGCAGGAACCCTGACCTGGATTTCTCGCCCCCAAGCCGTTTACTACCCCGAGCGCCGCCGTCACCAACCTGCTCCCCGCTGCCCCCCCTGCCCCGCCCCATCGGCCCCGCCGCCCCGCCCCGCCCGCAGCCCCCGGAGTGCGCGCGCCCGCCGGCGCGCCGTCGCCGCGCCTCCACGCCCGCTCCCTCGCCGACCTGCGCGCGCTGCCCGAGCCGGACTGCCGCCGCTTCCCCGGGAGCCGGCTCCGGGCCGCCCTGCTCCTTTGTTTCCCCCCGTCTGGCCTCTCTGGGGGGCATGTGTGCGAGTTGTCTCGCTGTCAGAAATTTCCTTTCCACGGTGTGGGCAGGAGGCAGATTTTTTCCCCCCTGTTAACTGCTTCCCTTCTGTTTTATCGATTTTATTTTTCGTTTCTCCCCCTTACCTCCTCCTGCCTTCCTTCCCCCTTCTTTCTTTGGGTTGCTCCTTCGGCCCCCTTCCATTTCACCGTCTTTCCTCCCCGCCCCCCTCTCTCGGGGCCCCTCCCCCCACCCGTTTGCTCTTTTAAAATAATTCAGGGATGCCTCGGGAATACTAGCACGCCCTGCCCATTCAGCCGAGCGCGGGACCCTGCGTGAATTCCAGGTAAGCCCGGGGTCCGGCCACCGCGGGAACAGTGGTCCGCGCCGGTGCCCGCTGCCGCCTGCCGCGCTGCCCGCTCCTCCCCGGCGGCGGGGGCGCCGCGCCTCGCTCCCGGCGCTGCTACCTGTTGGGGGATGATGGACCGCGGGGATTCCTAGTTTGCCCATACCTTCTCGGAATCTGGCTCTCCGCCGGCTTTGCCTCTCTACGCGCTACCCTTTCCTGGCAACTTCGGTGGCGACTTCCTGGGCGTGAGAAAGCCCGTGCCGTCCCGCGTTTCGGGGTGTGAGTGGTGTGCCCCTGCCAGGCGCCCGGCCGGCGTCTCGCTGGCCCAGCCCGCAGCCAGGGAGGCTCGCGCGCCCCGGAAGCGCCGCCAGGCTCGGTGCAGGTGCCGGGCGCGGGGTCTTAGCTAGCCTCCCCGGACCCTGCCGCGCGTTCGCCAGCCACCCCGCCCCACCCCGTACCGGGCATTTTTGTGCGCGGGAGACCACCTCGATGGGAGGGGCTTGCCGAGCAGGGACGGAGCTTCCAGCGAAGTTTCTGTGAAGGAAGCTGCGTGCACCCTTGGGGGCGTCCCGGGAACGGTAGGCTGGGTGCCCGGAGCCGCGGGTCGGGCGGGTGGCCGGCAGACCCACTCCTGGGAGAGGGCTGACAGTTGGGCTCAGAGGAGGGAGGGGAGTGCGGAGAAGAAGCCAGGGTACTTAGGAGTGACTTGCTTTTTGACAGAATTTGGATCTCCCGGTGTGAGAGTGGCTGTGCGTTCTTTTCCTGGGATGGAGCTCCCAGTTCTCTGCGCCTCTTTGTTTTGAGTCCTTGCCTGGGAGAGAATGATGGGAAACACTACCCCCTCTGGTTTCTCTGAGATTGAGGCATCCACCTCACCCTGGGGGTCAGGGTGGCAGTTTGGCCACTTGCCCCAGGAGGGGATCCTCCCTCACGCTGGGTCTGTGACTCTGGCGGCTCAGAGCGCGAGATTCAGGCTGAATGGGTGGGCTGGTGACCAAAATCTGGGGGCTTGTAATGATTCACCAGCTCTTCCCTTTGGAGGCCATGGTGGTGGATTCTTACTCTTGGGCGCCCAGAGCTGCACATGTCACAGAGGCATCATGGTTAGAAGAAAAGCTGGAGGAGTCAGGATGGCTTAGTCCAGAGAAGTGTCTTCCTGGAAGGATAGGATGTTTGTGATGCTTAAATAAAGGCATGACTTTATCTTCACCAACATCAGAGCCGGATAAAAGGGGCTCTCTTTACTGGGCTGGGAATGAGGGTAGATGCCAGGGGAAAACTTCCAGTTGACAGTTCCAAGAGGAATTACCAACGGAAAATATAGAAGCTCCTTTCTGCAAATGTATAGATCTTGTAGGATTGTACGGCTGTCTCGAGAGCGTAGAAGAAGGCAATCTTTTCTTGGTTGATTCCATTCTAGAGTTTTCTTCACACGCTGAGTCTCTGGCCTGGTAAGAGGTCTTCTTTTGTTTTTGTTTATTTACTTGTTTTTTAATACCACTTGGTAGTAATGGGTGATCATGTAATTTATTGTTCAAGCCAGGGCACTTTTGAAAGTGGACAGAGACATTAGTAATGGTTATGTAGGGCAATAGAGGCTGTCCAGACAGGGATGAATGATTGCCCTAAGAGTGACTATATGGTCAGAGGTAGGGACAGTTGATGACATAATATGTGTTACTTTCATGTCATTTGGATCTTGCATGTTCCCTCCTGGCATGGTTCTTTCTGACTCAGATCTCAGATGGACTTTATTTCAGTTCCATCTAAGAGTCCAGCTCTGAATACAAATCTCTTGCCCTTGATGAACTTTTTCCCCCCAGCTCCATCAGTCCCTCTGAAAATCCCATTCCCAGCATGGGACTTCATGCTCTGACTTCGGGGATTGCAAGCAGAGGGTGATTTACATGGAGCTGTTTCTATCCCTCTGTCTGCTTCTCTGTGGTATTTATGAGCATGGGGATCCAAGGAGGTGATCCATCTGCCAGGAATTCAAGTGTTGTGTTGATGGCAATGTGATATACAGTGACCCTCAGAGTCACACAGTTGACTTATTGGATTACTGCTGTCATACCTCCTTGGCTCTCCTGCAACTGGGAATGAGGTGTGTGTGCTTTGGTTTCAAACTGAGAAACTCGTGTTCAGGAAATGTCCTGTTACAGGGTAATACCTGGCTTTGACTTCTCTCGCTTGTGTGCAGGAGTGATGGGGATTCTTAGGGGGTGTGTTTATCAGTCATACCTTCATTCCTCTGGGGGCCCATGGGTCTTTCAGGCAGCCAAGTCCTTGCAGGGCTTCAAAAACTTGGCTACCGCTTATTAAGTGCTTATTATTTTCCAAGCAATTTCTAGACTTTATCATAATTAATCCTTATTCAACCTTGTTCAGAAGGTATCTCCATTTTATAGATGAGGAAACTGAAGCTCAGAAAAGTTAGTAACTTGCTCAAGTTCCCCCAGATAGTAGGGGGCAGAGCTGGGATTCAAACCCAAAGCTAGCTGACTCCCTCCATGCAGTGGTGCTTTTTTGTGACTTTGATGTGGTCAGTGTTTGGCTCACAGAAATAATCCCACCTATTTGGGGTTTGGAGGGTGAGGGGCAATTCTAGAGGGGGGTGGATAGGGCAGTGCATTTGTCCATCCTGCCTGGTTCTTGACTCATGTTGCCCCTGTCCTTTCTGTCAGCGTTGTCCTTTCTTGGTCTCCATGAAGTTTGTGTCTCTCGTTACCTGCGTTGCTGCTTAGACCATCACTGGAGGGGTCTCTTTCCTGGATCCTACTGCAGTGAACTCATGATTACCTGGGATGGTAGGATTGTTTCTTGGAAAGATAGAACATGTCACCATCTGGTTTTTAGGGTCTGTCTACACCTTAGTTATTAAAGCCTGAGGTCTCTCACTGTCACAGTTCACTGAGTCCAGTTTTTTTCAGAGATTGACCATGACCTGGGCTTGGAGAGATCATCACTACTCAGAAGTAATTCTACAGATTAGCAAAGGAATGGTTGCCCAGAAATAATTTTATAGATCAGCAAGGAAAGCTGACCATACCCGCTGGCAGTGTCTTGGCCAGGTCCCTCAGATTCTTTCTCTATCATATGGGTGAAAATATACCATTAAGTAGATAGTCCCAGACATTGTTTACGCCTGGTCATCATTCTTATTGACCTTGTAGCACCACAGTCAGCCAGACCAAGAACAGCATGCTTAGGGGGAAGGAGGGCATTATCAGGTGGGGGGGGGGGGGGTAGATAAAAAAAGCACTGCTCTGGAAGACTTGATTTCTAGCCCTGGCTCAGCCCCATTGAGTAGCCATGTGACCTTGGGCAAATCATTCACCTCCCTGGGCCTCTTTTACCTTGCCTGAAAATGGAGGTTGGGCAGATGCTCCCCAGGTATGTCCTTGTTCAACCATCTAAGATCTCACAGTTCAGGAGGGCTTTGTGCTCTGTGCTCGCTCTGCAAATCCTAGACAGAGCCCTCCTCCCTTCTCCTCACTTGGTGAGGCTAGGGGTGGGTGGGTGGGGTTGATGGATAGGTGTTAGATGGAGGGGCTATGAAAGAGGCATCCTGGGGAGGAACAGAACAGTGACTGCCTTGGCCTCTTGTGGGCAGGCCTGAGTCCAGTTTGTGGCTGGAGAAATGAGGTGGTTTATCTGGCCAGGGGAGACTCTTTGCTCCCGCCTTGTGTTACCTTGGCATCCCGAATAAGTTATATTACCTTGCATCCTCAATAAGTGGCAGAGAATTGAGAAGAGCAGGAAATACAACACTTTGCTAACCAATATCTACAATATGCCCTGAAGAGCTAAGCACTGAAGGAGGAGTGGGTTAGGGAGCAGGACAGTAGGAGATGGTCTACCAAAAAAAGGTGGAGGGGGCACGGTTTTTGTTCTCATGGCGCTTATAGTGTGGTGGGGAGCCTGCATCTAGGCCATTGGATGAAGTATACATGTGACAAATTATAAAGCCACGTGGAACCAAAAGGCTCATTTAAAACTATTTGTTACAGTAGACAGTTGGTTATGTGCATGTCAGGTATCTTCCTGGTGGAAGCAAAGGTATGTGGTACCTTTCTCGCTGTCACCTGGAAAACATATACCAGGCTACAATCCTCATCTCTGACAGGAGGATTCTAAAGGGTTCTGTTGTCTGCTTACATGCATGGACATGGAGGAACCACAGTGAATGAGATTCTAGAACAGAATTGGGCTTTACCAAGGAAAGGCCTTCCCATTTACATTCCCATGGTACCCAATATACCATTTATATTCCCATGGTATTATTGGAAAGATTCATCCTGTGGAATCACAGAGCCTCTGTAACTACTTTGATCACACTTGAAAAAGACATTTTCTTCCTATAAATGCTAGCCTGGGACTGGAGTAAAGAGAGAATGCTCTAGATTATTAATATGGAGTTAGTGTTGGCAGCAGCTCCTAAATGGGTTTTCCGGAAGGGCATAGAACTGGGGAGCACCAGGAGGAAGGCGTGATGCTGTCTTGGGCACAGTCCAGGCACCACGGCCTGTGGCAGGGCAGTGAATCTATCCCTGTGACTTTTTACATAATTTCTAACCTGGGTAACAAAGTCTAGGGCTATACTCACGGACACATCTGTCAGCGATGGAAGTATCACTGTTGTTGCAAAAATCCAACTTGATGCCGAAGTAGTTCTTTGTGTCTTCTGTACTACAGAGGCTATATTTATTCTCTCGTATATCTTTTGAGGTTTCCCCCCTTTCTCATGAACCACATGTGTACATGGCCTTTTTCTAGGAGGAGTGGGAAAAAAAGATGAAAATGACATGGTTCTCACTTTCAAATAATTGGTTTCTAGCTCTCAGTACAGTACTTTGAAGAAGTCTTTTTTCTTTTACTAAATTATATGTTATCTGGCCATGATGTAGGGGATCTGGTCTTGCTCCAGTCCTTACTGGCTGTAGACCACAGACAAATCACGTAACCCCTTGGGCCTCAGCTATGTTATCACTACACAGGCCCAGTACCCCACCTTACAGAGAAGGGGCCTGGAGCCTGTGGTTGCTTGAGATTCCTGCCCATTTTAAGAGTAATGACTGTTCTATGATTTTGTCTCCCATCCCTTTTCTCCCTCTCTCTTTGTTCTTTGTCTCTCCCTCTTACCCTGACATATAATAGAATTTTTTTTTGTTTGCTCTATTTACTGAGTAGGAATTTTATTCTTTTTCCTTAATCTAAAAAGTGACGAAGAACATTTTATATTTCTGCCTCTTAAAAGAAGGTAAATTGAATCTCTCTTGACTTATTTGGTTCTTGATTGATGTTTTCTTGAGTATAATGAACCTAGATACAAAGTTTCATGCCTTCCTTAGTGAAAGGATTTGTAATGACAGGTGAACACGTATCCAACAACCTGCTTCTCTTTTTGTCGCATCTCAGACTCTGGGTTAATGAGCTGTTCAGCGCTGATGTCTGAGTCCTGGGTACATCTGCCTCTGTACCCAGGCAAGGAAAGTCAGCCTGCCAACCTCAGAACCTGGGCACTGGCCCAGAGTGGTCCCCAAGGTGTGTGGAGGGGAAGGAGTCTGGGCTGGGGAGGAGATAAACCCCCAGATGTAAGCCTCATCTCTGTTTTTCTCTGCTGTTAAGCAGCCTCTCTCTGCTTGCCCCCTCCCTCCCTTCTCTTTTCCCACCCTCTGTCCCCACCCTCTCTCCTTTTGCAAATATATCCCGAGTGCCTGTTCTGGTCCAGGCAGTGATTTGGGTACTGGGAATATAGCAGTGCACGAGGCAGAAAAATCTCCTACTTTTGTGAAATTTATATTCTGTTGCAGGGAGGGAGGGAGGGAGGGAGGGAGGGAGGGAGGAAGGGAGAGAGAGAGAGAGAGAGAGAGAGAGAGAGAGAGAGAGAGAAAATAGACAAGTAAATTAAAAAAAAATGTGGTAAATGTCACCTAGAAAATTAGTATAGGGTGACGTGGCAGTGACTGAGTAGCTCTTTAGATTGGAATGTCAGGGAAGGCTTCCGAGGACGTAATATTTAAGTGGAAGATCAGAATGACAAAAAACGAGATAGGATCCAAATCACCGATTCTCTGTGGCCATTATGAGGAATAACTACCACTGCACAAGAAAGTGTTCTGTAGACTATAAAATAAATGCAGCACATTTTATATCTCATTAGGCAAAATTCCTTAAGGGCAAGCATTGTGATTAATTAATATTTGCAATCTCAGTACCTAGCATGGTAGTAAATGTGAGTTGAAAAAATTTAGGCTTATAAAATTGGGAGTTCAGAGGGGATTTTTAAGAAATAAAATAAGGTGGTGTCTGTGGCAGGCCTTTGTTAAAAGAAAATTCCTTCCGCTCTTGCAACTCCTGGGATTTCCTGGAGATTTCTATACACAGTGCTCTGGGGAGAATGGAGAATTTCTCAGAGAAGGGCATCCCCAGGGCAGAGAGGGATGGGTAATACTGAGGAAGTAGACTTCTTGAGGAGATTCCATGTTGCTTTTCTTGCCTTTCGTGGTCTTCTTGACCCAGAGCCGAGGTTAATTTATTTGAAATTGGGAAAAGATGCCATAGCTCACTCTTGCCCTCCATGTCTGGGAGGAAGACTTCCTTTCCCACACGTCTGCATCCTTTGTCTTCCTCCAGTCCTGGAGCCTGGCTTGTTAGGTGCCCAGAAGACCTCAGGCCATTCTGCTGATTGTTGGCTGTGACTCTATAGACCTGCTCCCCTCTCTGCCACCCTCTCTGAGACTTGAGTCAATGTAGCCCACCTACTGTATCCAGTGAGTCATGGCTTTTCAAGCACCCAGGTATGAATCACTCAACTTGTAGCCTTTGAGATGTCTTGGGTGACAGCTGAGAGAGAAGACTGTGTGCCTGCCCCTGTTCCTCACCTTGCTGTTGCTTTATCACGCTTCCTGTACTTAGAACCTAGAGCTCTAATTCCACAGC
This sequence comes from Felis catus, assembly GCF_018350175.1. Taxonomy (NCBI): domain Eukaryota; kingdom Metazoa; phylum Chordata; class Mammalia; order Carnivora; family Felidae; genus Felis; species Felis catus. The sequence continues at coordinate 26,739,518 of NC_058384.1, read as the reverse complement.
CCAACTCAACGAGACCAGTTGTTGGGGTATGTGGGCTATTCACTGACATGGTAGAGGTCCTTCAGGGAGACCATCTTGTCCCAAAGTATGGTTCCTGGACTAGCAGGATCAGCATCAGCCCGGACATCCTGAATCAGAAACTTGGGTTGAGACAAACCTTCCAGGTGAGTCTGACTCATGTTAAAGTTTGAGAACCACAGTTAGAGGTATTGGTGAAGGGATGTACCAGAAACATGACATATCTTACACCTGTCTGAGATATAGGAATTGTTGTTCTCGTTTTATAGGAGCAAAACCCTCCAGAATCCAAGATCACCAGAGGTGGTAGAGCCCAAATTTGACTGAAGTCTTGGTTCCAAAGCCATAATTACTATGAGGTTTAGATGATAATATTTCTAGAGATTTCTGTTACTAACCATTAAACACTTTAGTGCTGATTGCTTTATTATCCATTTACTATAGGCTTCTAAGAAGAGATCTGGAGCAACCCAGGTATCATTGGTATTTCCTGGGTGCTTTAACTGCTTGGTAATTTCACCTCTGATTAGCTCTGGCTGGGTTCTTCTTCCAGATGGGAACTGAGAGACTGCTTCTTAAAGGTAGGTCCTCCTGGTCCCAACCTGGGTCCATTCCACTTCTTATGGTACACACTCTTCCAGAGGGATTTTCTCCCCTCCCTTTGCTTGAGCCATCACCCATATACTGATGACTTTCCAACTCAGGATTGTCTTTTGAGTTTCAGAATTTCCCTCTAACTGACTACTGGACATTTCTACTTCAACACTCCATAGTATCTCAAGCTTACCTTGCCCCAAACTGAACCCATTATTATTTACAATATCTTGTCTTCTGCTTGTGTCACATTTGCTGTCGTTTCATTGGCTAAAGCAAGTCACAGGGCCAAGCTCAGTTTCAGTGTGCAAAGCTCCTCCAAGAAGCAGACATCAAGATGGGATTCAATGTACAAGGACTTTATTAGAGGAAATACCTACGAAAGGTAATGGGCAACGCTGGAAGAGCTATCAGGGCACCAAATGAATCTGACCCTGAGTGATGAGTAGAGGGAAGGAAGATTAAGTGCAAGGATCCCAGCCTGCTGTAAATCTAAGAAGGCTCAGCAAGGCTTCTGGGAAGCCCTTGGACCAACATCAGTCATTAGATGGGTTTCATGTCTCCTAGGAGTGGCCTGCCTTAGTGTGCCCTGTTCCTCTGTGCAAATGCAGTGATGGATTTCAGAGCCCAGAAGCTGGGGCTCTTGGTTAATTAAGTGTCCTATAGTTAAACGTCTGCCAGGCGCATTCTTATGTCCTGCTACACAGCCATTAGTCAAATGGTTTCTCATATGTCCCATATTTACACTTGTAGCTCAGACCTCTGTGATAAGCTCCAGACATCCTTATCCAACAACTTTCCTTATTTTTAATAATTATTTATTTTTTGGGGGGGGGAGGGGCAGAGAGAGGAGGACAGAGGATCGAAAGCAGGCTCCGAGCTGTCAGTGCAGAGCCCGATGCTAGGCTTGAACTCATGAACCATGAGATTGTGACCTGAGCTGAAGTTTGACGCTTAACCAACTGAGCCACCCAGGCGTCCATCCAAAAGCTTTGTTAATGTCTCCACTTGGCTGTCTTACGGGCATCTCAAACTTATGATAAGACTCAATTCTTGATCTCTACCACCAAATGCTTCTCCTCCAGCTTTCTTTGATTTGGTGAATGGTGTCTTCACCCACCTAACAGTTCAGGGGGCACTGTTGATACTTGCACCTCTCTATACCCTTAGGCAATCCATTATGAAATCCTGCCAGTCTAACTACCTGAATACTGTTTGACCCTGTACTCTCTTCTCCACTCCTACTGCCACAACCTAGACCAAGCCCTCATCATCTTGTACTTAGATGACCATAAGAGCCTCCTAACTGATCTCTCCACTTCCTGTCTTGTCCCTATTGCAGCTCTCTGCTCTACCTGGTAGCTCATATAATGTTGGATAATAAACACGATCATGCCACTTCTCAGCTAGAAATCCAAGATCTTAGTGATGGCCCATGTGCCATGCATGTTTTAGATCTCTACTTTCTTCAGCTTGAACTCCTACATCTCTCTCCTTCACCTACCACTCTGTAGCCATATTGGACTCCTTTGGAATATGCCAAGCTCTTTCTCAGGGCCTTCGTACATGCTGTTCCCTCTCTTTGTAACTCTTCCAACCTCTAACTCTCCAGTTACCTGGTGAATGCCTGTTCATCATTCCGTTCATCATTCATACCTACTCATCATTCTATTCTCATTTTGATGTCATTTCTTCAGTGAGATCTTCCCAGACAACTGTCCTCCCCCACAGTCTAATTTAGACTCTTCCACTGCACACTTTTATAGCATCCTACACTTTTATAGAACTCATCCCAATTTATGTGTGTACACTTAATATCTGTGTCCCCAAGGCAGAAAGTTTCTTGAGGATTGGGACCATGTCCCTGTTGTCCACTGCTGTGTCCCAGAGCTCAGCACAGTGCTGGCACATAGCAGTAGCTTAGTAACCCTAACTCTTGGTTGAATGGATACAGGAGAGGGGGAAGGAGGTAGGGGAGACTGGGTCTTATGGTGATTCACCCCTCCTAGTCCCTGGCTTAGGGTTGGGAAGGACCTGGGTTGCCCAGGAAGAATTGAATGCTCTGATTCTAGACTGTGAGTTCCTTAAGGGGAAATTGTGTTTCTCCTTGCATACTGCTTCCCTTCCTTCTTCATCCTCTCCTCTCCCTCACCCCCCCTTTCACCACTGGACTGAGGATGCTTCCATGCTGAACAACCAGCTTCCAAAAAGATAGTGTTGATCAGCTGCTCTGGGATGACCCAGTGAAGCTGCGGCCTCTTTCTTAGCCTACCCTCTGACCTGTGAGGGTCTCCTGGTGTTAGGTCTGCATTATGCCTTCAGCTTCCTCTGGCTTTTGCCCATCATCTCTCCCTGCTATGGCCACCACTTCCCAGCCCTCTATCTTTCCCTCTTCTCTGCTTGCTTCCAGTTCATTATGGCTGAAACTAAAGGCCAAAGCACCTCCAAAATGTCAAAACAGGTGTTAGTCATCTTGGTGAGAGGCTGGCTGCCCTGGGAGTGAGCAGAGCAGAGGGCCGCCTGGTCAGGTGAACTTGGAGGAAGGTGCCTGGGGAACCAGGCAAACACAGCCTGCGTGTAATATGTGGCTGCAGTAGCTCTGTCCCCAGCTGCTATTATGTTTTCTTCCTTATGTGGTGGGGCAAGGATTGCTGGCATCCTGGAGTTGTTGAGACTGTGTTGCTGGAACATAAAGCTGCCCAGGCCCCTGTGGGTTTTCCTTGTGGGTGGGGGAGTCCAAGGAGGTGCCAGACGAGTAATAACCAAGCAGATGGGGGACCCACTTCTGTGGGAGAGGGCTTAGAGCACCAGCCGCAGGGTCACACAGCTGTCAGGGTCCTGGCTCTCCCATTCCTAAGTGGCTTTGCATAGGTGACTTGTTTTCTCTGAATCTCAGCTTCCTTGGATATGTGTAGGAGTAGTCCCTCCCTCACAGGATTTGTGTGAAGTTTGAACCACTATAAGCAATGAACAGATATTAGCTACAGATTACTGAGACTTGTTTTGGGTCAGAGGGGGTGGTGGTGAGCTCTCGGGAGGGGACAGAAGGCACAATGGCAGGAAGATCTGGCTGGGCACTGCCATAGTGCACTTGGGCCGCCCTCTTAATGTGCATCTTATAGCATCTCAGAACCTCAAGCCTGTAGGTATCCAGTAAACACTGACTAAATGAGCATATAAAGTATTTGAGGGAGAGAGTCAGAGCGTGTTAATCTCACATCCTGTTAGGCATGGCTTTTGTAGGCGTGTATAGTTTTGAGGGTTTGGGGATGCTTATTCGTAGAGGCCATTCAAACCATTAAGACAAACACAATTCAATTAAAAAAATACAGATTGCACCCGCATTTTATTCCTTCATTCTGCTTTTTAAAGTTTTCATAGCAAAATTCTCAAAGCCCAAATATGAAGCGCCGGTGAAATTATTTGCCTTGTAAACTGTAGGGCTTGAAAAATAGGTATAATTGTAGTGGTTATGTGGGAAATGGCTCCTGGTAGTTTTGCTATTTTGTTCTGCCTATAAAGGTAGAGGTTGCTTGAGGTTTACATTGCTGTTAGCCTGCCATTGAGGAATTGCAATTGAAAATTGAAGAATTTTAACTTTTGTTTTCACTGATCCTGATTTCTATTTTGAGGGGTGGGAGGACCTTGGAGGGAGCCCTAGCAGATGTAATTAGACCCCAGACATTACCCAAAATCTAATACATCAAAAAATTGTTAAACTCCTACTACAGTGATTCTTAGGCTTTGCCATCATAGAATCCTTTGAACATTTGATGAAGGCTGTGGACTCGACTTGGTGAAATGCACATCTCAAATATTCATACAATATCAGGGGACCCCAGAACCTCATGAAGCACTTCCTACTTACCCCAGGTTGAGAATATTCTTAGCATCGTGAATCAGCCACAAGAGGACTGGGCAGAGCTCAGAGGACAGAGATGCCAGGTGGAGAGGCAGGTCTGGGCCTTGCCCTCACCGGAGCTTCTGGTGTACAGGACTCATGCAGAGAAGTTTCCATCCTCAGCGTGCAGACTTGCCCTCCCTGAGGATGCCTCCTGCACCTCACCCGGACAGAGGCTCCCTTCTGCAATTGTGAGCCCTGATGCTGTCTAGAAGGCTGGCTGTGGGTCAGCTTGGCCCACAGGAAATGATCCATAGTGACACAGCAAAGGGTGGCCTGGAGGGTGGATGACAACATTTCTCAGCCCCTTCCAACATGAGCTCTGTAAATAGGCTGTGGAAGAGGTTTCCCTTGGGACTTAGCCTTAGCTTGAATTCCTTTCCTTCCTAAAATGCCCTGCTCTCTCCTCTTTGCCCATCTTCCAGAGGCTCATCTCCTCTGGGAAACATTTGGCATCTCTCCCAGGTGGCCCCTGTCCATCACTGCTGTGAACCCCAATATAATTATGGTCCTCCCATCCTCTGTGCTATGTGTTCCCATATTCCTTGCCTTTTTTGGTTAACCTTTCAGCTGTAGGACTTGACTATGCAGTTAGAGGGCAGTTTCTCAAGGTCAGAGACTATACCTTCTGCCTGGCTACCTGGAGGCTCAGAGTGGGAAGTTTAAGAAGAAACCAAATATGTTATTTAGGAGAGCAGCCGGGAGAAGCAATAGAGCTCCAGTGACAGCTGCAGGGGCTGTGAAGGGCGAGTCTGCTGGAAATGACTGTGTTTTTAAAACTCCTCCTTCCTCCCCCAGAAATGGCTTCATTTCTCTTCTCAATGCAGTATGATTCCTCCAAAGAGTTACCTGTCTTTGTTGGGTCTAAATTCTCTCCCTTTATTTTCTCCTTTTCCTTTCCTCTTCCTCCTTTTCCTCTTTCTTTTTCTTTAGTTTTTTTTTTAATTGAAGTATAATTAATATACAACATATATATTGATTCAATATAATGATTCAACAATTCTATACATTACTCAGTGTTCATTACAATAAGTATATCCTCTTCTTATTGATTAGCTAATTCTATTGAATTAGCTTCTTATTGTGGAAAATTTCAAACATATACTGGAGAGAATAGTATAATAATCCCTCAAATACCCACCACTCAGCTTCAGTAATTATTGACTCATTTGTTTTCACCTGAATCTCCCCACTGGATTATTTTGAAGCGAATTCCAGTCCTCCCATAACTTTATAAATATTTAGGTGCCAGTCTCCAAAAGATAATGGACTAGAAGAATAACCAGCATTATCACACTCCTCCAAGTTAATTAATAATAATTTCTTCCGGGTATCTAGTTGGTATTCAAATTTCTCCAATTGTGTCTTCTTATTATTATTACGTATATTATTATTATTTTTTTGTTTGAATCAGAATTCAGGGGCGCCTGGGTGGCTCAGTCAGTTAAAGCGTCCTACTTTGGCTCAGGTCATGATCTCACAGTTTGTGGGTTTGAGCCCTGCATTGGGCTCTATGCTGACAGCTCAGAGCCTGGAGCCTGCTTCTGATTCTGTGTCTCCCTCTCTCTCTGCTCCTCCCCTGCTCACGCTGTCTCTCTCTGTCTCTCAAAAATAAATAAATGTGAAAAAAAAAAGAATTCAAAGAAGTGTCACACATTATATTTGATTTAAAGTTTCCTTGGGGCGCCTGGGTGGCTCAGTCGGTTGAGCGTCCGACTTCAGCTCAGGTCACGATCTCGCGGTCCGTGAGTTCGAGCCCTGCATCTGGCTCTGTGCTGATGGCTCAGAGCCTGGAGCCTGCTTCCGATTCTGTGTCTCCTTCTCTCTCTCTGCCCCTCCCCCATTCATGCTCTGTCTCTCTCTGTCTCAAAAATAAATAAACGTTAAAAAAAAAAAGTAAAGGTTCCTTAAGTCAAAATCTGTATGTTTCCTCCCCCACTTTGTTTTTGGCTTTATAGTTGATTTGTTGACAAAACTCAGTTGCTTTTCTATAGATCTTTCCATTCTTGCATCTCCATTGTGTTGTTGAATGTTTTTGTTTCCTGTATTTCCTATAAACTGGCGCTGATTTAGATTTGATTTTTTACTGTTTTGTAAGTAGACTTCCTAGGGAGTAGTACGTACTTCCATCAGAGGTTGTTTCTCTTCTTATGACATTAGCAACCACCGAGGATCATTATCTAGATCAGGGTTGGAAAACCTTTTCTATGAAGGTCAGAAAATATTTTAGTCCGGGGGCCATGCAGTCTCTATCACAGTTTTTTAACACTGCCATTATAGTGCATCGGCAGCCATGGCCAATATGTAGACGAATGAGCATACATGAGTTCCGATAAAACTTTGTATACAAAACCAAGCAGGCCATAGATAGCCCAAGGTCCGTGGTTTGCTGACCCCTGCCTAGATTGTTTATTTCATTAGGGGCTTGCAAAATGTTATTATAATCCTGTTACTCCTTCTTCATTTATTAGTTGGAATAACTTATTTTTTTTTGGAGATTTAAAAAAAATTTAAATCCAAGTTAGCATTTAGTATAATAATGATTTCAGAAACAAGATTTAGTGATTCATCACTTACATATAACACCCAGTGCTCATTCCAACAAGTGCCCTCCTTAAAGACCCTTGCCCATTTAGCCGATTCCCCTACCCAGACCCCTCCAGCAACCCTGTTTGTTCTCTGTATTTAAAAGTCTCTTCTGGTTTGTCTCCCTCTCTGTTTTTATATTATTTTTGCTTCCCTTCCCTTATGTTCATCTGTTTTGCATCTTAAATTCCACTTATGAGTGAAATTATATATTTGTCTTTCTCTGATTGATTTATTTCGCTTAGCATTATACACTCTAGTTCCATCCACGTTGTTGCAAATGGCAAGATTTCATTTTTATCACTGAGTAATATTCCATTGTATATATACATCACATCTTTTTTAAAAAAATTATTATTATTATTTTTTTAGTTTTGAGAGAGAGAGAGAGTGCAAGCAGGGGAAGGACAGAGAGAGACGGAGACAGAATCCAAAGCAGGCTCCAGGCTCTGAGCTGTCAGCACAGAGCCCAATGTGGGGCTTGAACTCATGAGCCGTGAGATCATGATCTGAGCTGAAGTTGGATGCTTAATTGACTGAGCCATCCAGGTACCCCTACCACATCTTCTTTATCCATTCATCAGTTAATGGATATTTGGGCTCTTTTCATACTTTGGCTATTGGTGATAGTGCTTCTATGAACATTGGGGTACATGTGCTCCTTCGAAACAGCAGGCCTGTATCCTTTGGATAAATACCTAGTAGTGCAGTTGCTGGGTCATAGGGTAGTTCTATTTTAAATTTTTTGAGGAACCTCCATACAGTTGTCTAGAGTGGCTGCACCAGTTTGCATTTCCAGCAGCAGTGTAAAAGCGTTCCTCTTTCTCTTCATTCTCACTAACATCTGTTGTTTCCTGAATTGTTAATTTTAGCCATTCTGACAGGTGTGAGGTAATATCTCATTGTGGTTTTGATTTGTATTTCCCTGATAATGAATGATGTTGAGCATTTTTTTTCATGTGTCTTTAGCCATCTGAATGTCTTCTTTGGAGAAGTGTCTTTTCATGTGTTTTGCCCATTTCTTCACTGGAGTATTTTTGAGTGTTGAGTTTGATAAATTCTTTATAGATTTTGGATACTAACCCTTTATCTGATATGTCATTTGCAAATATCTTCTCCCATTCCATTCGTTACCTTTTAGTTTTGCTGATTGTTTCCTTCACTGTGCAGAAGCTTTTTGTCTTGATAAGGTCCCAGTAGTTCATTTTTGCATTTGTTTCCCTTGCTTCTGGAGACATGTCAAGTAAGAAGTTGCTGGTGCTGAGGCCAAAGAGGTTGTTGCCTGTTTTCTCCTTTAGTATTTTGATGGCTTCCTGTCTTACATTGAGGTCTTTCATCCATTTTGAGTTTGTTTTTGTGTGTGGTGTAAGAAAGTGGTCCAGGTTCATTCTTCTGCATGTTGCCGTCCAGTTTTCCCAACACCATTTGCTGAAGAGACTGTCTTATTCCATTGGATATTCTTTCCTGCTTTGTCAAAGATTAGTTGGCCATAGTTTTGTGGGGACATTTCTGGGTTCTCTATTCTGTTCCATTGATCTATGTGTCTGTTTTTGTGCCAGTACCATACTGTCTTGATGATTATAGCTTTGTAATACATCTTGAAGTCTGGAATTATGGTGCTTCAGCTTTGGTTTTCTTTTTCAAGATCGCTTTTGCTATTCAGGGTCTTTTCTGGTTCCATACAAATTTTATGATTGTTCTAGCTCTGTGAAGAATACTGCTGTCATTTTGATAGAGATTGCATTGGATATGTAGATTGCTTTGAGTAGTATTGACATTTTAAGAACAATATTTGTTTTTGCAATCCATAAGCATGGAATGTTTTTCCATTTTTTTTTGAGTCATCTTCACTTTCTTTCATAAACTTTCTGTGGTTTTCAGTGTATATATTTTTCACCTCTTTGGTTAGGTTTATTCCTAGGTATTTTATATTTTTTTGGTGCAATTGTGAATGGGGATGATTCCTTGATTTCTCTTTCTGCTGCTTCATTGTTGGTGTATAGAAATGCAACTGATTTCTGTGCATTGATTTTATATCCTGCGACTTTGCTGAATTCATGTATCAGTTCTAGCAGTTTTTTGGTGGAGTCTTTTGGGTTTTCCACATAGAGTATCATGTCGTCTGTAAAGAGTGAAAGTTTGACTTCCTCCTTGCTGATCTGGATGCCTTTTATTTCTTTCTGTTGTCTGATTGTTGAGGCTAGGACTTCCAAGACTATGTTGAATAACAGTGGTGAGAGTGGACATTAGTTGGAATAACTTATAAAGAGAGATTTTCTCTGCATTATTTGGCTCCCTCCATTCTTTTTGAATCTTCTTTAATGAGGCTCTCCCTTGCCCTCACTCTACCAAAATTGTTCCAAGATCATCAATGGCTATCCTGTTGCTACATCCAGTGGTTAATTTTCAGTTCTCATCTGGACATACTTGACCTAACAGCAGTGTCTGAGAAAGCTATTACTCCCTCTTCCTTGAAATGCTTCACTTGGCTTTCAGGATGTACATCCTTTCCCAGTATTCTTTCCATGTTATTGGTAACTCCTTCTCGGTGGCTTTGTTAATTTTTCCTCATTAGCCAACCTGTAAGTGTTGGATATCCTAGGTTTAGTTCTCAGACCTCTTCTTTATGCACATTCTTTTATCCAGGACCCTATATGCAGAGGACTTATAAATATATAAACGTATAGCTACATGTAGATACATATTAAGCATCATATTAATAGTATATTAAATATATAGCTTTAGCCTGGCCTTCTCTCTGAACACTACATCCAGTTGCACGAGACATTTCCACATGGATGTCTAATGAGACACGCCAGACGTTACTCGTTCAAATATTAAGTTGATCTTCATAAAGCCTTTTCCTTCTTCAGTCTTCTCTGTCTTGGTGAATGACTACACCCTTTTAGCTGCTTAGGCCAAAAAAATATGAGCATCATCGTTGATACCTCTCTTTCTTTCACTCCCCACATCCAATCTGTCAGCAGTTCCTCTTGGCTGAATCGTCAAATATATCCACTTCTCACCAAGCTGTCAGCCTGGTTCAAGCTATTGTCATCCCTCTCCAGGATTGTTGCAGTAGGCTACTACTAACTGAGGGTGGTCAGGTGGTCATGCTTCCCTACTTGGAGTAAATTCTGAACCTGGCAGCTTTTGAGGGATCTTTTGAAATCTGTGTCAGTATATCTCATTCTTTTGCTCAAAACCCTCCAGTGGCTTCCCATCTCATTAAAAGTAGAAGCCAGCATCCTTAAAATGGCCTATAGAACCCTACAAGGTCTGAAAGTCACCCCCATCCCTTACCTCTCTGACTTCCTGTCTTGTAACTCTTCCCATACCTCTCTGCTCCAATCACACGAACTCCTGATAGGCCAGGCACACTCTTTGTCTCTGGCTCTTTGCACTTGCTGTTTCCTCTGCTTAGAATTCTCTTCTGCAGGTATTAGCATGGCTTGCCCCTTACCACCTTCAGGTCTTTGCTCAAATGTCACCTTGTCAAGGAGGCCTTTCCTAGGTTATTCCCCTGACCCCTGCACTCCAGGGAAGAAGAAAGTCAGGATCTCCAGCAAAGAGAAGCTGGGCTGTTTTTCTCTGGGACCCTTAGGGAACTGACTGGCTGAGGTCATGTAGCAGTTTCTTCCTGCCCATTCTTTTCATCAGCCCTGAGTTGGCCCTGCAACTGATGTGTGGACTGCAGATGAAGCCTCCAGACTGAAAGGGGAGTCCTGCCTTTCTCTCTCTCTCTCCATGCAGGACACCCTGAAACACCTCAGAAAGAGAACTTTTGCCCTTTATTTAAAAACCTGACTCTCAGAATCCTCTGGGTTGCTGGACTAGCTGTGGTTCCCAGAGCTTGGGGCTTGTGTAGAGGTACCATCTTTGGATTCACAGACAACCTTGGGGGTGTTTTCTTCTTGATCTTCACTCATGAATTCTGTTGCAATGTTTTATTCCTAGACCTGGATCCTGCAGCTTGTGCTGGCCCAGAAAAAAGCTGTGGTGGCCTTCTCTTCGGGCCTTTCTGCCCTTCTCTCTGTCTTCTGGGAATGATTGTGCTTTGGTTCCTCTCCATTCATCTATGAGAAAATCGTGTCTGTCATTTTGACTTTGAGTCCACACCAGACATATGGACACTTCTGGCCCCTGCTGGGGGGAATTTGGATGATGTCATGAAGCAGATATGTCTGCAAGGCTGAAACCCTGGAGCCTTTCCCCAGCCAAGCTGCTCATAGTCTAGTCCTTGGCCCTCACCTTATAGCATCACAGACTCTCTGAACCAGATGGGGTCATAGTGATCACCTAGTCTAACCCTCTGAATCTCTTCTGCAACATATCTTGATAAGTAGTTATCCAGACTACTTACTACTTTTAAAGATAGCCCATTCTGTTTTCAGGCAGGTCTAATCGTTAGAAAGCAATTTAGACTTTCACCCTAATTGAGTCTTTTATGTATCTTCTTGAGGAATACTTCCATAATGGCTTTTTAAACACTTATTCCTAAAGTGAGGGCTTGAGTGAAGATGGAATCAGTTAAGGTCTCATTTACTTAGTGGTGAGGCTTTTAAAGGCAGGAACCCATTCTGTTGATCTCTGTATTCCCAGCACTTGGCATAGTGCCTGAATATAGTAGGTACTCAATAGATATTTGTTAAAAATAATAATAACTGAGGAACCACTACTTATGAAGCACATACAGTGTGGCAGTTACTACTCTAAAGGGCTTTATGTTCCTCAGACCAGCCCAGTGTAGTAGGCAGTGCTATTATTTTCATTTTATGGATGAGGAAACTGATGTGCAGAAAGGCTAAAGTACCTTACCAAGTATGTTAAACGAAGGTGACATAGCTCTGAAAAGGAGAGTATGTGTATCAATATATATACAATATACATATTGTATATATATCAATATATATCAATATATTTACTTATATATGTCAGTATATTCCACCTTTTGGCTATTGTGAATGATATTACTATCAATATGAGTGTACAAATATCTGTTCTAGTCTCTGCTTTAATTCTTTTTGGTATGTACCCAGAAATGGAATTGCTGTATTATATGGTAATTCTATGTTTAATTGTTTTGAGGAACTCTTTTACAATTTTCCACAGTGGCTATACCATTTTACATTACTACTGGCAATGTACAAGGGTTCCAATTTCTCCACATCCTCACCTATTTATTTATTTATTTGTTTGTTTATTGGCCATCTTAATGGGTATAAAATGGTATCTCATTGTGGCTTTGATTTGCATTTCCCTAATGATTAGTGATACTGAGAATCTTTTCATGAGTTTATTGGTTATTTGCATATCTTCTTTGGAGAAATGTCTATTCAAGTTTTTTGCCCATCAAAAAAATTTATTTATTTAAAAAATGTTTATTTTTAGAGAGAGAGAGAGAGAGCAAGGGAGGGGCAGAGAGAGAGGGAGAGAGAGAATCTCCAACATGCTCTGTGCTGCCAGTGCAGAGCCTGATGCAGGGCTCCAGCTCATGAACTATGAGATCATGCCCTGAGCTGAAATCAAGAGTTGGACGCTTAACCCACTGAGCCACACAAGCGCCCCTCTTTGTCCATTTTTAAATTGTGCTGTTTGAGTTTTTTGTTGTTGAGTCATAGGGGTGCTTTAGATATTTTGGGTATTAACCCCATATCAGATATATGATTTGCAAATATTTTCTCCCATTTCATAGATTGCTTTTTCACTCTGTTGATAGCGTCCCGTGGTGTCCAACAGTTTTAAATTTTGATGAAGTTGACTTTTCCTATTTTTTCATCTATTGCTTGTGCTTTTGGTGTCCTATCCAAGAAATCATTGTAAAATCCAATGTCATGAAGTTTTTCTCTTATGTTTTCTTCTAAGAGTGTTATGATTTTAGCTCCTACTTTTAGGTCCTTTTTTTTTTGAGTTAATTTTTATATGGTGTAAGATAAGGGTCCAGATTTATTCTCTTACATGTGAATTTCCAGTTTTTCTAATACCATTTGAAGAGACTGTTCTTTCCCCATTGAATGGTCTTGGGACCCTTGTGAAAATCATTTGATCATATACATGAGGGTTTATTTCTGGGCTCTTTAATATATTCCATTGAGCTGTATGTCTGTTTTTAAGTTGTACCACACTTGCAATAAATTTTGAAATTAGAAAGTGTGAGACCTCTAACTTTGTTCTTTTTAAAGATTGTTTTGGCTGTTTCAGGTCTCTTAAGTTTCCGTGTGAAGTTTAGGCCTGAATTTTCTATTTCTGCAAAAACTGTAGTTGGGATTTTGATAGGGATTTCATTGAATTTGTAGGTTATTTTAGATAGCATCAACATCTTAAGAATGTTACATCAGGGTGCCTGGGGGCCTCAGTCGGCTAAGTGCCTAACCCTTGGTTTCTGCTCAGGTCATGATCTCATGGTTCATGGGATGGAGCCCCATGTCAGGGTCTGTGCTGATAGCATGGAGCCTGCTTGGGATTCTCTCTCTCCCGTTCTCTCTGCGCCTCCACTGTGCTCGTGCATGTACTCTCTCTCTCTCTCTCTCTCTCTCTCTCTCTCAAAATAAATAAATAAATAAACACTAAAAAAAGAGTATCAAGTCTTTCAGTTTCTGAACACAGGATGTGTTTCCATTTTTTACTATCTTCTTTAATTTCTTTAAATAGTGTTTTGCAGTTTTCAGGGTCTATTCTTAAAATTTCTCTTTATTTTGAAAATTTCCCCTAGTTACCTAGCTCCCCTCCTAGAAGACAAGTACTATTACCATTTCTTGTGTATCCTTCCATTTCTAGATACATAAATAAAAGTATAATGTTTAGCGTTTTCAAAACCAAATAGTAACATACATAATTTAACTGTTATGTGCTTAGATATTTTTCCACTTAATAATTAATCTTGGAGATCCTCCCAAATCAGGGCACTGAGATTTGTCTCAATCTTTTTAAAGGCTGTATATATTTTATAATTTATTTAGTGGTTCCCTGCTTAATGAATATGTAATGTTTCTTTTTTTATAATATTTCACTATTATATTAATGCTTCAATAGATAAACATATAAATGAATAAACATATATGTGCACCTATAAAAACATATATTTGCATACATGCAAATATATGTGATGGAAAATTTCCTACAAGTAGAATTGTGGAGCCAAAGAGTGAATTTAGAATTTTGCAGTATAGTCCCAAATTACCTCTCATGGAAGTACTGGTTTATCAATCTAGTAGTACAGTGCCTGTTTCCTTGCATTTTTGCCAACACAGTGTGTATTAGGCCATTGACTATCTAAGGGATTAAAGTGGTATCTCCTAGTTTCAATGTGTCTTTCTCTTATTATGAGATTAAACATCTTTCAAATAAATTAGAGTCATTGATATTTCCCTTTCTGTCAATTGATTGTTCATATCCTTTATATATTTTCTTATTGATTTGTAGAAGTTCTTTATATATTAAGAAAATTAGCCTTTTGTCTATAGTATAGATGCAGAAAATATTTTCCTAATTTGTAATTTGCCTTTTGAAGTTATGCTTTTATGGTAGTATTTACATTTTTATGTAATTAAATGCATCAGTCTTTTTTATTTTATTACTGTGTTTTGGTTTTGTATTGTACTAACAAAGACCTTCACAACTACAAAATATATACTTTTTTTACTTTTAGAATTTTTAGGGTTTCATGTAGATCTTTGATTCATTGATAATTTTTTTTAAATATAATTCATTGTCAAATTGGCTTACATACAACACCCAGTGCTCATCCCAACAAGTGCCCTCCTCAATGCCCATCACCCATTTTCCCTCTCCCCCACCCCCATCCACCTACAGTATGTTCTCTGTATTTAAGAATCTCTTGTGGTTTGCCTCCCTTCCTCTCCATTTGTATCTATTTTTTCCCCCTCTCCTCTCTCCTGGTCTTCTGTTAAGTTTTTCAAGATCCACGTATGAGTGAAAAACATATGATATCTGTCCTTTTCTGACTGGCTTATTTCACTACAAAGGCAAGGGAATTAAAAGCAAAAATGAACTATTGGGACCTCATCAAGATAAAAGCTTCTGCACTGCAAAGGATTCATTGATAATTTATTTTAGTGTAAGACTTGTGGGAAGGATCCTACTTAATTTTTTCCTGTATGTTTATGCAGTTGTCCCAATATCATTTTTTCAATATTCATCTTTTCCTCAATGATCTTTTTTTTAAATTTTTTTTCAATGTTTATTTATTTTTGGGACAGAGAGAGACAGAGCCTGAACGGGGGAGGGGCAGAGAGAGAGGGAGACACAGAATCGGAAACAGGCTCCAGGCTCTGAGCCATCAGCCCAGAGCCTGACGCGGGGCTCAAACTCACGGACCGCGAGATCGTGACCTGGCTGAAGTCGGACGCTTAACCGACTGCGCCACCCAGGCGCCCCTTTCCTCAATGATCTTTATTCTTCCTCCATTGTTCTCAAAAGTATTCACTGCTCTCTACTCTGCTTCCTCCATCTAACTACCACTAGATTGGTTATGCTGACATCTTTCCTGGTGCATTCATTCATCATTCATTCATTCGTTCATTCATCCAACAAGCTTTTATTGAATGCCCACTCTATGTCAGACATGGTTCCAGGTGCAGGCAATACAGAAGTGAATAAGACAGTGTCCCTGAGCTCAGGGGGATTGGAGGAGACAAAGAGTAAGCGACTAACCAGACGTTTAGATAAGATGGCTTTCCATAGTAAAGGGTACCATTAGAAAACAAAACAAAGGGATGTGAGAGAGAGTGCATTGAGGGTGTCTTCCAAAGTAGGTGGTCAAAGGAGTCGTCTGAAGAGTTGATATTTGACTCAAAACTTGAACGACAGAAGCCGACTATACAAGATCTGCATTCTAGGCAAAGGGAAGAGTTAAGTGTGAGGGCCCTGAGGTAGATGCTAGTATAGTGTGTTCCAGCAGTAGAAAGACTGATGAGGTGGGAACATTGTGAGTAAGGGTGAGAGAGAGAGAAGAGGATGTCAGAGAAGGAAGACCTTATAGGCCATGATAAGGAATTTGGATTTGAAGTAGGGCAGGAGGCTTTTGGAGAGTTTTAAACAGAGGAATGATGTCTGATTTGTGAGTTAAGACTATTGTGACATCAAGAGACAAATAATCAAACTGTTCGTAGCAACCTTGCTCATATTATCTGAAAAACTAGAAGCATTCCAATGAGTGAAGGGAGTAGGAGGCATAGGTTCCCAGTTATGGAATGAATGAGCCACAGGAATAAAAGGTACAGCAAGGGGAATATGGTCACTGGTACTGTAATGGTGTTCTCTGGTGACAGATGGTAGCTACCCTTGTGGTGAGCAGAGCATAACATATAGAGATACGGAATCACTCTGTTGTACACCTGAAGCTGATGTAACATCGTGTGTCAACTGTACTTCAATTGAAAAAGCCAGAAGCAATCCAAATGCCCATCAACAGTAGAATGGATAAATAATGGGCTGCCATAAAACAATAAAAATAAGCAAACTAGAGCTACCCACACAACATGAATGAATCTCATAAACATAATGCTGAATGAAAGAAGTCCCGTACAAAATAACAAATGCAGTAGGAGTCCATTTATATAGAGCCAAAATATTAGCCAAAATCTAAACTATTGCTTTTAGAGATTCGTGCTTAGTAAACTTTAAGGAAAGTCAAAGAAGGGATCACCTTAAAAGATAGGATAGTGAGAAGGAGGAGCAGTGATAGGGAGAGAGGACAAGGAGGGCTTCAGGGGTAGAACTGCTAACGCTTTATTCCTTGACCTTGGGGATGAGTTCATGTACGTTTCCTTTGTGATAAACCATTGATTTATACACTTGGTTTTTGTACTTTACTGCACATATGTTATATTTCACAATAAAAATGTATAAAAGCGTCCTTTGGCTGCCATGTGGCAAGTGTGTTGAGGGGAATGAAGAGTGGAGGGAGGACCATTGCTTAGGTGACTGCATACATCTAGGTGAATGGTGAGACATCCAGAGTCTGGAACTGTGTTAGTTTTGATGGATTGTATTTGGGATGTGTTTTGGAGAGAAAGTCTGCAGGGCTTGTTGATAGATCGGTTATAGTTAGAGTTCGTGATGAGGGAAACAGCAATCAGGATGCCTCCGGGATATTTGGCTTGAGCGTCTAGTACCATTTACTGAGAAAGAGAAGACTTTGGAGGGGCAGTCTTGAAGGGGAGATAAAGAATTCTGCTTCAGTTCTATCAAGTTTGAGATGCTTATATGCATTTAAGTGGAGAAATCAAGTAGACACCAGCTTCCTACCTGGCTAGTTGGCCTCCAGGAGGCTGGCTTCATTGTATTCTTGCCCCCATGGTTCAGGTAGTGTATCCAAAAAGTAAATCTGGAATGCTGCTTCTCTTCTCAAAAATTCCCCAGTGACTGTTGCTCAGTGGCTACAGGCTGAATTCATCATTGTTGTCCCAAACCTGTGCCTGGCTGGGTCCTGCCTTTCCAGCTTTGTCTCTCCCAGCGGCTCCTCTGTCACTCAGGTCATATAAAAGATGGCATGCTTTTCCTTGGGCTGTCTTCTTTCTCTTCAGCTTCTTCCCTCACCCTTCATCTATCACCTAGGTGACTGCAGACAACTGGGTGAGTGATGAGGGGACTGGGGCTCATTCTTCAAGTCTCACCTGGAATACTTGTTCCTCCAGGAAGCCTTTCAGCACTTCTGAGCCCCCAGGACTGGGTGAGGTGCCTGCCTATGTGCTCCCAACCCCGACTTCACCTCGCTCTTCTGTTAGCAGTCATTCCATTGCCCTACAGGTATCCCTTCTTTTTCTTTTTTGTTCAACTGCAAGCTATTTGAGGGCAGTGACTGGGCCCTGTTCACAGTTACGTCCCAAGCAGTTGCACCGCACCTGTTGAGGCAAACTCTGAACAAACACCTCTTGATATTAGCATTTAATACACACCCTGCCCTGCACACATTCCAGGCACGTGCTCATTCTCTTCTACCAGCACAACTTCCTTTTGGACTGTCTCCACGCTGAGGCACACTTCATTCTGTTCCTTTCACAAGAGTCCTGTCTTGGGCTAAACCACTGAGGCTCTAAGGCAGACCTTCAAGGAGAGAGAACACTGGGAGCTTGGTGTCATCCCCTGAAGTCTTCTGAGAGTGCAGATGCTTTTCTGCCTAAGGGCTTGGAAGGTCCCTAAGGAGGAGGCAAGGCTGTTATCGGAGCAGCTGCAAAGAAGAGAAGGGAGAACAGAACTCAGCTTTTCTGGTGTCCTCCCAAACAAAATGACTGAAAAATTGCCTCCGGGGGAAAACCTGGGTCTAAGTGGTTGAAAATGCTGTTTGTCCTAGGAAGAGATCTGGCAAGGGCAGTTGAATTATATTATGTGTATCTACCCTGCTTAACACCCCCACTTCCGTTTAGCTTGAATTCTGCAGGAGTCCTTAAGTGGAAGAAGAGCCACACAGAGTGCACAATACAGGTTGGCCTTTTGTGGGCTGATAGTGATAAGGTTTCTTCTGGGCTTGCTGTTTGTCTGGGAACCTGAAGTATTTTTTTAAAAGAACCTGTTGGCAGAGCCCTGGTTGCCCCTGCAGTTCATACTGACCAAGTCAGCCTACGGATTTCGCCAGGTCTGAGGTCATTCTCGCAATTATACTATGTCCCTCCTCTGGCTCCACTGCTACCTGCCATCCATAGGTGGCCCAGGTATGATAAACTGAGAAAAAGGTGAGCCACCCCAAACCCTACAGTGAACGACAGTGGAGTAGGGCTGTCTCAGTGGCAGCTAGCTCCCATTACCCACTTCAACGGAGGTGCCTGGGCAGGGAGCCCCTGCCTCAGCCTAGATGCACAGACTGCAGACTCAGCTGCTCAGCTCTCCGTGCACGGAGCTGTGGCGAAGCTGCCTTGCAGGGTGAGCAGTCAGCTGCCGTGCTGATTGACGATGACTGCCTTGGAGTGCTGGTGGCTCATTTCCTTGTAAAACCTTTTCATGACAGTCTGCAGACCCTGGGATTGGAGGCTCTCACGGTTGGTGTGAGCCTTGGCAATGAAAACGCTGGCTGATGAAGGGTCTCTCTACATGGAATCGCTTCATTACTCCTCATTGTTTGGCGTGGCCACACACTAAGGGGCTGGGCTGGGTGGCTGTGCCTGTGGTGTGAGGGGCCACTGAGAAGGTCATGGGCTTAAAACAAAAGCACCCTGGCCTGCTGGCTTCAGAGCCTCCCTTGGGCACCTGGCCATGTGACTTAGGGCCACTGTTAGCATGTCGGCTCGTGGCCTGAGAGGAGACACAGATGAACACACTGGCAAGGAGGGGTTTATCGGCACAGGGTAGGGCTCACCAAGGGCTAGAAGAGGTATTAGAGGTAAGCGACGCAATGTTCTCATTTTACAGTGAACAAGCTGAGGCTGGGAAGGTCTGATGGCTTGCTGAGCCCAGATCTTCTACCTAGCCAAGGACCCTCTCGACACTTTTGGGCTCTGACAGAGGGAGGAGTGGGCTCCTGGGCACTGAGTGCTACTGGAGGAGGGGCTGGAGGCACTGAGGGCAAGCTTCACCCGCCCCACGGCTGTGAGAGGCTGCACTCCTCATCACATCTCTCACTCACGTAGGGCAAGGTGTTCCCAACATTTCACACGGGCAGTTGGGTATGGAAGGCGAAGCCCAAGACTTTCCCAAAGTAGGTGAGCCCTGGAAGGGTAGGTAATCGAGACCCCTGCATGGCTGGAGTGGGCAGCAGGACGTCAGGAGAACTGGGAGGAGGGTCACTGAAGGTCAGTGGGGGCCACGAACCTGTCTTCCCTCACCCCGTCACTTAGCTCTCCCTGACCTTCCCTCTGCTCCAGCCAGCAGCCTCCTCCTGTCTCTCACCTCTCTCCTAGGTCTGCTTTCTCAGGGTACCTGCATAGCTCTTCCCTTTGTCTGGAATGTACTTCCTCAGATATTTCCATGGTTCCATCCTCTACACCCTTCAGATCTTTACTCAGAAGTAACCTTCTCTAGAAGAGCTTCCTTGGTTATCTTTTCTAAAAATGTAGGCCAGTGTATCTCCCTACTTTATTTTTACTCCTTAACTCTTACCAACATCTAAAATGCCATTTGTTGTGCTTGAAACAAAATCTTGGATATTGTCTGCATACCTCATTCAAAGCAGGTGATAGGAAGACAGGGATCTCGGTAGGGTTTGTTGCTTGCTATCAGCCAGGATGCCAGGCAGCCCCCTGTTAGAGGGAGGGGGCCACTGTGGGGTCACCAGCCATAGCTGCTGTAGGGTGCTCTTGTAGGTCCCTGTTATCCCTAATTAGTGCAGGTTACTTTAACCTTCCCTAAATCCCTCCTCACAGCTCTCTGGGCAGGGATCCATTTTCCTCAGGACACTTCCCGACAGAGAGTCAGACAGTCTGAGGTGTGGGTTATTGCCTTTACCTTCTGTTGGCTTTTAACGGAAGGCTCTTGGGACCACATTTCCTTTATGCAAAGGGCATTCCAAGCATGCTAACAGGGACAGGGCCCTCTTGACCCCAGGCCTCCAGGGGTTGCCTCTCATACCGGGGCAAGTGCTGGTTGTCCCCACCTGTCACAGGACCACTGTTTGGACCTTCAGGGAAGTCCTTTTATGGAAACAAACCCTGGGC
The DNA here is from genome assembly GCF_018350175.1 of Felis catus. Classification (NCBI taxonomy): domain Eukaryota; kingdom Metazoa; phylum Chordata; class Mammalia; order Carnivora; family Felidae; genus Felis; species Felis catus. Next base: position 26,718,812 of record NC_058384.1, on the reverse strand, counting down.
AGGGCACTCTGAGGGCAGCCTGCCCTACGCCTGGCATACAGAGTTCCTTATAGACTTGCTGAGAATGGAGCCAGGCACACAAGAAATACTTGTTGCTTGAATGTCCTGGGCTAATCAGGGAGGACCACAGCACTTAATAGGAAAATCCTAGCATTGCTTTATTAGGAATAAGGAAATTGCTTAGTTAGGAATAAGGAAATCTTTATTCTCCCACATTCCTTTATTCGGATCCCTTGTCTTTGAAGAATGGCCACCACCTTCCTGCATGTTCACCAAGGTCACAGAAGTGAAGCATCCCATAGGCTTATTTCAGCTCTCACCTGATTTCTATTAGGACTGGTCTCCTTATCTGTAAAGCATGATTTTTCATGAAGCCAGAAGATCCCAGAATCTTCCCAAGCTGAAGAGATACAAAATGGGGAGTAAACAATAAAATAAGAATATATTTGCAGTTCTTCTCTTCTTTGTTTTTTCTTCATTCCTCCCATCCCCAGATGGTCGTTTGGTGTTTTTGCCATGAATAATGTGTGGCTTGCTTTTGCATGGTAAGGCAGACAGGCTTCCTCTTCAAGAAGGCTCCCATCCAAATTCAGAGCCCTTCCTTCATCTCCAACCCCATACTAAAAACTTACAGGTTCAGGGATGGTAGGTAATAGGATCTGTACCTACTTCTGCACCTGATTCTCCTCCATTTGTGACTCTGGGGCTTCCCAGGCTCAGGCCTTAATTCATTTTGCTTCAGTCATTTGTGGAGCCAGTAGCAATCTGAACTCAATGATGGTGTCTGCTTTCCCTGGTGACAGAGTTGTGGACAGCAAAAGGGCCTCCGCCTTCCACAAAGGGCTTTTCCCCTTATTGTGCTCTGTGGGGATTCCAGTCAGAGTGTTTTAAGATCATAAATATTTTCCCTTCTTGTCAAGAAATAATATCCCAGCTGGAAACATAAAAGGCACTTGACACTGCACGACAGTTCACCTTAGGGTGCCAGTGCAGAGGTGGCTGCCCCCCTTACAGTCAGGAGCACAAAAGCAATCCCTGGGAGAGCCCATCTGGGGCCAACCTGGGCTAGGATGTGAGCTGAGCTCTGTACCCTCACCTGCTCAGGTGACTGGTAGGTGACATTTGGGCACTATTGAGGTGGGCCGACTTTCTGCTGGATCATGCCTTTGTTTTGTTTTGTTTTGTTTTTAAAGTGTATTTATTTATTTTGAGGGATGGGAGGGGCTGAGAGAGAGAGGGAGAGAGAGAATCCCCAGTAGGTTCCATGCTGTCAGCCCAGAGCCCGACTCGGGGCTTGATTGCACAAACCGTGAGATCACAACCTGAACCGAGATCAAGGGTTGGATGCTTAACTGACTGAGCCACCCAGGCACCCCTGGATCATACCTTGGGATTGCCACAATCTGGCCATTGATATGGACGTCTGTGAGGGTTGGAGTATGGGAAGGAGATGGGCAGGGTCATCTTCTCCAGATGCCTTCTACCTGGTGACGTGTAGTTTTAAAGTGACCAGTTGGCATGACAGTTGTAGCAATGGACTCAACCCTGTTCCTTGAAGTCATTTGTTTTGGGGGTGGGGGTATTAATGTGCCCCAGCACTAAGCTATCGTCTGGGGTCTAGGCAGATAGGATGGCCTTTAAGTGGAGATGAAGGGTCATATTTGGGCACAGTTAATCACCAGAGGAAAGCAAGGGTCATAGATAATGTGGGACTTCCAAACCTAAAGTCTGTGAGGGTTCCCCACATCTGAGCCTCCTGTGAGGTTCCCCACATCTAGTTCATTCCTCCTCATCCCTCCTTTTACAGTCAAAGAAAACATCTGTTACCTGAGGAGCTGACTTAGAGGGCCAGTGTGGTTTGTTTAATAGCAGTTCTGCTTGTTACTGTCTTAGTGATGAGCCTTGATACAAGTTGCTGGGCCACAGATCTAATTAACCATTGCCACGCTCCTGGGAAGCTGTGTGCGGTGGTGATTGAGTGTGTGTGTATCAGGTGGGTGTATTGTTGCCTCGGAGGTTTCCGTGGCTTCTAGTGTTTACTGCACATTCTCTTCTGGGAAAAGCAAGCCAGATTTCCAGGAAAAGGGCTAATTTTCCTCCTGCTCTTCTTCCATACCTCAGACTTTTAAAGCTACGTTGTGCTCTCAGCTGCTCTGCTTGTCATTTGTGCACAGAGACATTGCTGTCTAATTAAGACTTTAAAAAGTATAGGGCAGTGAACCTTTAGGGAGCAGCAGTGACCTGTAACACCCTCATTTAACAGACAAGAACCCGCAGTGAGTGAACAAGGGCATGTGGCACTGGTCCCCTTTGTTCCACTCCGCACCCCTGTCAGGCAGGCAGGAGTGGGGAGTGGAACAAAACCCGGGACCCAGCCCAGAGCTCCCCATCCAGTGCTCTTCACACCAGCCACACTGCTCCTCTTCATCTCCAGGGCAGATCCAGAGAGAACACAGAATATGGGCAGGGAAGCAAGGCAGTTGTTGAATGTGCTGTAATGGAGTTCCTTAGACAGCAGTATCCTGGGGGTGCTTTGGGGGACATGCAGAGAAAGCAAGGATGTGGCAGGACTGGGCTGGCTGTTAGAAGGTGCAGAGAGACATCATAATGTGGAATAAAGTTGGTCCTTGGTTGAGTACATGTCCATTGTTTGGGTGGGGGTGGAGACACAGGTCTACTGTGGGGCTTATCCAAGGCTGCAGAAGGCAACAAAACCTGGACTGGCCTTGAATTCCTGATTTTCAAGGAGCAGACAGTGATGGTGCTCTCAATGTGTGCTGGGCTGCGGGTGGGGAGGTTGGGTAGGGGGCTGCTGAGAGAAAATCTGCATGAAATTTGCTGTCTTGTTCAGAATACGAGGTGAAACAGCTCTGCACCATACGAAACAGGGTAGAATTCAGGGCTAACGTCCAAGTGCTAGAGTTGTTCAAAGAAGGGAATGAAGGATATTAAAAGGGAAGACAGTGGAGAAGAGTGTTCTTGAACTAAGGCCTCAAGGATGGGTGAAATTGGGATGGCAGTGAAGGTGTAAGGGCTCCAAGGTCAGGGAGCATCTTGAACAAAAGCATGTAGTTATTGAGTGACATTGGGGAGACAGCTTGTGTAGAAAGGATTCACACATGTGCGGGCTTGTGGGTGCGTGTATGTGTGTGTGTGTGTGTGTGTGTGTGTGTGTGTGTGTGTGTATGCGTGCATGTGTGTGGGGGTTTTATAGATGAAGCTCCAAGAAGTGTGTGATGTAATAAGGTTGGAATAGGTATTATCCTGATAGCAAGACATTTGAATACTGGTCTCCACTCTTTCTTTCTTTTTCTTTCTTTCTTTCTTTCTTTCTTTCTTTCTTTCTTTCTTTCTTTCTTTCTTTCTTTCTTTCTTTCTTTCTTTAATGTTTTATTTATTTTTGAGACAGGGAGAGACAGAGCATGAACAGGGGAGGGTCAGAGAGAGGGAGACACAGAATCTGAAACAGGCTCCAGGCTCTGAGCTGTCAGCACAGAGCCCGATGCGGGGCTCAAACTCACGGACCGTGAGATCATGATCTGAGCCAAAGTTGGCCGCTTAACCGACTGAGCCACCCAGGCGCCCCTCCCCTCTTTCTTACCAACAGCTGTGTGACCTTAAGCAAGTCACTTACCTTTTTCCACCTTGGTTTCCTGGTGCATAGTTCTTTCCAGACCTTCCAGCCCTAACTTTGAAGAGGGACATTTTGAGTGAAGACCCTCAACTCCCTGACTTTATCACCTCTGGATATTTCCCCAAGGATGACAGGTAGAGACCGGGAGGGAAGGCGTCTTTTATGACTGCACCCTGGCCGGAAGACCGCCTCAGAGCCATCAGTATTTATTGGGAGAGATTTAATGGAGCTCTCAGAAGCCTGTTGCTCTCAGGCAAACCAGAGGCTGAATTAATGCTTTAATTATCCAGACAGCCTTCCCAAAGGCCCTATTCTCCATTTTAATTTTGGAAAACTCATGTATGTGATATTCTTCTTCTCTTGATCTTCCATCAGTCAGGCTGAAAACACTCCTTGGTTCCTGAGTGGAAGTGATCAACATTTCACATCAGTGCCCAAAGGGGTTCTGAACTGGGCCCAAGAGCATCTGATGAGTGGGGATATTACAGCAAGAGTTTCTAGATGGTGCCATGCTTATCAGGTAGAGGCGAGTACGTACAGATGCCGTGGGTCCTGTGGTTGGACAGCTATCTGGATTGGAGCAGGACAGGGGCTAACAAGCAAATCAGGAAGTGGATGCAGCCTTAGGAATTATACAAATCTAGCTAGGGAAGAGGGTAGTCTGCCAGTCCAGAGAGCCTGTGAGGCCAACCTTGAGCATGTAAGTCCTTGGTCTCACAGTGGCCCCATTCTGCACGGGATGAAGTTGCTGGGGTCTTTGCAGGCATGGCTGAGGCTGTAGGAGACAGGCTGAAGGTGCTGGAAGAGGACCTTGGGGGGACCCCTTGGGGACTGATGGACCTTGAAGGATGGTGGAAAGGGGAGAGAGGAAGTATAGAAAGGCACAGTCAGAACAAGCAAGGGTCAGTGAGCACACACACCGTTAGCCATTCAGACTGGGCTTCTGTCTCAACAGGGCCATCCCCCATGACTCATACTTGGAAATGGTTGGATATGCCCCCCTACCTCCTTTGCCTCATATATCCCCGTTTTTTTCATCCCTAACGTCTGCAGTTAAGGGATTAACTAAGTAATTTGACAAGTATTTATTAGGTGCCTACCATTTACCAGGCACGGTGTTGGTGCTGAGGATATAGGAGGGAACAGGACAAATGCAAACCCCTGCATTGTGGGAGGGAGGTAACCCCAAATTAAAAAAAAAAGCAAATAAATAATTATAAAAGGTGGTAAATCCTGTGAAGAAAGCAAACAGGAAGATGGCAGAGAAAAACCAGGAGGAGAACTCTTTTTGATGCTGTGTTAGGAAAGGATTCTCTAAGAATTATTTTAGTTTAGATCTGAGGAAGGAGCCAGCCACTTGGAGAGCAGGAGGAGCAGAATTCCAGCTAGAGGGAGTGGCAGGGAACTTCAGAATAACTGAAGGAGGATTGATGTGTCTGGATTCCTCACTCAACAGTGATGGAGTTAAGGTTGAAGGGGTGGTGGTTTATACAGGGGTGAGCAAAGCATGGGGTTTCATCCTGGGCAACTCCCAGTGCTGAGGTCCCAAGGTCCACAAAAAGTGTTCAGGGTCCATGTGTATGTCATGGAACATGGCGGGTACCCTGGACTCTTCAAGATTGAGGAATATGGCTTCAAGTTCCTGGGAATTGCAGAACTTTGGGTTTCTACTATGGAGAAAGACTGATTTGGATGTTGTATCTGTCTTTTTTTTTTTTTTTTTTGGTGGTAGTTGTATCCAGTTACCATGCACTCAGTGTATGGTAAGAAACAGAAATTTCTTCTCTTATAATTTTGGAAGAAGTCATAAATCAGTATCATGGAGCCAAAATCAAGGTGCTGTCAGGGCCAAGCTCTTTCTGGAAGCTCTAGAGAAGAATCTGTTCCTTGCCTCTCCTGGCTTTGGTGGCTACTGGCATTCCTTAGCCGTGGTTGCATCACCCTGATTTCTATTTCTGTGGTCACATTGCTTTCTTCTTTCTTGCCTTCTGGGTCCAGTATCCCTTTGCCTCTTTTTTATAAGGATGCTTGTCATTGCATGGGGGCCTACCCAGATAATTCTGGATATCTACCCATCTCAAGATCTGTAATCACATCTGCAAAGTCCCTTTTGCCATATAAGGCAACATCCACAGGCCCTGGGAATATTAGAGTGTGGACATATTTGGGGCCTATTATTCCGCCTACCACAGATGTGCTTGTAAAGGAGTTGGGGGGAGGAGTGAGGCAGGATCCACATACCAGCTTCTGGAGTAGATGATTCTTGGGGCTTGGTTGAAGCCCCAGTAAGCACTGGTAAAAATACTTGAGGCCATCTGCCCATCTGCAGCTATGATATTTTAATTTTTCATTACATCTTAATCCTGTTATTCCCAGAGAGAATTTGACCAGAAGGATGGAGGGATGAGCAGTTTGGGGTGGCAGAAACCCTGGGCCTTTCAGCTTTATCAACTCTTTGTGTTTTTAACAGAAAGCCTCCTGACACAGGGTAAAAGGGCACAGAGCAGTGGGAAATGATGGTGTCCATGTGAGTGGGGGTGGCAGAGGGTGGCAGAGGGCTGGGACTTCTATTGGCATTAACAGGGTCCTTTGCTGACTTTAGTTCTGAGTTACTTATGGTTAGATTTTAAGAATTTATGGACTTAAATAATTATATGAGACAAGATTAAGTAAATAAGAGAATACTGTATTTCCTAGATCTGTCAAAGAAACGTTAAGGTCTCCTACCTAGACAGTCTTTTCAGAAATATTGAATTTCTTTTTATTATTCCTGAAGTTAAACAAGAATAAATTTGAATAATTAATGCATTGGTCTCCCTCTTCACCGCCTCCTCTGCCACTTGTTAGCATCTATATCATCTTAAGGTGCTGAGAGGAAAGAAATAGATCAAAGATGTGGCAGTGCAATTTGTAGGCATCAGCTAAATTGCTCACTGGGCTGTGGGTGGAGGTGGTGGTTATGATTAGAGGGTGAGGGGTCTTGGCTGTAAGCTCCTGGGGGACTGTGCCAAGGTCTGCTGTCACTGATCTGTCTCAATATAGGACTTGGGTTGGTAAGCCTGTTAAAATAAGACTTTCTGGGGCGCCTGGGTGGCTCAGTCAGGTGAGCATCCAGCTTTGGCTCAAGTCATGATCTTGCAGTTTGTGAGTTCGAGCCCTGTGTCGGGCTCTGTGCTGACAGCTCAGAGCCTGGAACCTGCTTTGGATTCTGTGTCTCCCTCTCTCTCTGCCCCTCCACTGCTCATGCTCTGTCTCTTAAAAATAAATAAATCTTAAAAAAAAATTTAAAAAAAGGCTTTCTCTTTAATTGTTTTTTATTTTTGGGAGAGAGAGCAAGCGAGCGAGTGCATGAGCCAGGGAGGGAGTCAGAGGGAGAGAGAGAGAATCCCAAGCAGGCTCCACACATGCTCAGTGTGGAGCCCGACACAGGGCTTGATGCAGGCTTGATCTCATGACCCTGGGATCATGACTTGAGCCAAAATCAAAAGTCGAACACTCAACCAACTGAGCCACTCAGGCACCCCAAGACTTTCTTTCTGATTGGGTTGGGGAATGGAGCTAAGTGTGGGCCAGGGAAGATGAACAGATAGGTTGGTGCCACCCAGGATCTGAGGGAGGGCAGGACAGGGTCTTGGATTGACCCTGAATGTCCCCTTCAAGGGGGGCTTCTATCATTCTGCCTTGGCTTCTGGACAACTGCTGATTATTGGCTGTGCCAATGCCTGCTCTATCTAATGCCGGTCATTGCCAGCTATACATATTGGGAATTAATGAGATGGCCACTGTTTGGCTTTTGATGAACTGATGGCTTCCTCCACTAACCTAGAAGGGCATGTGGTATGTCATTTCTCTGGGGTCCTGCAATAGGCCTTTATTTATATATCCCACAAGCATTTAATGGGAGTCTACTATGGGTCAGGCTGTGGGTATACCACAAGCCTTGGTACAAGCTTGGTCATACCACAAGCTTGGCCCTAAGTAGCTTTTGTGTAGTGGGATTAACAGTTAAGAACGGCAATCATAGTAGAGTGGCCTGTAGGCTACTACAGGCCTGAGTGCTGGGTAATCTGAGAGCACAAAACCTGGTATTGAGAGAGTCAAGGGTGGCTTTCTGGAGGAAGTCATGCCTATTCTAAAGTCTGAAAGACCAATTTGGTATTAGTCAAGTAAAATGGAGAGGAGAACATTCCAGATAGAGGGAAAAACATATGAATAAACTCTGCAGAGAGAGAGAAAGCATGATGTGTTTGGGAAATCAGAAGCAGTCTGGCAAAAATGTAGTGGTAGGAGAGGGATGGGGTTGGAAAGAGATGGGGGTGAACCAAGCATAGGTCCTTTGGATGGAGCATTAGGGCAATGGGTCATGAACAGGTTTAAACATGGGAGTGACAAGATTAGATTTTCAGTTACTATTATTTTAGAAAAATCACTCTGGCTCTAGTGTGGGGGATGATTTGGGGAGGGGTTAAGATTTGTTAGTAGGGACTCCAGTTTAGGGGCTATTGTAGTCATCTGGACAACAGACATTGGTGGGATAGACTAAGGTCTCAGCAGTGGGGATGGAGAGGAGAGAAGATATTTGAAATGTTAAAAGAGTAGAAGTGATAGGACTTGGAAGATGTGGAGAATGAAGAAGGAGGAATAGAGGTTGATACCTGGGCTTCATTTATGGGCAAGAAAATGGTCTTATTTGCTTATATAGGAAACATAAGAGGTGCAGCCCACTTTTCAGGAAAGATTCTGAGATACTGGTGGGATATTCCAGAAGGGATTACACTGGTCTCAACACATGCAACAGAGCAGGGCAGTATATGCAGAATTGGATCCTCAGCCCATGTATGATAACTGAAACCAAGGGAGAGGTGAGAGCTTCTAGAAATAGCACTGAGTGAGGAAAGATGAGATCCATCATGTTATGGTCACGTATTGTTGCATGACAAATGACCTTCAAACTTAGTAGCTTAAAACAACAAATATTTCACTGTTTCGTTGGTCATAAATTTGGCCAGGGCTTAGCTGGGCAGTTCTTCTGTTCTGTGTAGGGTTGACTCAGGTGACTAGTTGTATTTGTTTGCAGAGGGGCTTCCCTGGAGAACCCAAGGAGGCTTCACTCACACATCTGTCACCTTGGTGGAGATGGCTAGAAGTCCAGGCTCAGCTCAGACTCTCCAAGAAAGCTGTCTAAAGGTGGCTGAGCTTCCAGCGTGGAAGCTCAGGATTTCCAGATTGAATATTCCATGAGAGAAGAATTAGAAATTGTCAGTGTCTCAAGGCAGGGGCTCAGAAACTAGCACTGTGTTATTTCCAGTGCATTCTGTTGATGGAAGCAGTCACAAAACCATTCATCCAGATTCAAGGCTAGGGGTGGAGACTATGTTTTGATAGCGGAGTGTCCTATTTGTCAAATTTGTGGCCACCATACTAAGGAAGGAAGGCATTGGAAGGCTGTAGGAAAAAAGGCTGTCCTTATTTATAGGCAAGAAGTTGGAAGAGATTCCTTGACTATTAGTTGATAATTTGTATGCACCAGTACTGCTATATTGGGTTGTCAACAATGAAATATTATTATACATATTTGATAAATAGCCACTGCCCTGAGCTCCTGAGTGTTGTCTAACTGCCCTGGAGGACTTGGTCCTTCTGCTACACATAAATTGGAATTTTACTTTATTTTTTTATTATTTACATTTAATATTTATCTCCATATCAAACTGTAGGATGAGTAAGTAAAGAAGAGTAATCTTTTCTTTTTTTAAACCAATGTCCACTGTAATGTGCTTGCCACATAGTAGGCACTCCATCAGTGTTTACTCAATGAATAAGTGAGTGAAATGTGTATTGAATATCTGCTCTGTCCCAGGCATGTTCTGGGCATAGAGACAGACAGAACATAAACAAAATAAATAGGTGAAATCCATAGTATCTGTGTTGATAAGTGCTGTGGAGAAATCCAGGCAGGAGTACAGGGAGCACAAGGGAGGAGTTGCTATTTAAATTAGGCTCTCAGGGAAGCCCTTAATGAGAAGGTAAATTTTGAGAGAAGATCTGAAGGAATGAATGAACAGTTTTTGGGGCCCTGGGAATCGACCTCATCAAAATCCAGACCTTCCTGGGTCAGGAAGGTTATAAGTAGAGATCCCTTCCTGTGGTTTGGGTTGTCTGTATTTCAGTCTGTCTTTCTTTCTTTCTTTCTTTCTTTCTTTCTTTCTTTCTTTCTTTCTTTCTTTCTTTCTTTCTTATGTTTATTTTTGAGAGAGACAGAGTGTGAATGGGGAAGGGGCAGAGAGGGAGAGAGGGCAGATTCAGAGAGAATCTGAAACAGGCTCCAGGCTCTGAGCTGTCAGCACAGAGCCGGATGCAGGGCTCGAACTCGGGGAACGGGGAGATTATGCCGTAAGCTGAAGTCAGATGCTTAAGCACCTGAGCCGCCCAGGCGCCCCTCAGCCTGTTTCTTTAGAGGAATGCTGTGCCACAGGTATAGTTAGAGCTTTGCTGTGGAAGATGTGGCTGAAGCCACCCCAAGAGTAGGTTTTCATAGAGTGAGAAGGAAAGAGCCATAAGGTGCTGGCTGCCTCACAGGGTTCTGGGGAAGAGAGGGTCTAATCGATAGGGTGTAGGAGGACAGGGCAGCTCACATTCCTTTCTGGAAAGAGGAAGAGGGAAGAGGGGAAAAGGAAGATTTGTCCATGAAGAACCCCAAACAGAAAAATAAATATGGCTAACCTAAAGCCTAGTGAATGGTACTAACAAGTGAGCTTCTGGATCTTACAACCTCCTGTGCAAGACTCCTAGGAAGTGTGTTCAGTTGTGTGAAGAAAGATGACCAGGGTCTCAAGAAAGATGACCAGGGTCTCATGGCGCTCTGCTCCATGAGGAGAGAGAAGTCTCACTGGGAGAAAAACCACAGAGGAAGGGGTGCACTTGACAAAGTAGACTAGTCCTTAGGGGAAAGAGCCCAATGGGGTGGTTAAGCTGGACCAGGCCCTGACTGCTTGGGTTCGAATCCGGACCCTGCCACACACCAGCTGGTGACCTTAGGCAAGATTATTCCCCTTTCCCTATCAGTTTCCTCATCTGAAAAATGTGGAAAAATAATGAGACCTACCTCACAGGGTGGAGGTGGGGGTTACATGAGGCATGGTGTGGGGACTTGGAGCCCTGGACATCCTATGATGCTTATTTTACTAATGATTAGAAATTAAATCCACCTTGAAGGCCTCCTTTAAAAGAGAGCTCCCAACCACAATGCTTGTTTACAGACCAGTAACTGCTTGACAGTTGCTGGAGGACAGAGGAGGTTAAAGCTAAATTGACAGAAGGCATTGCCAAGTATGAAGACATCAGGGATGGGGGACTGTGAGGCAAGCCATCAGGGCACTGAGACCCACTTTATAAGACAATGTCCACACTACTTTGTGATCCAAAATTTCATGCCGTGTTGTTTTAGTGGCTTATTTCCCCTTCTCCTTTTCTGCAGAACCCCTCTTGTACCTTATGTTGACAGGGCATCTCTTCCCACGTCCACAACCAGATGTACCTCGGATGGGGTCCTATTACATAATCCATATTGTGGGGAGAGCTCTCAGGTGTTTCTGGTGAGATGTGGACTGATAACCCTACTGTGCTGTGGTTAAGATAATGCTTTTAGGACAACCTGCCAACCTGTGAGCCCTACAAAAGGAGGTACAGGTAGATATGTTGAGAAGCTAGAGCTGGTGTGAATTAAGAATATGCATATTATGACCTGCTGTGTGAGAAGGCACAAGTTACCCACCCAGGGTAGGTAGGTAGCTCTCTTCGCATCCAAGGTCTCACTTGGGGGAAGTGAACCATCCCCCCCACCAGGATTGTATTGGTTAAAGGTGCAGTTTCAATACACCCACATAAAGGAATTCATGTCACAAGATTTATTACTTCCAGATCCCAGAAACCAGGGGGTTAGGGGCTGCAATGAGCCCTCTGTCCTGGGTCACCAGTGAGCAGGAGATAGAGAGCAGGCTAGCAAGCATTTGTTACTTATAACAAAGTTGGGGTGGAAGTCACTAACTTCTCTCAACTCTAAGTGGTTATTTTAAAAGGTGCCCTGGGGGAAAAGCAAAGTGAGGATTTGGGGCAGGAATCCTAAGCTTAGGTCTTTATCTAAGTATGCGTACTTTGGATGTGAACAGGGTTGCTATGCTGTAAAATGCCAAGGCTGTGAAAGTCTTCTCACCTTTGCATCCCCAGGCCTGTGTGGTGCCTGGTGCCAGTGGGAGCGGGCACGTTGAAAATGCTTGGTTGGTCTTGGTACATGGCCAACATGTGACTTCCTTGACTCATGTGGTTGCTCCTGTGGGTGGATGTATAGGGAATGTCCTAGATGGCTTGGAGGTGTCATGGCTGAGTTACTTTCCTTGAACTGTTGAGAAGTGGAGCATGAGGACATAGGGATGGAGAAGGGTGGTGGGACTCTCTCTAGCCACCCTATTCCCTGGCTGTTGCTTTCCAATTGTGTATGTGTGCGTATGCATGTGTCTAGGTTGATTGTGACCTCATAGAAGGTGGCTCCTATATCATCTGTTTGCTCTCTATCTAATCCACACCATCTCCTCTTTCCCTGGTTTAACCTATGGCTTTGTGCCTAGTGCTTGGGACACAATGATGCTTGATGGACTCCTGGTCTGACTTTGTCCCTTAGTGGCTGGACCCACCCCAGCACCGTGCCCTCCCTAGAAGACATGCATGCCCTGGCCTCTGCACCATCTGTCACCAGGCCTTGCTACCAGAAGAGAGTTGGAGCCTGTAGGCCTCAGCCTTATTTAGACCCCCCTGCCACCAGCTTCAGAGCCAGAGCCATCTCTGAGGCTGTTCCAGGCTCCTCTGCTGTACTCTGTTCCTGCCAGGGTGGGCTCCTGCTGTACCCTGGGAGTTTCCTCGTCCTGGGGCTTGAAGTGGGGGAAGGCTAACTTCTTTACACCCTTGTCCCTTCCTCCTCCCTCCTCCCAAGCCCTGGTAGGAGCCCTTAGAATATTCTTTGGCTCCAGTAGACAAAATAAGTGGTTGCTTAAATAGGTTCTAAATATAACCAGTGCAGCAAAGAAGCTCAGTTAGAGGGTATGGAGAAGTTGTACTTGGGTAAATGACTATTTATTTCTGATTATTTTACCAGTAATTGGACCTGCCCTCTCCCAGGCATCCTCTTTGCCTGTTTTAGCAGCAAATGTATTTGTTTCCATTGAAGCTGTTCCCCTCCTCCCTTTCCACCTGCTGCTTCCTCACCCACCCACTGTTAGAAAGGAGTCTTTACTCTTGTTCTTGTTCTTGGATGAACCCCAACAGCTCAATGAGCAGAAAGATGGGCTGGGGAAAGTCTCTGGGAGCCGTGGCTGATGGAGCTAAGCCCACTCTTGCGTGGCTCACAGCCCTCGGGAATGGGTGTGACCTCACATTGCTATGCTCAGAAGTCCTCTATCAGGCACTTTGGGGACTTGTAAACATCAAAGCCACTACTTCTTCCCACCTCCATATGAGAAAACTGAAGTAGATGCATAATTCTGACTCTTTTTGGGCTCCCTGGTGAGTCGAACTGGTGCCTGCATCCTTGTCCTGGGCCACTAGCCTCTGTAGTGGGGACGGACTTCTGTTCATGTTTCCCTACTTTTATTTTTCTTGTTTGGAAATAAGGGATGCTGCCAGGCACCCTGTGTGAGCTCAGTAGGAGTAGGCCAATGATGGTAATTCATGGATAGGATTGCCTGGGTATTGCCCAAAGGAAACCCCCCCCTGCTCTACAGGGAAATTCAGCCCTGCCTAACCCATCACTGTTCAATTTGAGGCCAATAAAAGAGTATCTGGTTTTTCCTAGATTTCAAAGCTATATGGATTAACCCCCAAACATCTGAATGACATTTGGTATCGAGATGCTGTGGATATTTGGTGTTTAGATGCCCAGCCCCTGAGGGAGCCTGGGGGGCCCACACTGGTTGGACACCAAACCTGGAATCTCTGCCTCTTGGAGTTATGAATGAGGGCCGCAGGGAGGTCATGTCTGCTCCCTGAGGGATTTTTTTCCTGCTGCTCTTTCATTGTGGGCAGAGGAAACGGTGGTGGGCTATTGACATTTGCCATGCAAGGGAGTAAGAGATTTGCTACTGGAGGGTTCTGTTGGTGAGAAAGCAGAGGTCTGGTCATCTGATGAGTATACGGGGAGGGGAGGCAGAGTAGAGAGACCTGAGATGCCTTTCACGAGAACAGGAGAGTGCTGGCTATAGAAACAGACCGGACTGTGTCTGATGGAGGCTCGCTGTCTGTGTGGAGGATGCCATGTCTTCTTCAGAGCAGTGTTAACACTCCTCAGATTTTGAGGGGGACTAGGTGGAAGTAGCCTTTCTTTTGTTTGGAGCGGGTTTTACCAACTACTCCTGTTCGGTGGTCAGGAGCTATTTCTGACTTAGCTAAGACCTTGGAAACGTGCAGAAACAACTCAGTTTTGTTTTGCTGCAAGATGTAACAACGGGGTTTGTAATGATTTCTCTTCCAGTGTATAAAGGAACATTTTAAAGAGTATCTGGTGAAATCGTATTCAATGTGTAATCTTATGAGAGTTTACAAGGCTGCAGAGGGATTTATTTTGGATAGTAGAAAGAGCTTTGTTATTGTAGGCTGGTGATCCAGTGAACTAAGGAACATTCAGGCTTGTCCTTCCATGGAGATTACTCAGAAAAGCCTGGACAGCTACTCTCTTGCAATGGGTTAAATGTGAATATTCTGTTTTGCAGGAGGAGTGTTGCTGAGTGGGGAATCTGGCTATTGCAGAGCTGTGTGTTATGGCTGATTTATTCATCATGAACTATCATTTCACATCAATGTAAAGCAGACTTCTAGAAACTGTCCTCCCTCAGAAGTACACCCAGCACACTACATAATGTCCTTGTAACATTTCCCCCATATGTCTCTTCCTCAAATGCCAGTCTAATGCATATGCCAGCAATGTTCCCCACTTGTAACACTCTTTACTTCTATCATTTTATCAGAAACTCAGGAAAGCAGTTGTGGGATCAACAGGAATTTTGGATGACACCAAAACTGAATGAGAAAGTATTCATTTGGATGCAGCTTCATTTGGAAAGCACCCTGGATGTGCTGGGTTCGAGCACTGGCTCAGCCATACATTAACTGTCAGAATCTTTGATAAATCCCTTACCTTTCTTGGCCTTGGGCCCCTATTTATATAATAGAGGGTTGGCCTGATTAATTCACTTAATAGGTATTTATGGAACACCAGCTCTGTGCTAAAAAGCATGGGATGTGTAGTCCAATAAGATACAGCTCTTTAGCTGGAGGGACTCAGAGGGGCTTTGGACAGAAGACAGAGACAGATAAACAAATTACAATGCCAAGTGTGTAACATGCTGAGAGGCATAAATGAGAGATGGATTAATTCTGCCTGAGAGGTCAGGAAATAACTCATTGAAGGAAGAGACATTTGCACTTGGCCTTGACAGGGGAAGACAGAAAGAACAGCATGAGCATAGAGGTTCGAACATGCACCATGGATGTGGGGAAGAGCAAGCAGTCCATTGTGGCTGAAGGGGGAGGTGATGCTGGAAAGGAACTTGGGCACCAGCTAAAATGGGTCCAGTTGGCCATTCTAAGGAACACAGGCTTGCACTCCCACTAACGGCCTTCTAGTTCTGATATTCTGCAGATGTGTGCATTTTAAAATGGTGCATATTATGTGATGTGAATTTTATCTCCATTTTGAAGATTGGAGAGAGAGAAAAAGAGAGAGAGAGAGAGAGAGAAACCCACTATCTCCATGGACACACCACACAATTATTTCTTCTCTGAGATCTTGTTGCCTCTCTAGGGCTCTACTGGGTAAAGGGGGCAAGGACCCTTAGTGCTCAGATCTCCTAAACCTGTGAGGAGGGTGGTTCTAGTGTCCTCCATGGGTGGAGGGACAGGACATAACATTCCCCTTTCTTAGAGGCTCACTACACCTCTCCACTCCTTGCTTCAGTACTGATGGCTCCCCGCTCCCCGGGGGTGAGAACCTCTGAACTTCTTCGTGTTGTCTCCTGGGTCTGCCGTCTGGGCACTGAATCTTCTCTGCTTCTTCCTGAGGGCTGAACTCTGGAAACCACAAGCTAGGAACGGACTCTTTTTCTTCCTCCGTGATTTTTCTGTGTTGTCCTTCCTGAGGCCACGCCCACAGACTGTCTTGGCAGACCCAGTGCGGGAAGGACAGAAACATGGAGGTGGGTTTGAAAAGTTGGGTTTGGAAATTTCAGAATATTATCCTACCACATGCATCCCGACCTTTTGCTTCATACAGGGCCTCTCCCCCAAGTAGCAGAGAAGGTCTCAGAAGTTTTGTGGGCCAGGAGATTTGCCTGCTTCACTCCTTTTCCCAGGACCCTCTGGGAACACTGGAGTACTGCCATTAGAAGTGAGGGGCTGACTCCGGAGAGAGGCAGCATGAAAAGGGGCTTTTCAATACCCTTGAAACCACCCACGGAGGCAGCTGTTTGCTGTCCTGCTCTGTCACCTGCAAATGTATCTTCCCCAGCTGCCTGTCCCCTCCTGCAGGTGCATGCCTTGGTGCCTGTCAGTCCGCCTCTGGCCAACCACTGCTCCACTGTGGATCTGAGGATGTTATAGGGAAGGAGACTCAGCTTGATCTTGAAACCCTCAAGATGGCTCCGTTACCCAAAGACCACACGGCCTTGAGCAAATTGACGAGACTCAGTATCCACATCTGTGAACAGTGACGTGATTACTTAATGCATTCGGCCTTCAGTCTATGAATTAAGGATCATTAGGATTATTAAGTGCGTATGTTACTCAGCACAGTGCCTGGCGTGAGGCGGGAGCTCTGTAAATGGCTGAGACCGTATTGACTGTTACCACTGGATGTGTGATCTTGATCATCACTTACCCTCTCTGAGCTTGTTTTCTCATCTGTCAAGTGGGGCCATTGTTACCTTCTTTACAGGGCTGTTTGGAAGACTAGTTACATGTGGCATTCAGTAGGTAGGTATTAGACAATCCTTAATCTGCCCCCACATGTTTTCTCCAGCCGCTCTGTCCCTTCCTCTTCAGAGACCAAAAGGGGAGGTGCTTTGTCCCCATCATGACCTCACAACTCTGGGTCCGTTTTACTGACTCTGTTTTTCCCAGAGGCCTAGACCCCCATGTATTTTCCCAGTGGGTACAGAGATAAAAGGATAGACTCATTTGTGTGCCTGTCTGCTGTGGCTGACAGCAAGACTTCCTCATTATGGGAATGAGCCTTCGCCTTTGTTGCTGTTGCTGACATGGTACCCTCCTTATCTAGCCTTGTCTTTGCTGCTTAGTAGGTATGTGGTCTTGGACGAGGTAGTCCCCCTCTTTAGACCTCAGTTTCCTTGTCTGTAGGATGGGGATAATGGTACTATTTGCCTCACCCATCTTATAGGATTACTGGCACCTCATGGAATGTGAATGTAATAAGTATTTTGTAAAGTGTTGGGCAGTTGTAGGGGATTAGTGTTCTGGACTCCCTGATGACCTAAAGTGTTGCCATCCCTCTTGAAACACAAGTATCTCCCAGAAGTGGCTCATAGCAGTGCTTATAGCAGTAGGATTGAGAGCAGAGCCTGGGAGTAAGATTTAGACATGCACATCAAAGAAGGGAAATGGGTGGGGACGTTGGGGAGAAATGTGAAAGATAGATCTTTTGACCTTATACTTTGTCTCTGGCTGACCTAGCGCCTTTGCTGGAACCTTCACCCTGGGGCATCCTCAGGAGCACCATTATGGGCTAACTGAAGAGGCTGAAGGGGAGACTGACAGGGTATAAACATCCCAGCCCAGCTCTGACATCCTGCCTCTTACAGGTCCCCAAAGGCCTTAGGGGCACAGTCTCCTGAGGGTCAAAGCTGAGTGCCGTGGATGGTCACCTGTCATTGCCTTCTTTGAAGCCCCTGTTCCAGGTTGCTGTGCTACATACAGGACACAGATAAGCATGCATTCATTTCAGGTTTCATTCTGTAGGTCTTGAAAACATATTTTGTGCCTAGTCTGGTGCAGAAGGTTATAAAGAAGCCAAAAGATCCATCGCTGTTCTCAGGGTAGCCTGATCTCATTAGGAATGTAAGAAATAGATCTATGAAAACCATGAGCACACCCAAACCCAAACCAACCCCTTTGTGAACACTTGCCAAAATGTGTGTGAGATGTCTATTGCTATAATTCAGAGAGTGCTGCCAGCGTGGCTGAGGGAGGAAGGAGGGAATCTGTGTTTGGCAGTGGTAGAAGCTAAATTTGGACAGTGTCTTAGGTCATTTTTCTGGAAGCAGATCCTGCAATAAAGACTGGTATGCAAGTGATTTGTCAAGGAAGTGCTTCCAGGAGAAACGAGTGAGGGGCCAGGGGGAGCAGGACAGGGCAGGGAAGACACCAAGCAAGGCTGACACTCCAGGTGTTGCAGCCTCCGCCTACTCCCTCTGGGAATTCTGGGTCATAAATGACATGGCCGACTTTGTCCAACCTCTAGGCAAGGCTTTTCTAGTCCTGCTCATTGTCTGCAGGGTGGGAGACACAGACCCTGAGCATTTCTGGCTCTCTGCATAGCAGTGGCAGGGCTCACAGGTGCCAGGGGTTGGAAAAAAGGCACGCAGAACGGAGGGCGGTGCACAGAAGCGGGGAGAGAAATTCAGGTATGGCTGCCAGCAGCCATATGTAGACAGAGGGGTTGGGGCTAGGGTTAGAAGTCAGTACCAGGGTTAGAAGTCTAGACTGGGTCCTCTGTTGACTATAAGCCCTCATAAATTCCTGAGTAGGTGATTGGCACAAGGAAAGCATAGATTAATCCAGTGGCAAAGTTCAAGGGGATGGGGGGCGTGGGGCAGAGCCTAGAGGCTGGGCAGGTCAGGCATGCACTTTCCTTTGGGGCCTTTGCACTGGCTTTTCCCCAGTGCCTGGATCCTTCACTTCCCATGGACGTGACTGGTGAACTCCCTCACTTCCTTCAGGTTTTTGTTCAGAGTACCTCTCACCAACGCCCATCCTGCGCCTTCCCCTGAATCCTGCGCCGTGCTCTCCTTGCAGCTCACACTCCTAATTCCCTTTCTCCTGCTCTGCATTTTCCTTTTTCAGTAACACGGACCAGTTTCCAACATACTTTATAACCTGTCTAATTATTACAACTTTTGTTGCTGGTCTCCCCTTCTTAGAAAATGTGAGCTCCATGTGGGCAAGGCTCTCTGTTTTGCTCACTGATTCATCTTGAGTGGGCGAGTGGCGGCTGGCCCACGGCACGTATGCAGCACACATTTCATATAATGGATTGCTGCGAGCCCGAGGTGGGTGGAGGCTGGCAGGGAAAGAGCTAGGTGGGGAGGCCTGGACCTCAGTGATACTTGGGGGGATGATGCAATAGGGTGGGTCGACACGGGGGTCGAGTGGAAGGAGGGAGCAGGCATGCTCATGAAGATTTGGACCAGGGAAAGCAGGATGATGCTGTGTCATTGGTGAATCGCTGTACCCTAGGACAGAGTTCTGGCTGGAGCAGCATTGTTGGAGCAACAGGCACAGTGAGGTTCCAGGGGGAAGATTTTCCCTGGAGGGGGCTGTGGGGTGTGGGAGGGGGAAGTGTCTGTTCTCAGATTCGTTTGGGCCTGAGTCTGACGCCTGTAGTGGGGAAAGCCAGGTGCCACAGTGGGGGCAGACGGGAGACCTTTCCTGCTCTCCTGCCTGTGGCCTCCTTCCTGCTGACAGGGCTGCTAGGATAATGAGTGGTTCCCCAGGCCTTCCCTCTGCACAAAGGCCTTGGCATATGTTTATCAGCCAAGCTTTGCCACTCCCACTGAGTGGCCCTGGGTAGGTTTCATTTACTGCTGGCATGGTTGAGTAGCAGCGTTGAGCTTGCACTTTGGTGAGGTCAAGCTGTTTAATAGTGCATGTGTGAGCGTGGAGGCAGGTGGGGACAGCCCTACTGTGATGGGGATCCCAGACTGTAGAGCTACCTGGAGTTCAGAAGCACCAGGGTCAATCTGAGGAGCTGGGGTGGGGCAGCCGCAGCCTGTGGGTATGATTTGTTGTTGTTGCACTGAAAAGTCAGCAAGGGAAGAGCTGGGCTGGGACAGCCGCTTCTCCCTTCCCACCCCAAACGCAGGGACACGTGATCTGGGCAGCACTGGGAAGGGAGCCTTGGCAGGAACTTGAGGACTTGAATTTGCCTTGGTGGGCAGGAAAGGGCCTTCCCCTTGTGGACCCCCTCGCGCCCTGACATTTAGCAGAAAATGCCTCACCAGCCTGTTTGCGAGCACCCCCTTGTGAGGAAGTGGGTGAGGGGGGCAGAGTGGGAGAGCAAGACCGGGGCAGATGCTCTGTGGAAACTGGCTGGTGAGCGCATGTGACTTGCTCCTTGGAGATTGTCCCCTGTGACTGGGGATGGCTTGCCAGAGCCTGTGAACTTGGGGTTACTACCTTGTCCCTCCGCCTCCACACCCCCAGGCTGGTGAGAGCTGGAGACAGGCTGTCAAAAGGAACTAGGATCAGAGCCCCCAGAGGATCTGGTTGTCACATGATGATCCAGCCATCCTCTGGATGGCTGTTCCCACCTTACTCCTTCTGTTTCAGGGTTGGAGGAAAAGATTGGCACACCTTCACGTATTACATCCTCCCTCTGCAGCGTAATCTGGTCATTTGCCTCTGCTTTCCCCATCTGTCCCTTTTGTCCCTGGCCACACGAGAGGTGAGCTGCCAGCCTGTCAAGTCCAAGCCTGCTGGGATGGCATTCACAGGAGCTGCTGCAGAAGGAGGGAGCATCCCCGCATATGGGTGCACTAAGTCGCAGACTGCAAATGCAAGGAGCAGCAGTGTGAACCCCGACCCCACCACCCGTTTGCTGTGTGACCCCAGGCAACGTGTATCACTTCTCTGAATTTTAGACTTTTCTTCAAAGATGGGAGAGGAAACCTGTGCCTTTATGTCAGCCAACTAAAGAGATGATCGATCATTATTAATAATAATAGTAGCAACTGTCCCTTGAGGTCTGTTTTGTGCCAGGTGCTTACTTATATGATCTGTAATCTTCTCAACTGGCATCTGCGTTTTATAAGTGGAAGGACAATGTCTTGGAGGCTTGCTTGTTTTAAAACTTGCTCCTCTTTCCATCATGTGATCCTGTGTCTGTATTGAAGGAGGTGTTCCCTCCCCCCAGCCTAACATATCCTATTAGCTCCCTTTGGGGCTACCACAGGTGTGGGCCCCAATTGGGCCCTGGACACCCCAGCTTCCTGGGACAGCACTGCACCTCCTGCTCCCCCATCCTGGAAGAGTTGCCATTCAAAAGAGTATTGTCATAGCACCTTTTACATTTGGGGACACTGCTGCTCCTTGGGATCAAGGCGATTTTTAGCACAATTCATAATTTGTCAAAGATCTTTGGCCTGGTGGCTGATCCAAAGTGCTGCTTAAGAAGCTCTTTTTTGAATTGAATTGGCACCTTCTCATCTCTCCTTTTAAATTTTCTTTTTCCCATCTCAGGCCTCAGGAGTTACTTTCTTAGTTTGTCCCAGGGTCACCTGGACATTCATGTTTGTTGTGCACCACAATCTTGAAAAACATTTAGGATGCTTGCCATATTGAATTCACAGTTGTAGAAAAAAATAATAAAATACCTCGAAGCTTGAAGCTTTCCAGGTGAAGTTGATTTGGGTTAATAATTATGTTATAATTTAGTTATAAGTGAAAAAAGCAAAGGGTAACTAGTAGACTACTTAAAAGATTATTTCATAAGGGATGAGTAAGATATGGTAAATTTGCTTTTATCTTTTCATTATTTTCCAATGTAACATATATAATTCTGTTCTAGAACCATGAGAAATATGCCAGCTTATTTGTTTTATATATGTATATATATGTGTGTGTGTGTGTGTGTGTGTGTGTGTGTGTATACACACACACACATATGTATATATATACACACACATATATATACACACACACACACACACACACACACATATATATATATATATATATATATATATATATATATATATATAAAAGTCAAGTTAGCTAACATACAGTGTATACAGTGTGCTCTTGGTTTTGGGGGTAGATTCCTGTGGTTCATAGCTTGTATACAACATCCAGTGCTCATCCCAACAAGTGCCCTCCTCAATGCCCATCACCCATTTTCCCCTCCTGCCCACCCCCCCATCAACCCTCAGTTTGTTCTCTGTATTTAAGAGTCTCTTATGGTTTGCCTCCCTCTCTGTTTGAAACTAATTTTTCCCCTTCCCTCCCCCCATGGTCTTCTGTTAAGTTTCTCAAGTTCCACATATGAATATGCCAGCTTCTTTGTAATTTACTCTGCTTTCCTTGAACATGATGCCTTATTTCTCATATAGCATTTCGAATAACCTTACCAGTCCTTTTGATAGATAGCCATGTGAAGTGGTTGGCAAAGAGAAAATGCATCACAGATCTACCAGAATAACCGAAATGAAGATATTTATAACTAGGTGACAAATGAAAACTGTCTCCACAGAGAACCTGTGGTACAAATTTTGTTATCAAAAGGATCTCTAAAAAATTGTTAAAGATACCTGAATTAGAAATAATAAAAGCAGTTGAAAATCAAAAGTAGCCAGAAATAAGAATATCAGTTTTAATGGGAAAAAAGGTTGTTTGGTTGTGTGACAGAAACTATTCAGACATCCTTATGGGTCTTTAGTAAAATTGCTTTTCAAAATTTACATCTGACATTTTCCCTCTTTTGTTTTGTGAGGACAGAGAAAAGCAGATAGCAGTGGAGGATAGGCAGTGAGGAGGGTAGCGGCATTTGCCCCACACTCAGCATTAAGACAAGTGGCCGTGGAACTAATTTTGAAAAAAAGATTTGTGTAAAGAAAGCAAGAAAAAAAGGAAAACCTTAAAAAAATTCTATTTACACTGAATTTGTTTCCAACTTTCCAAAGGGAGAAAGGAAATATGTTAGAGGCAGTCAGTGTGAATGCACATGGGTTTTGGAATCAGATTGCTCAGTCCTACAGCTATAGAATTGATCTCATAATACCCTCCCTGTGGATTCTTAAAGGAGTGGAGAACATGTGTGTAAGCACTCAGGATACAGTAGGCTCATTTTAAATTACCACCAGGATTTGTATTGATGCTGACTTATCAAGATGACGACTCCGCTAAAAGAAGCATAATCAAGAAGCACATGCTGTAGAAGAGAGCGGATTCTTTTGTCTAAGTGACTCCACTAGTTCAGGTTGGGATATTTCCTCACTTAATTATGCAGGAGGACAAGCACACCAGTGAATAGTTGCATGTCAACATTTCAAAGCTAGTTGACTTTAAGGTATTTCTAGCTTGGAAATTTCCACTAATTCAAGCCTTGCACAAAATGCAGTGTGGAGGCTGAAAACTGGAGAAATTACCTGGCTCGCTCCCAAGTCTTTTTAATGGCAGCATTCTTCAGTCTCTGTTTCCCAGTCTGACTGGGCCACAGGAGAAAATGAATACCTGTTGTGTCATAAACCTTGCTATGACTATCAATCAAAGTTCCCCTCAGAGGGAGTGTAATTCTCTACCCATTAACTAAAGTGTTCTGGGACACGCCATAGTCACAGAACTTTCTCTCAAATGAATTTCTGAAAGTTGTCCTATAGTTCCAGTACATTGACCTCAAAGATGGGGACCTCATGCCTGGAGGTAGTTCCTTAGCAATTGGTGCCAGCATGAAATATGACAGCCAGAAGAGCCAAGGAGTTTCAGGTCCCTGGGGCCAGGCTGGACCAGTCACACTGCACTGAAGATCTGGGAAAACCTTGGTCCCTTCTGCAATGCCATCAACATGCCTGAGTGTCTCCTGAGACTCTAACATCACTTAATTAGTAGAAACAGTCTTGGTAGGAAATTCAACTCTGAATTGATTCAATTTTTGCCCCTAGAAGCCTGAGATAATCTAAAAGAAACTCTTTTAGGTCAATAGAGTCTAAAATAACTTGAAACAGCAAGCTTACATTCCCCACTACAACTCAAGGAATCAGGGCTCAAAAATAAAAATGAATTTGGCTTTAAAAAGAAAGGTATGTTTTTACATATCTGAGTTGTGAATATAATTTTTGCACCTCTATGTATATCAAGTAATAAAGATAAAAGACACCAAAGGATGACTACAGTGAAGGGAAAGTAATACAACATAGTTCAGGTCAAACAAAAAGCTGGCACACTGTGCACTATAAATGCCTTCATAGGACTATAAAAGTCCATCAAATGGACTTCAGATTTGGCTCTGAGCTCCTCTGCAGCCAGAATAAGAAGAAAAGCACAATTAGTCCCAGGTGTCACATTTTCATAAGGTCAGAGAAAAAGTTACTTTGGAGAAGATTTCCAGACACCAAAGATGGAGAGACCAGAGATGTTGAGTTATATAGGGGATGCATAACAATACAATGGACATTTGTTACTTCATTCAACCAATAGTTATAGAATGTGTACAGTTTGCTTACCATGTCAGGTGCTGGGGATGGAACAATATGTGACTCAGGCATTGCCCTCATACAACATACAGCCTAGTGGATTTCCAGGTAGTTGTTTCCTGTAGGTTTGTCATGCAGACTGGGAGCATAAACCTGAAAAGCCATTCTGGCAGAAGAGGTTTCGTTAGGGGTCATATTCATCTCAGTTGGGTTTGTAGCTATTATTAGTCTTGTCTGTGTATTTATATTTTAATAGGCATCTCTTTAAAACTTAAATGGAATTCATTTGTTCCTTAAATATTAGCACTTATTTGTGCCAGTTACCAGGAGAGGCACTGAGAGCACAAAGATGAATATCAGATGTTGTCAAGGCTTCCTAGAACCTCAAATGACAGTGAGGGTAACACACACAGGCAAGCAAATCAGAGTGGAGCATGGCAGATGCTGTTATAGATATGTGAACTGAGATTTCTGGAGATGTCTGACTCTTCCCAAGGGAGTCAAGGAGGGTCTTCCAAGAGGAGGAACTTGAGCTCCTTCCTGAAGGATCAAGAACAACCACAAGGACAATAGCAAACACGTGGTACTTATCTTTTTCAGGAACTATTCTAAACCCTTTGTACATATAATATGTGTTGAATTAACTCATTTTAATCTTCACAACAGCTCTGTGAAGTAGGCACAAAGAACTTAAGCATCATGCCCTGGCTCACCTTGCTGGTAAATGATGGAGCCTCAAGCATGGAGCCTCTCATTCTTCTTGCCTCCTCTGAGTGACCTCTCCTGAGACCCAAATGAAGCCGGGTTTCCTGGTTGCATGCTGCAATGACACTGTGTATTTTCTTTCTTAGAACTTACTATGTTGTGTAATTACATTCTTATCTGTGCCATTATTCATTTAATGTCTACTTCGTGTAGACTACTATCTCCACTGGGGCTAGAAACTGTGTGAGCATTTTCTATTTAATCACCAGAGCAAGAATTTGGCACATAGTGGGCACTCAGCAAATACTCATTGAGTGAGTGCAGCCAGGAAAGGACAATGTGAAGAATGTACAGTGGAAACCTAGGTGGCAGAGAAGTGGGAGTGGGGTTTAGAGATGTTTGGGGCAAACTTCCTACAAATGAGGTCATCTGTGTAGATACCATTGTTCTTGTTTTTGTTCTCATTGCTGTTTGCTTTAGAATAAACCTTGACTGGGGTGCCTGGGTGGCTCAGTCAGTAGAGTATCTGACTCTTGATCTCGGCTCAGGTCTTGATATCAGGGTTGTGAGTTTGGGCCTTACATTGGGCTCTGTGCTGGGCATAAAGCCTACTTAAAAAAAAAATAAAACAAATCTTGACTAGGATTGCTCACCCAGGAAGGGTAAGCCATTTACTTTCCTGGAGCAGAGACAAGAAATAGGGAAGGAGGTTGGGCAGTGCCAGTTTGCATTCTTTGACGGCATTGGCCTACCTGATGCTTCCTGAGCTAGGTAGGGGCACAGAACCTGCAAGGATGGGTTTTTATATCCTAATTCTCTGTTCCTCCCTCAATCTCTGAGAGACAGAGGTAGAGAACACCTCATGGTGGGAGGTAGCTTGTGACATGCCTTGTTTGTTCTCTCTTTTCCCAACCTTTTGGGAAGGCCCCTCAGAGCTTGGGAAGTGGGAAGTGGTTCCCATCCATGGTTTCTCTCTTGCTCACTGCAGGGCTGGCAGGAATAGGCTGGTTCCCACCCTGTGACATCATGTCAATCTTCCTTTGCATCTTGAGCTTCTGCTGCCTCCCAGTTTCTATTTCCAGGGGAACATGGCGGCTGAGTCTATATTTGGTGGGATGTTCTGCTTCCCTTTGGCACATTTGACTCAGGCTGTGTTAATTAGACAAATTCAAGAGCCTGGAAACTGGAAACTGGAGTTCTGTAGCCTTTGCTACTTGTGTACCCCTGAGGCTGCCAGGGATAATGTGGCTGTTTTGGGCATAGTTCTTCCTGCCATTTGCATGATGAGTAATTCATCTTCTTCCAGGAAAAACTGTCTTAGTAAAGAATTTATTGTATGGTCTTTTGCCTTGAATGGCCTCATGAGTCTTCTGAGTCAAATTTATTTGTTCATTGAGTAGA
Organism: Felis catus; assembly: GCF_018350175.1. NCBI lineage: Eukaryota > Metazoa > Chordata > Mammalia > Carnivora > Felidae > Felis > Felis catus. The sequence continues at coordinate 26,692,610 of NC_058384.1, read as the reverse complement.
TATTTATTGAGTACCTACTGGGTACACAGGTCTTTGATAACAAGTACTAATAAAGGAAGTAAATAAGAGTCATGTGAAAACCATAGATAGTTGTTTCCAAGGGTGTTGAGAGGATATAGAGATTATATTTTGAAAGTGATCAGTATGGGCTTTATAAGAAGGTGGAGTTTGAGTTGGACTCTCAAGGGTAGGATTTTGATTGGGGGCAGACTTGGGTGGAGGGGGGGCTATAAAATGGAATTCCAGGTGGAGGAGATTGTGTGAGCAAAGGTGGGAGAAGCATGTATATGGGATCTGGCAAATGGATCAATATTATTTGAGCAAAGGATTTGTGTGGTGATGTAGTGGTAAGATGAATTCAGAAATGAAGGCTGGGGCTAGACAGTGGGAGCACTTTGGGGGTTACATGGGGCATCACAGAAGGTTTTACAGCAGGGATGTAGTAGATGAAATTTGGATTTTAGGAAGCATCTTCTAAAAGAGCTATCTCCTGGAGGATAAATTAAAGGGAGGAGAAACTGAAAGCAAGGAGACCAGTTCAGTTCAAGTCAATAATATATGCTAATATTTATTTCACATAGGTTAAATCATTTAATTTGCACAGCAATCCTCTGAGGTTGATACTATTATTATCTCTCTGTTTTAGCCAAGAAAATGAATGCACAGTGAGATTAGATGACTTATCCAACGTTATATAGCTGGTGAACCATGTCACTAGGATTTGCACTGAGGCAGTCTGGCTCTAGCATTTACATTCTCTTTACACTGCATGATACATTTTTCTGTATGTTTTGAACCCAAACCATGTGGAAGGAGCCACTAGCAACACAGACATGTAAATAAAACACAGTAAAACACATATAGTTTTGTCTTTCATCACTTAGTTGAGAGGTAATTATTTGGATAGTTCAAATGATAATTAAGTCTTGAACTATGATGATAGTAACAGAAAAAGGGGAATGATTGACAGAATATGGTGCATCTCTGTGAGATGCATCTCTTAAAGATTACTTACTGTCCTTTTTTTTTTTTGCCTGATGTCCTGTGTCTTACAAACCATTATTTCATATATTGTGTCTAATTTATGGCATTTCAAATGGTAGTTTAAATATGCTCCCTTTTGTTTCATCTTGGCCAGAAGCCAAATCTCTGTCATTTTTATTACACCTATATTTCAAATGAGTAAATTGAATAAAGAGCCAGCCCAAGATTCCAAATTTTAAGTGTCCTTAAACCTCATAGCAAGCAGTCTTTAAGCACGTTCTGGTAGTTATTCTGCTTTTCTATTACCATCACCGTAGTTCAAAATTTAATTATCATCTGAACTGTCCAAATAATGGCTTAATTATTAAGAAGGACAAAACTATGTGTATTTTGTTTACACTTACGTGTTTACATGAAGTGAACTCTATGCTTGTCCCAGTTTATTATCTTGAAAATTTCCAGGCCACACTGCAGAGAAGGGAAAATCAAATAGATGTCAGACTCCCTGAAATGAGGGGACAAAGCTGAGAGTCTGGTCAGTTGTAGTTCTCAGGACAGAGTAGTAGAGAGGGGAGAGTTGCATATAGATCTCCAGAGATTTTTAGGTCCCTTTTGAGGATTCAGCTGAGTACTTATGAGTGCCTGTCTGAGAAAACTACCTAAGCCTGGATAAAGAACTGCCTGAAAGGATTAGAGGTAACAGCCCTTACACAGAGTCAGAAATAGTGCCTATTCTCAATAGCCACACTAGAAACCTCAAGGTTCAAGGGCATTGAGTGGAGTACACAAAAGAGTTTTCTTCAGCACTTGGGATTAATGAGCTCTAGATTAGATACTAGTCTGGTTCTGCATAACAAATGTTAAAAGCAGGACACAAAAGGACTGAATTGTTTCCAAGAAACTGCATCAAAAACAGAGATCACAAATACTTGTGGGTAAAAATTTTAGCATACAGTAAGATAAAATTTACAGTGTCAGCTATCCAATCAAAAATGATCAGCCATGCAAAGAAGATACAGTCTGTAATGAGATGAGTCAGTCAACTGACATTGAATCAGAATTGACCCAGATGTTAGAATTAGCAGACAAGGCCATTAAAATAATTACAACAGTATGCCATATGTTAAAAAAGTTAAGACATGGAAGATATAAAAGGCCAGATTCAACTTTTAAAAATGAGAATTACAATGTGTGGATAATACACTGGATGAGACTAGTGGTAGGTAAGACTTTGTAGAAGGAAGGTTTGGTGAACTTAAAGTCATAGCAACAGAAAATATCCAGAAAGAAAGAAAAAGAAAGAAAGAAAGAAAGAAAGAAAGAAAGAAAGAAAGAAAGAAAGAAAGAAAAGAAAGGAAGAAGGGAGGGAGGGAGGAAAAGAAACAAAGAAAAAGAAAGAATAAAAGAAAGAAAAAAGAAAGAAAGAAAGAAAGAAAGAAAGAAAGAAAGAAAGAAAGAAAAGAAAGGAAGAAGGGAGGGAAGGAGGAAAAGAAACAAAAAGAAAGAATAAAAGAAAGGAAGGAAGGAAGGAAGAAGGGAGGGAGGGAGGGAGGGAGGAAAAGAAACAAAGAAAAAGAAAGAATAAAAGAAAGAAAAAGAAAGGAAGAAAGGAAAAAGGGAGGGAGGGAGGAAAAGAAAGAAAAAGAAAGAAAGAATGAAAGAAAAAAAAGAAAAAGAAAGAAAAAGAAAAAAGGAAGGGAAAATTTTAAGAATGAATAGAGCATTAGTAAGCTGTGGAACAATGTTAAGTGACCTAATATGCATGTAATTGGAGTTTACAAAGGAGGAGAGAGAGAGAGAGAGAGAGAGAGAGAGAGAGAGAGAGAGAGAGAGAGAGAACAGAAAAAATTATTTGGAGAAATAATGGGTGAAATTTCTAAATTCGTTGAAAACTATAAACTCTCAGCTCCAAGAAGCTCACAAACTCCAAGCACAAGGAACCTGAAGAAAACTACACCAAGTCACATGACAAGCAAGTTGCTCAAAACCATCAGTAAAGAGAAAAATCTGAAAAGCAGCCAGAGGAAGGAGACACTATATGTACAGAGTTGGGACAAAGATAAGGATGAGAGCAGATTTCTTTTGGAAAAACAAGCAAATTAAAGGAAGAAGTACTGAAAGACAAATACCCCTGTCAACCTAAATTTTATGTCCAAAGAACGTATCTTTCAAATATGAAGGAAAAATGAAGATTTTTCAGACATGGAAAAGACATACTTATTATTAAAAACTCTTTAAATTCTTTAAGAGAAAGTAAACTGTTTAAACAAAAGCAGTAACAGTGTAGTGTAGTGTGGGATTTGTAGTATATATAAAAATGATAGGTAGGGTAGCAGCAAAACAAGGGTTAGGAAGAGAAAATAGAAATGCACAATTATAACGTTCTTACACTATATGAAGTAGTATGCTCTCACTTTACTGCATAAGGTAAATATGCATACTATAAACCCTAAAGCAACCATGAAAATAACAAAGCAAAGAGTTATAGAGTAAACTATGTATAAAATGGAAATAAAATAGAATCATACAGATACTCAACTTATCCAAAATAAGGCAGAAAAAGAAGAGGGAAAGAACTACTAGAATGGACAAATAGAAAGATAAAAAGATAATAGATTAATACAACCATATCCATAAATACCCCAATTAGATAACAGAGATTGTCAGGTTGGAAAAAAACTATATATACTGCCTATAGGAAATACACTGAATATAAAGACACAAACTTTATAGCACTAAAAACCTATATTAGAAAAAAAAGTCTCAGATCAGTGACTCAGATTCTGTCCTAAGAAACTAGAAAGAGCAAAGTAAACGCCAAGTAAGTAGGAAAGAAAGAATAAGAGCAGAAATAAATTAGAAAACAGAAAAATAGAAAAAAATTAATGAAACCAAAAGCTAGTTCTTTGAGAAGGCCAATAAAATGGATAAACTTCTACCAGACTGATCAGGGAAAAAATGAGGGAATATACAATTACCAGTGTCAGGAGAGGTGACATCACTGTAGATTTTACAGGTGTTAAAAAAAGAATAAGGATAATGTTATGAACAATTTTTTACCAGTAAATTCTACAATTTAGATCAAATTGACAAATTCCTTGAAAGATAGAAGCTAACAAAACTAGCTTAGAAAGAGACAAATAACCTGAATAGCTGCATTATGTATTTAATTTTTGGCTGAAAACGTTTCTACAAAGACAATTCTAGGGTGAGATAATGTCACCAGTGAATTCTACCAAACATTTAAATAGGAAACTTACACAAACTCTTCCCAGAAAATTGAAGAGGAAGGAATACTTCCCAACTCATTTTATAAGGCCAGCATTGCACTGATAACCGAAAACAGACAAAAACACCGGAAGGAAAGAACATTACAAACCATTATCCCTCATGGACATAACTGCAAAAATTCTGAACAAAATTTTAACAAACTGAATTCAAAAAGGTGGTAGATAAACCATGAAAATATGCTCAGCATCATCAGTCATTTGAGAAAGACAAATTAAAACTTCAGTGGGTGCACCACTATATGTCTACCAGAATGACTAAAATTAAAAATGCTGATGATATGAAGTATTGGGAGGTGTGTGGAAGAATTGGAGCTCTTAAATGTTGGTGGTAGGAATGCAAAATGGCACACCACACTGAAAACAGTTTAGCAATTTTTTAAAAAAGCTAAACATATATCTGCAATATGATACGGGCATTTCACCCGTTACCCAAGAAAAATAAAAGCGTATGCTTATACAATGACTTGTACACAAATGTTCACTGAGGCTTTTTTTTGGAATAGCCCCAAAATGGAAACAACCCAAATACCCATCAACTAAAGAGTGGACAAACTGTTACATCAGTACAACGGAATACTACACAGTAATAAAAAGGAACAGACTATTGATATAAGCTATAACATGGGGTGAATATCAAAATAATTATGCTGAGTAGAAAAACAGACAAAAATGAGTATATAATGTGTGATTCTATAGATCTCCATTCTAGGAGATACACACTGATGTATAGTGGCAGGAAACAGTGCTTTCCAGGAGAGAATGGAGAAGTGGAGAAGGATGAGGGGGAGATTACCAAGGGGCACAAGAAAACCATTTGGGTCAATGGATATGTTCATTATCTTGATTTTGGTAATAGTTTGATATCTTATTCAATTATACTTCAGTAGAGCTCTTAAAAAATAATGACAACCTCAATGATTAAGAAGATGTTGTGTGAAAACTATATACTACACAGTGCTCCAGAAAAGTTAGTCATTAATTATATATAAGGGATTAAAGATGACTATGTGATTGTAAGATTAGAAAATTGTAGGGGCGCCTGGGTGGCGCAGTCGGTTAAGTGTCCGACTTCAGCCAGGTCATGATCTCGCGGTCCGTGAGTTCGAGCCCCGCGTCGGGCTCTGGGCTGATGGCTCGGAGCCTGGAGCCTGTTTCCGATTCTGTGTCTCCTCTCTCTGCCCCTCCCCCGTTCATGCTCTGTCTCTCTCTGTCCCCAAAATAAATAAAAACGTTGAAAAAAAAATTAAAAAAAAAAAAGAAAATTGTAAGGATGGTGGTAGAAGTAATAGAAATAAAGGATAGGAAATGATTTGCAAAAGATGGTGATTCTGTTTTCTCAACAGTGACATATAGGTGGAATACCCAGAAGCTAGTTGGGAATGTGGAACCACAGCTGCAGAGACATGAGTGTGGCCACAAATACGTGCAAACGTTCACAGAGGCGAGGCTGGAGGCAGGAGGGTAGAGGAGATATTTGCAAGGACAGCATAGGGCAAGGGGAGAGTAGAAGTCTGTGGACACTCCTAGCAGATTGTATAGCAGTAATTGGGGTACTGTTTGGGATAGAGTAATTAGAGGTTATCTGAAATGATGACATTGGAGTTGAGCCAGCCATGTAGAGATAAAAAAGAATAGTGTTCCAGGCTGAGGAACAACTGGAGAGACCTGGAGATGGGAAAGACTTTGATGTGTTTTAGCAACTGTTTAGGAGGCCAGCGTGGCTAGAGTTGGTAAAGGAGGAAGAAGGTAGTTTAAGCCTTGGTTAGGTTGATAGGATGTAATGAGTTTAGATTTTGTCTTCAGGGTACAATTTATGATGTGTTTTTAGAAAGGTCATTATGGATAAGTTGCAGGTGGATAAGTACTTGTGGAGGAGGCAAGTGAGAAGTTTCTTTCAGTAAGTAGTTCAGATGGGGAATGGTGGTGACTTGGACTAGGATCACCATGGAGTGGATAGATTAAAGGTAGAAAGATCAGGGCTTGATAAAAACCAAGGTCAGGAATCTTGGCAGTGACAAAACCATTGGGCCTTAAAATATTAGAGTTGGAAGTGGTATTAAGGATTGCTCGGTAGAACTCCTTAACCAACTACCATGTTTCCCATTTTGCTCTGGACACATACCTTAGCACATAGCAATAATTATCTTTCAAATTAGTGTGGTCCTTCAAAGTTTCCAGTGTGTGTTCATATATGGTGTTTCCTTCAAGGGCATGGTCCTACCCTCCCTTTATCTCAGCTTGTTGCTCTGGTGTTCTGCTCCAGCCTATTTTGTCATAGCTTGGTACTCAGGTGCAGGGAATGGTGGTTCTTGTGTTATAAAGTGGGACCTGGGGAAGGGTAGGAGATACAGATGATGGAACAGAAGCTGAGGGAAGCAATTCCTCTCGAGACTGACTTCCAAGTACACAACCAGCCATCTTGTCTTCAGAGAAAGGCTAGCACTGCCTCCCTCTCTTCTTCGAAGCTTCTCCTTACATCCCAACCTATTGAAATCAGGCTCAGCACTCAGAAAGCATGCTATACTGTCTTCTCTTCTAGGGAGTCTTTCCCTGCTTCCCTTATCTGTTGTCATCTCACATTGTTTTGAACTCTCACTTTTGTATCTCTCTGGGCATTTGTCTCAGCTCAACATATTATTAATTATTTCAAACTTTCCCTGAGTGATTGTGTCTTTCACCTTTTTTTATGCCCTATGATCCTTACTGCATATAACTCATGCATATAGCAGGGACCTGGTGAAGGTTGTTGAATTGAACCCATTCAAGTTCAAATACAAGCTTCAGACATGGTAGGTACAGAGAAAAGTTAGAAGGGAACTAAGATTCCTATGTGAATGTTTGTTGATTCGAGAGAGAAAGAGAGAGTGAAAGCAGGAGGGAGGGAGGGAGGAAGGGAGAGGGAGAGGGGGGGGGGAGAGAGAGAGAGAGAGAGAGAGAGAGAGAGAGAGAGAGAGAATGAATCCCAAGCAGGCTCCACACTCAGCATAGAACATGACATGGGGCTTGATCCCATGACCCTGGGATCATGACCTGAGCCAAAGTTAAGAGTCAGATGCTCAACCAACTGAACAACCCAGGTGCTTCTGAATGTTTATTTTTTTATTTTTTTTTCAACGTTGTTTTTTTTTTGGGGGGGGGGGGACAGAGAGAGACAGAGCATGAAGGGGGGAGGGGCAGAGAGAGAGGGAGACAGAGTCGGAAACAGGCTCCAGGCTCCGAGCCATCAGCCCAGAGCCTGACGCGGGGCTCGAACTCACGGACCGCGAGATCGTGACCTGGCTGAAGTCGGATGCTTAACCGACTGCACCACCCAGGCGCCCCAATGTTTATTTTTTTAATTAAAGTTTTTCTGGCTGAGATATAATTGACACATAACATTGTATTAGTTTTAGGTGTGCAACATAATGATTTGATATATCTATATACTGCAAATCTGTCACCACATATATTTACAATTTTTTTTTCTGGAGATGAGACTTTTAAGATAGATCTATTCTTTTAACAACTTTCAAATATACAATACGGTATTGGTAATTATAGTCTTCATGTTGTCCATCGCATTCCCAAGGCTTATTTATCTTATAACTGGAAGTTTGTGCTTTTACACCACCTTCCTCCATTTCACCCACCCCCCACTCCCTGCCTCTGGAAACCAAGAGTCTGTTCTCTGTAGCTATGAGTTTGTTTTGTTTTAGATTCTACATATAAGTGAAGTCATATGATATTTGTCTTTCTCTGTTTGACTTATTTCACTTAGCATAACATCCTGTAGTTCCATTCGTTGTTGCAAATGGCAAGATCTCATTCCAATGTGTATGCAATATTGGAATGTTCCAATGTGTACACACACACACACACACACACACACACACACACGCACACACACACACAAACGCACCCACATCTTCTTTCTCCATTCATCTACTGATGGACACTGGGGTGGCTTCCATATCTTGACTATTGTAAATGATGCTACAATAAACCTATATCTTTTCAAGTTAGTGTTTTCATTTCTTTGGGTAAATAACCCAGTAGTGGCAGTAGTAGAATTACTGGGTCATACGGTATTTCTATTTTTAATTTTTGAGGAACCTCCATTCTATTTTCCACAGTGGCTGCACCAGTTTATGTTCCCACCAACAATGCACAAGGATTCCCTTTTCTCCACATTCTCACCAACACTTGTTATTTCTTGTCATTTGATGATGGGCATTCTAACTGGTGTGAGGTGATATCTCATTGTGGTTTTGATTTTCATTTCCCTGTTGATTAGTGATGTTCAGCATCTTTTTCATGTATCCGTTGACCATCTGTATGTCATTTTTGAAAAAATGTCTATTTAGATCCTCTGCTCATTTTTAAATCATATATATGTGTGTATATACATATGTGTGTGTCTGTGCGTGTGTGCGTGTGCACGCGTGTGCGCACACACACATATTTTTGGTGTTGAGTTGTATTAGTTCTTTATATATTTTGGATATTAATCCAGTATCAGATATATCATTAGCAGATATCAGCTCCCATTTAGTAGGTTGCTCTTTCAATTTGTTGATGGTTTTCCTCCCCGTGCAAAAGCTTTTATTTTGGTGTAGTATTTCCCTTGCCTAGAAGACATATCTAGAAAAATGTTGCTAAGGCTAATGTTAAAGACATTACTGCCTACGTTTTCTTCTAGGAGTTTTGTGTTTTCATATCTAACAATTAGGGGCTTAATCCATTTTGAGTTCATTTTTGTGTATGGTATATAAAAATGATCTAGTCTCATTCTTTTGCATGTAGGTATCCAGTTTTCCCAGCACCATTTATTGAAGAGACTGTCTTTTCCCCATTGTATATTCTTGCCTCTTTTATTATGGATTAGTTGACCAAATAAACAGGTTTATTTCTGGGTTCTGTATTCTGTCCCATTCATCTATATGTCTATTTTTGTCAGCACCATACTTTTCTTTATTACTATAGCTTTGTAGTATATACTGAAATCTGGGATTGTGATACCTTAAGTTTCATTCTTCTTTCTCAAGATTGTTTTGATAATTTGTGGTCTTTTGTGGTTCCATAGAAATTTTAGGATTATTTTTTCTAGTTCTGTGAAAACTGTTGTTGGTGTTTTGATAGGGAACGCATTGAATCTGTAGATTTCTTTGGGTAGTATGGACATTTTAACAATATTGATTATTCCAATCCATGGACATGGTAGGTCTTTCCATTTGTTTATATTATCTTCATTGTCTTTCATAGTTTTAAGAGTACAGGTCTTTCACCTCCTTGGTTAACTTATTCCTAGGTATTTTATTCCTTTTGATGCAATTTTTTTTCAATATATGAAATTTATTGTCAAATTGGTTTCCATACAACACCCAGTGCTCATCCCAAAAGGTCCCTCCTCAATACTCATCACCCACCCTCCCCTCCCTCCCACCCCCCATCAACCCTCAGTTTGTTCTCAGTTTTTAACAGTCTCTTATGCTTTGGCTCTCTTCCACTCTAACCTCTTTTCTTTTTTTTTTTTCCTTCCCCTCCCCCATGGGTTTCTGTTAAGTTTCTCAGGATCCACATAAGAGTGAAACCATATGGTATCTGTCTTTCTCTGTATGGCTTATTTCACTTAGCATCACACACTCCAGTTCCATCCACGTTGCTACAAAAGGCCATATTTCATTCTTTCTCATTGCCACATAGTATTCCATTGTGTATATAAACCACAATTTCTTTATCCATTCATCAGTTGATGGACATTTAGGCTCTTTCCACAATTTGGCTATTGTTGAGAGTGCTGCTATAAACATTGGGGTACAAGTGTCCCTATGCCATTTGATGCAATTTTAAATGGAATTGTTTTCTTAATTTCTCTTCCTGATAGTTTGTTATTAGTTTATGGAAAAGCAACAAATTTCTGTATATTAGTTTTATATCCTGCAGCTTGGCTAAATTAATTACTTCTAATAGTTTTTTTTTTTTTTTTGGTAGTCTTTAGGGTTTCCTATGTGTAGAATCATGTCATCTGCAAATAGTGACAAATAAGGACAGTCTAACTTATCCTTTCCCAACTTGGATTCCTTTTATTTCTTTTTCTTGTGTGATGGTTGTGGCCAGGACTTCCAGGACCATGTTGAATAGAAGTGGTGAGAATGGACATCCATATCTTGTTCTAATCTCAGAGGAAAAGCTCTCAGTTTCTCACCACTGAATATAATGTTAGCTGTGAATTTCTCATTTATGGCCTTTATTATGTTAAAGTATGTTCCCTCTAAACCCATTTTGTTGAGAGTTCTTACCATGAACAGATATTGCTTTTCTCAAATACTTTCTCTGTATCTATTTATATGATCACATGATTTTTATCTTTCATTTTGTTAATGTGTATCATATTGATTGATTTATGGATATTGAATCATTTTGCATCCCTGAAATAAATCTCACTTGATTGTGGTGAATGGTCCTTTTAATTTATTGTTGAATGTGGTTTGCTAATATTTTGTTGAGGATTTTTGCATATGTGCTCATCAGAGATATTGGCCAGTAGTTTTCTATCTCTCCCTCCCTTTCCCTTTCTTTCTTTCTTTCTTTCTTTCTTTCTTTCTTTCTTTCTTTCTTTCTTTCTTTCTTTCTCTCTCTCTCTCTCTCTCTTTCTTTCTTTCTTTCTTTCTTTCTTTCTTTCTTTCTTTCTTTCTTTCTTTCTTTCTTTCTTTCTTTCTTTCTTTCTTTCTTTCTCTCTCTCTCTCTCTCTCTCTTTCTTTCTTTCTTTCTTTCTTTCTTTCTTTCTTTCTTTCTCTCTCTCTTTCTTTCTTTCTTTCTTTCTTTCTTTCTTTCTTTCTTTCTTTCTTTCTTTCTTTATTTCTTTCCTATCAGGGTAATGCTGGCCTCATAGAATGCATTTATTTGGAAGCTTTTTTTTACCTCTGCTATATTTTGGAATAGTTTGAGGAGAATAGGTATTAACTCTTCTTGAAATGTTTGGTAGAATTTATCTATGAATCCCTCTGGTCCTGAACTGTTGTTTGTTGGGAGTGTTTTGATTACCAGTTCAATTTTGTTACTAGGCCAGTTGGCTTGTTCATATTTTTTATTTCTTTTGATTCAGTTTTGGAAGATTGTATGCTTCTAGGATTTTATCCATTTCTTCTAGGTTGCTAAATTTGTTGGCATATAATTTTTCATTGTAGTCTCCTATAGCCTTTTATGTTTCTGTGGTGTTGGTTATTTCTGTTCTTTGATTTCTGATTTTATTTATTTGGGTTCTCTCTCTTTTTTTCTTGATGAGTCTGGTAAAAGATTTATCAATTTTATCTTTTCAAAGAACCAGCTCTTGGTTTCATTGATTTTTTCTATTGTTTTTTTTAAATCTCCATTTCATTTATTTCTGCTCTTACATTTATTATTTGCTTCCTTCTGTTAACTTTGGGTTTTGTTTGTTCTTTTCTAGTTCCTTGAAGTGTAGGGTTAGCTTGTTTATTTGAGATTTTTCTTGTTTCTTGAGGCACGCCTATATCACTACATTTTTCTCTTGGAACTACTTTTGCTGTGTCCCAAAGATGTTGGACTATACTGTTTTCATTTTCATTTGTCTCCATGTATTTTTTCTTTCCTCTTTGATTTCTTCATTGACTCACTGGTTGCTTAGTAGCATGTTATTTAACTTGCATGTGCTTGTGTTTTTTTCCAGTTTTTTTTTCTTGTTTCCAACTACCGTTGTAGTTGGAAAAAATGTGTGATATGATTTCAGTTTTCTTAAATTTAGTGAGATTTATTTTGCGGCCTAACATATGATTTATCCTGGTGACTGTTTCATGTACACTTGAAATGAATTAGTATTATGTTGTTTTGGGATATATACCTGTATATACCTGTTAAGTTCACCTTGTCTAATGTGATATTCACAGACTGTTCCCTTATTGATTTTTTTGTCTGAATGATGTATCCATTGATGTGAGTTAAAGTTTCCTTCTATTATTGTAATACTGTCAATTTTCTCCTGTATGTCTATTAGTATTTGCTTTATGTGTTTAAGTTCTCCAGTATTGGGCACATAGATATTTACAACTGTTATATCCTCTTGTTGTGTAATAATTTTATTATTCCTAATTATAGCCTTTTCTTTTCCACTTAAAGAAGTCTCTTTCACACTTCCTATGAGGCCAGTTTAGTGGTGATAAACTCCTTTAACTTTTGTTTGGGAAACTCTTTACTTCTCCTTCAATTGTCATAGATAACCTTGTCAGGTGGAGTATTCTTAGTTGTAGGTTTTTTTTTTTTTTTCCTTTCAGCACTTTGATATATCATGCCATTCCCTTCTGGCCTGCCAAGTTTCTGCTGAAAACCTAACTGATAGCCTTATGGGGTTTTCCTTGTGGTTTACTAGTTGCTTCTTTCTTGATGCTTTAAAAATTCTCTTTATCTTTAACTTTGACATTTTCATTAATATGTGTTGTGGTGTGGACCTGCTTGGGTTCATATTGTTTGGAATTCTCTGTACTTCAGAATCTGGATGTTTGTTTCCTTCCCCAGGTTAGGGAGGTTTTTAGCTATTATTTTTTCAAAGAACTTTTTTTTTTTGCCACTTTTTCTTTTTCTTTTTCCTCTGGGACACCTATAATGCAAATGTTTGTTTGCTTGATGTTCAAGAAATCTATTCTTATTTTGTTTTATTCTTTTTTCTTTTTGCTGTTAAGCTTGGGTGATTCTTACTACCCTGTTTTCCAGATCACTGATCTGCTTCTGCATCCTCTAATCTACTGTTGAGTCCCTTTAGTGTATTTTTCATTTCAGTTTTTGTATCCTTCAACTACTATTGGTTCTTTTTTTTATATGTTTTTTGTCTTTTTTGAAGTACTCACTATGTTCATCTACTCTTCCCTCCACTCCAGTGAGCATCTTTATGACCATTATTTTGAAACCTTTATCAGGTAAGTTGGTTATCTCCATTTCATTTAGCTTATTTTCCGAGGTTTTGTCTTGTTGTTTTTTTTTTTTCCCATTTGGTATGTATTCTTCTGTCTCATTTTGCTTGACTTTCTGTGTTTGTTTCTATTAATTAGGCAGAAGAGCTACTTCTCCTAAACTTGAAGAAGTTTAGGTCACCCCTGTGCAGACTGTGTGTGCCTGGTAATTTTGGCTGGCTGGCTGGAGTTGTGGCTGACTTGGGTTGTGGGTCCTGGGGCACTTCATGCTGTGGTTGCCCTGGTAGGATGACTAGAGTTGAAGTGGCCATGGGCCAGGGTGGCCCAAGGGTTCCCTGGCAGGACAGCTGAACTTGAAGTGGGTACATGCTGGTGGAGTGCTGGGGCTCTCCATGAAGAAGATATCCTGGGAGGACAGTTGAAGCTGACATAGGTACAAGCTAGGGTGTTGTGTGGCACTCTGTGCATGGGGTGTCCTGGTGGGGTAGCTGGAGGTGAAGTAGGGTTGAGGGGTCCTGGCACTCTGTACTGAAGATGTCCTTGTTACTTGTCTGGAGCTGAAGTGGTATGAGCTAGGAGTGGTTCTGGAATGCTTTGTGCCTGGGTCATCTTGGTGATCTGGCTGGAGCTGTAGAGAGCACTGACCAGGGGTTTCTGCACTGGGGCCACTGTGATAGGAGGATTGGGTTAGTGTGGCCTAGAGGCCTGTGGCTCACCGAGGTGCTAGGCTGGCTGGTCTCTGCTCCCATCCATACTGTCAAGGTAGAGGGGAAATGTAAACTGTGGCTCCCACCAACTTCTTCAACCTGAAGAGAGTTATAGCAGCTACCCCACATTTGGCAGAGTTCTAGGACTGGTTCCTTTATATTTTAGTTGCCCTTTTATTTTCTTTTATCCCCCCCCCCCAAATTTATATTTAAATTCCAGTTAGTTTCAGGTGTAGAATTTAATGATTCATCACTTACATACAATACTCAGTGCTCATCACAAGTACCCTTCTTAATACCCATCGCCTATTTAACCGGTCTCTCTGACCACCTCCTCTCCAACAACCCTCAGTTTGTTCTCTATAGTTAAGAGTCTGTTTCCTGATTTGCATTTCTTGTTTCCCCCTATGTTCATCTGTTTTGTTTCTTAAATTCAAACTGCGGCATTTTTTTTTCTGTGCCCTGGGGCAAGTGAATCTACTCACAGTCTCTTAGTACTACTCCTCCCCACTGCAGTTTGCAATGTTGGGGATGAAGGTTTCCTTTGTTACCTCTGTCTATTTTGCCATTCTCTCTGTAGTCTGTCTTTCATTATACAGAAGTTGTTAAATCAGCCCTCTGTTCTTCAGGAGAAACTGTTCTATATATAGGTGTGGATTTGGTGTGTCTATGGAGAAGGTGACTTCAGGGCTTTCTTATGTCACCATCTTGGCTCAGAAGTCCATATTTTATTTATTTATTCATCTGTTGATGGACACTTGGGTTATTTCCATGTTTGGCTATTGTAAATAATGCTGCAGTGAACATGAAGGTGTAGATATCTTTTCAAAAGAGTGATTTCATTCCATTGGGATAAATACCCAGTAGCGTAGTTGCTGGATCATATGGTAATTCTATTTTTAATATTTTGAGGAACCTCCATTCTATTTTCCATGGTGGCTACTCCAATTTACATTCCCACCAACTTTGTACAAAGGTTACCTTTTCTCCACATGCCTGCCAAGGCTTATTATTTCTTGTTATTTTAATGATAACCATTTTAACAGGTGTGAGGTGATAGCTCATTGTGGTTTTGATTTGCATTTCCCAAATGATTAGTGAGGTTGAGCACCTTTTCATTTACCTGTTGGCCATTTTGTGTATCTCCTTTGGAAAAATTCCTGTTTAGATCCTCTCTCTGCACATTTTTTGGTTAGAGTGGTTTCTTTTTTCCTTTTGAGTTGTATGAGTTTTTTTTTTTTAGTATTTTTGATATTAACTCCTTATCAGAATATGATTTACAAATATTTTCTCCTATTCAGTGTGTTGCCTTTTCATTTTGTTGGTGGTTTTCTTTAATGTGCAGAAGCTTTTTAGTGTGATGTAGTCCTACTTGTTTATCTTTTCTTTGTTGCCTCCCCTGTGAATTTTGATTATAGTATCTCTACGCCAGGTATAAATGATGGAGTAGGAGTGGAGGTGGGGACAGAAAGGAAATAAAGGGAATAAATGGAGCACTTGGGGGTGCTAGAATTAGGAAAGTATGTCTGTGGCAAAATGCCCTTAGAGAACTACAATTCTGAGTATGAGCCTGACCACCATCCTAACTCTTCCTTGTTTAAAATTTAAAATAGTCTATGGGGAGATATTCTCTTTTTAGGATCATTATTCTGATTTTATTACAGAGCTCAGTTGGGAAATTAATTTTTTATTTTAGGAATTTGCTAGAATATATCTGTGGCAGAAACTGGTAAATACTCAATAAGCTCATTTCCTCCTCTTCCTGGGCATATAGCTTGACTACATTTCTCTGTCTTTCTTCTCCCTTGTAGTTAGGTATGGATGTAAAATGGAGCCCTGGCCAGTAGAATATGGGCAAAAGTAATGGCTGGCTAGGTCTGGCCCTTCCTGCATTATCATCTATGCTTTTTCTCTTCTTGTGTGCTGGCTGAATGCCAGAGATCCAGTCTAGAGGAGCACTATCCAGTAGAACTTTTGTGGTGATGAAATGTTCTAGAGCTCTGCTATCCAATATGGTAGCCATGCATTTACTGTGCACGTCAAATACAGCTAACAGGACTGGGGTACTGAATTTTTAATTTTATTTAATTTTAGTTAATTTAAATGGCTACAAGTGGCTAGTAGCTACCATGCTGGATAGCACAGCTTTTAATGGAAGGAGTCTGGTCTCTGAGTGACTAGATTGAGCAGAGTTCTTGGCACAACATGGTAAAGTGCATGAGAAATACACGTTTACTGTGTTAAGACACTGAGATATAATATCTGTTCCATAAAATGAGGGATACCTGCTGATATACCTACACTAAAAATTTATATGGTATGCATCTTCAACTGGAAAGCAATGTGGCTGGACAAACCCAGTATCTAATATCAAACCTAATTATCTAGTGTCATTCCTAAATAGACAATTTAATCTTATTTCACCTCCCTTAAGCTCCTAGTTTTGCCCCCCATCCTATTTTCTCGGAGGGAAGTGATGAACAAAAGGCCATGAGGCAAACACTACCTCCTTTTCCTACTCAGGGTAGAAGAAACTGCTCAGGGTTCTGATTTCCTCTCCATCCTAGCTCACTGTGTAGGCTTGGGCAAATCACTTGTTATTATCTCTTGTTACTGACTTCCTTACCTATAAAATTATGATTTCAGGATTTGCTTTTTTTTTTTTTTTTTAATATATGCTCTCTTCAGCATCCTGTTTCTTCTTCTTTGCTTGGGTGATCCTCACTCCAAGTGCTTCTGGCTCAGGGCCCTTCCAGGCCTTTCTAAGTTCTATTCTGTGCCTCTGTCTTCGCACCTTCATGTCTTTCCTCTTTATCATTGATTATGCCCATACCTGTTAATACTGCCTCACACCTTACTCACTTTCAGCCTCTCCAGCCTCATTTCCATGTCAAACTCTGCTC
Organism: Felis catus; assembly: GCF_018350175.1. NCBI lineage: Eukaryota > Metazoa > Chordata > Mammalia > Carnivora > Felidae > Felis > Felis catus. Next base: position 26,675,826 of record NC_058384.1, on the reverse strand, counting down.
AGATGGCTTTTAGGAATATCACTATAATGCCCTTCTGTTCATCTTCAAAAGGGTGGGATCTGGGAACAGATGAGTCTCCCCTGTCTGAGTACTTAATCCTGTGACATGGTTTTTCTCCCATATCTATAAATTCTAGGCTTTTACTTCCTTCACTCCCAGAGTGTCTGAAGAATTAAAAGTTTGTAAATTGCCTTGAATTCCTTGGGGATAACTAGCAAGTGTAAAGAATAAAAATCATTTCATATAAAGCTGTTGAAAAACAGGCAGTGAATTGATTCACAGTCTCCCCCATTGGGCTATGATTATGAGTGTCTCAGATGAAATATCACATTTCAGCAAGACAGGTGATGCCTGTGTTAGGCTGCTAATTGTAATAAAAAGCTTAATTTGCACTTCTGTTTCTCATTCCAGTGGGTTGGGGAGTGGGGGTGGCAAGGATGGGGCTATTCAAGGAGTCTTTATAAGCTTGTCCTTGAGTTGGTGATGGGAAAATGATTGTTCCAGCATTGTACAGTCAAAGCTTGACTGCTGTGTGCCATTAGCTCCCCAGCTATTCTGTTTCTCAATAACATCATTTTTCCTGTCTCCTAAGGTATAAGCTTTGCATTCATCACTTACTCACCTACCTCTTCCTTTTATTTTCCTTACACTTGTCCTCCCCTCCTTTCTCCTTTTCTTGTACCCCCCTTTCTCTTTTCTTCCCTTCCTTTCTTTTACCATAATTCCTTAATAATTTTGATTATCTATTATATTGAAGAGACTGAAATAAGGTGATGAATGAGATAAAAAAGTTCCCTGCCATTGTGTAATTGCAAACTATGATGGTTGACAAACAATGATACAAGGAATTCTGACAAAGAGTTATTTAGTTGTTCATTCAGCAAATAATTAAAGAGAGCTTACTGTGAGCCAGGCAGTGTTCTACAGACTTAGGATACACCAGTGAACAACTGATAGTGGGGATATGATGGGCAAAGCACAGCCTTCTCTGAGATTGCAAAGCAGGTAATCTTGTCTCACCTAAAGGGTCTAGAGGGACCCCAGAGAAGAGGTGCTTTGATTGAACCCAGCAGGATGAGAAGAAATTAGGTTGGCCAAAAGGGTCAGGGGAAATGGTTCAGCTAGCTGTTGCAGGGGAGGAGCTTGTGAGAAAGAAGGAAAAGAGTTTATTCACTGCTAGTGCATATGGTGTATGGGTCCAGAGTGGCAAAAATGAGTCCTGAGACCCAGGCAGGGACCAATCCATAATGGCCATCTAAGCCACCGCAGTGAGTCCAGAATTCATTCAGGGCATTTGAAGACCACTGAAGGTAAGGACAATTTGTATTGGAACTGTCCAACAGAACTTTCTGTGATGGTGGAGATTCTGCGATGGCCAATAGCCAATATGGTAGCAACTAAGCATGGTAACTTTTGCACACTTGAAATATGGACTATTGTGCCTAAGGAACTGAATTTTATTTTATTTTATTTTATTTTATTTTATTTTATTTTATTTTATTTTATTTAAATTTAAATGGCCACACGTGGCTAAAAGCTACCTTATTGGACAGTGCATATCTGAATCATCTTTTCAAATCATATCCAGGATTACAACCACGTGTTTTCTGCACTGCACCGCCATGTGGCCTTCTGCTCCTGTGAAGCCTTTCCCAACCACTGAGGCCCGAGGTACCAATCAAATCTCCCAGTTAATTGGATAGCAACTTTCTACAGGTTCTTATGTGTGTCTGCCTTCTTCCTTCACACTCTCAGACTGAGGACTACTCTTGGCTTTTGTTTTTATCCTATGGCAGGGCACATAGCCTCTGTTCACTGAGTAATTTTTGTTTTGGGATTGACTCGTTTTCCTTCCTGGGCTGATTATGGGTAAAAAGCTCAAGGATGCAGACACTAGCTTGGTCTATGGGCTGCCCCATTAGATTTGTATATCCCAGCCCCCTGAATGTGCATGGGGGACATCTGCCTGAGAAGGGGACATCTGCATGGCCTCTCAGGGTCCTGCCAGAATCTCTCACTTGTCCACCCCTTGGACACTTCAATTCTGTGAATGAAGTGAGGTAGAGGGATTCTCTGCTTCTTCATGGAAAGGCGAGATGTCACTTCATGGCGCCTTGTTGCCACCCAGAAGAACTGTTGGGTTGCTCTTCTAAAAGCCTTGTGGTGACGGGGCTTGCTTTCCATTCCTGTATTTTCTCTTGACAGTCAAATCACTTTCCCACTGGGGTTTACAGCTTAAAACTGACTGGGAAATGATCTTATTTCCACGCTTATGTTTTCAGCTTGAAGCATAAAAGAAAATGTTCTTATGCTTTCAACTGATTTGGGGATAATCAATGATCCACCACTTTTCTTGCTTCCCTCAGTCACCAGAGCCAAAGATGTGTGAAGCTCCCACCTGAGTTCTCTCATGTGATTAGCCCAGGGCTAGTTCTTCTCTCTTTGGAAGTACAGATAGTGTTGCCCCATTTTCAGAGTACATAGAAGATAAGGGACGTGGTAATTTTAGTGATGGAATGAAGATTTTGCCCTGGCAGAGTCTCAGTTCCCACTTGGAGAATGTATTTTCATAGAATTAATGACAGACTGTCGCAAATATCATTTAGTCAGTGCTTATATTTTCTCAGTGTCCCTTCGGTTGTTGTCACCTGCAGTGACAGGGGCCTCATTGCCACTTGAGGCTGTCCTCCTGTCCTCAGGCCCTTCTGACTATTGGAACATACTTCACTGGGCTGAACTAAAATCTGCCCATGGGAGCTTTCACTCCTGGCTTCTGGCCTTCCTCTGGGGACCTGATAAGCCCAGCCTCATCATCCCTCCTTCACATGAATACCCCTGAGTATTTGATGATAGCCCAGTCGTCTCTTGTCTAGGCTCCCAGAGTTCTTTTAATGATTTCTTGGCAGATGGGATATCAAGCCCCAGTCCTCTTGGCTGACCATTTTTAGTTTCTCCTCAGAGCAAGCACCCAGAAAAAAACAGATCAGCTTTCTGTAGAGATGTGGAGAATTAGCATCCTGGGCAGAAATGGCATGAAATCTCGTGTAGTTGTGTATCACAGGGAGACCCAAAGTAGTGGTCCTGCCTGCATAGTGAGGGAATCTTACTTTTTGTCCTGTGTCCTCAGACAGACTCAGCTGTGGGAGGATATGTCTCTCATTTGCATCAACACTGTCTGGCACAGTGTCTCATCCAGAGTGGGTACTTGGTGAATATTTGCTGTTGGGCTGTGGGGATGATATCAGTCCTGCTTTAGAGCAGAGGGCGTCCAGAGGGAGAATGAAATGAGATGGGATGCATGTAGGATCTAAAGAGCACTTCAAGTGAGGGCACAGAGCTTACAATTAATTCAAAAAATAAATGAAGAGGCAGTGGAAGGAACTGAAGGAAGAGACTGAAGTGGCTGCAGCCACAAGAAAGATGATATTAGGAGAGGCAGACTCTGTATTGGGATGGGAGAGGTGAGAAGCAGAACGCTTGTTGTTTTCCATTTCTCCAGGAGACTCCTTCTTGAGGCCTCCCCCTCTGCATAAATGATGGCCACTCCTTACAATGGCTCTCAGAAGCAGGAGACAGGGCAGGACTGTTGTGTTCTTTGTTCAGATGAGCAAAGGGCCCAGGGGATTTGCCTCACCTTCCCAAGGGAAGAGGATCAGTTATGGACCCAGCGTTCCTGCGGCCATTCATGTCACTGTGGGGATTGGCTTCAGTGAATTCAGGGATGGCCAGAAATGAGAGGTTAGGAAACTGGAGAAAGTTGAGAGAGCTTTTAAAAGAAGCCATGCTGTTCGTGGTGTTTGGTGGTGCCAGTTTGATTCAGTTCAGTAGCTATTTGTTGAGTCTCTGTATGTCCTTCCTGCTGGAAAGAATAGTCATGCGCTCTATTCCTTCAGAAAAGCAATATGGGCATGAAGGTCAGTGACAGCTACCCATCAACAGGGGAATGCGTTTAATTTATGAGTTGGGGAAAGATATAACGGGCTCAAAGTGGTTGCTGAAAGCCATACCCTTTTGTATAATAAGAGATTAGAACTTGGTGTCTCTGGCTTAGAGGTGATTCTCTTAGGCTGCCAGCTCAGTGCTTGGCCCTGTGGCTCCACGTCTGAGAGCCCTAGGTCCTGTGGAAGTCACAAAGATGAACAAGATATGGTGAGCCACGACAAATTACAATCTAGCAAGGGAAGTAAGTCAAATGGACATGTGGCTATATAATTATATTATTCCACTATGCTGTTTTTACAAGGGAGGGAGAAATTGCTTCCTACTGAGAGGATAACTAGAAGCTTCATGAAGCAGGAGATAATTTGACATGCTGTTTGACCTCCAAACTTCCCCTGCCCTTATCTTTCCATCTCTATACTTTCCACCCAGGTGGTCAACCCAAAATTCCAGAGGAGTCATTACTGATGCTTCTCTTTTTCCTCTTCTCTGACATCCAATCTGTTGCTGGTTTGCTTAGCATCTATCTCCAGCATAGAACTTGATTCTATCCATTTCACTCTATTCACTGTCACCACTGAAACCCTGGACACAACCACCTGTTGCTGGGACTGTTGAAAGAACTTTCGAGGTGGCTTAAAATCCTGCTCATTTTCCTAGCCTATCAACAGTTTTTTTGCAGCAGCCAGAGTAATCTCCCCAAAAGGTAATTCAAGATCCTGGCACTCCTCTGCTCACAAAACCTATGTGGCTTCTTATATTACTCAGTGAAATATTTTTTCACAGGTTTGTTTTTTTTCCAGTTTGCATTTTATTGATGCCAGTGTTCAGACCTTGACCACATATTCCTGCAGTGGGAACAGCCTCTCCTCCTGCTGTTGCTTCTTGGTCGTCAGGTTCTCTTTGTGCTTGGTCAGCTGGCAGCACCTGGCATATGTCTTCCTGGGCTGCAGATCCAGGGGCTTTTACTACTACTACTACTTCTTCTTCTTCTTCTTCTTCTTCTTCTTCTTCTTCTTCTTCTTCTTCTTCTTCTGTTTATTTATTTTTGAGAGAGAGAGAGAAAGTAGGGGGGGAACAGAGAGAGAGGGAGACAGATCCCGAGCAGGCCCTTTGCTGTCAGTGCAGATCCTGATGTGGGTCTCAAACCTGAGCCAAACTGTGAGATCATGACCTGAGCCAAAACCAAGAATTGGATGCTTAACTGACTGAACTAGCCAGGTGCCCCAGGGGCTTGTACTTCTTTCCCTTGTACGATTTCCTGAGGTTCCCTTTCTGAGTCTGGTTAATGACAGTGAGAACATGGGCAATAGATTTGCTAACAACTCAGATCTTGGAGAGTTTGGAAGGAAGCTGTGTGGCCTGTCACTTTGGTGACACACAGCTGGGACAGTTCCATCTTCAGGGTTTCTAGCTGTTTACACAGCTCCCTCTTCTTGCTATGAAGGTGTTGAGCCTTAATCCTGGCCATGGCTACACAAGCTGCTGCCACCTGCTCCTTGGGGAAGAAAACAATTTTAGATATTTCAAACAAGGAATATTAATATGAGATTTTGTTGCATAGATGAAATAGAGGATGGGAGGCAACCAGAGCAGGAAACCACTTCTAACTCTAGATTGGTAGGACCCAAACCCCAGAACCTAGAAGCTGCTCAACCATGATGCATCCTGCCTGGTGGGAGCTGTGACCTTAGAGGAAGGGGATGTCTTGTGGGAAGCTGCAAGGACAAAGGAGATGCCACCATTGTTGTAAAATGCCAATTGAAACCAAGAAGAGGGGAATACTCTGGCCTCTCTCTTCTTCCTGTATACTAGTCTTCCATTATCAAGACACCTTGAGAAAGGCTGAATGGTAGAAATAGATTGACAGAAAGTAGGTGAAGACTGGCATACTCCCAGCTCTCTGCCATTGCCTGCAGGGCCTCACCTGATCTGCTCCTGACCACCTGTCCATCCTTGCCTTGTACCAACCTGTTTTCCTCCTAGCAGGCCTGCTCTGCCAGTCTCCTTTCTGGTCCTGGAGTATCCTAGGCTCTTCTTTCTGTACTCCTTTGGATAATGTTCTCTCTTTCTGGAATAGGCATCCCTTGGTCACTTTCATGGTTGGCTCCTTCTTTGCATCCTTCAGTCTTAGCTCAAATGGTATCTCCCCAGGGGGCCTTACCTGACCACTTTATTTATTTATTTATTTATTTATTTATTTATTTAAGTTTATTTATTTTTTAGAGAGAGAGAGAACAGGGGAGGGGAGAGAGAGAGGGAGACACAGAATCCGAAACAGGCTCCAGGCTCTGAGCTGTCAGCACAGAGCCTGACGCGGGGCTTGAACCCATGACTCATGAGATGATGACCTGAACCAAAGTCAGATGCTCAACCAACTGAGCCACCCAGGTGCCACCCCATTTAAAGTAGCTGCCCTCACCTTACAGATGACTACTCTGTGATATCACCCTGGCATTTTGTTGTGGTGCTTATCATAATCAAACTTACTTATTTGTTTGCTATTTATTAGTTGTCTTTCCTGAATTCATTCAGGTCTGTGCTCAAATATCACCTCCACAGGAAGGCCCTCTATGACCACCCAAGCTGAGGAGTGCCCCTTTCCTATCACATTCTATTTCACTACACAGCTTAATCAATATTCTTTTTTATATAGTTAGTCATTGCTTGGCAAACACACCCACTCCTCTCAGCACCACCCCCAACCCATACATTTTTCTTCCCCACTAGATTATAAACTCTGTGAAAGCAGTGTGTAGATATTCACTTGAAAGGAAAGCCCCATGAAGGAAGGGGACTTATGTGTCCCATTCAGCTGCGTGAACTGTTATAAACGTCTCCAGCACTTAGAATGATGCCAGATGTAGTACACACTTAGTGAATACCTGTGGCATGAACAAATAAATAGTGTTGAAGTTGAGTAGAATCTCAAAAGCAGTGATGGGAGAGAAGAAAGAAGATTCTCAACCAATGGAAAAGCAGAGATTTTGGAAAGTGTACATTTTGGGAAAGACGAGAACTTTGGTTTGTTGGAATGTAAAGACCGTGATGGGTGTTAGGTAGGGGTTATGTCAAAAAAAGGCAGGTTGAGGCCAGATTATGGAAGACCTTAAAGGCTGTTCATGAGTTTATTCAGTTAGGTATGAGGGAGCTGTGAAATACTCACACTAAGCCCTGAAATACACATAGAAAGTGTCTGAAGATTTGCTTCACTTTTAACACCAGTGACAATTCTGTGGCTTTCTGAGAGTCATAATTGGTTTAGACAGAGGGATGCCATTAGCAAAGATTGGTGAACTTAAGAGGAATTCTAGTTTGGTTAATTGGTTGAATCATTTATTCATCAAGGATTGAGATACCTGGTAATAACCAAGTTCTGTGCAAGGGAAGAGACATTTAAATGTAAAGCAGGATATTAATGTAAATGTAAAAATGGGACCCCTTCCCTTGGGCTCACTGTCTAATAAGGGAGGTAAACCCGTAAACAGGTCATTATAATGCAGTGTGATATGTGCTATTAGAACTCTGTGTACCATGGGTGGGGGCAGAGCAGGGGGTAGCAGCCAGCTCTTCCTGGGGCTGTTAGGAAGGCTGTTCACATCCCAGGCCAAGCTTGGAGGGTGAGCAGACAATGGCAGGAGAACAAAACTGTGAAGGGAAATGAAAACAGAGGGGGCAGTATAAAATGTAGAGGGGTACAAGAGCCTGGCTGTCTGGGAAACAGGAAGCAGCAGTTTTGTGTGCAGAGTGTATGGGGGCTGGGCAAGTGACCAGGGCACCATGGATTGGATGTGATGAAATGTGTGCGGTCAGAAATATGGGAGGGGCCAGGTAATGAAGACCTTTATCACCTTAAGGTAAGGAGTTTGAAGAAGAGGTCCGTTTCCTCCCACTCCCTGACTTCTTCTTATAGCACAAATGCTCTCTTTGTGGCCCCATCATACCCAATTTACACTCATTCGTGTTCATTTTTTTGCTAAAAGTATTGAATAAGTTTCTATTATATGCCAGACGCTATTGTATACATTGAAGATACGGTGGTGAATAAGGTAAGCAAATTGCCCTCATGGAGTTTATAGTCTAATGGGGAAGGTACATACATCTATATGTGTGTATGTACATATTGTGTATATTTATTTGTTACCAAGTAATGATCAATTTTGTGAAAATAACATTTATGTGTGTATATGTGTATACATTATTTTGCCAAGTTAATTATTAGTTCTTGGAAAAATAAAACACTGTAAAGAAATAAAACACAATGAAAGGGGGTGTTTAAGTTTTAGAAGGTATTTCTGTTCTGTGGAAGTGACATGAAAAAGATCTGAATAGAGGAGCAAGCCAGGTATCATGGGGAAGAGTGTTTTAGTCAGAGAAGACAGCAAGTGCAAAGGCCCTGAGGCAGGAGATGTTCCAGGAAGAGCAAGGAGGACAGTGTAGCTGAAGTACAGTGAATAAAGGAAGAGGGATAGCAATAAAGGAAGCAATTAGCAACCCATCATGGTGAGCTTGCAGGTGATGGCTGAAGTTACAGATTTTATTCTAAATGTGATGAGAAGTCATTGGAAAGTTTTGAACAATACATTATGAAAGAATCATGCTAATTGTTTGTAAGTAATAGCCTTTAGTGGGACAGGGGTGGAAGCCAAGAGGTGGGTTGGGAGGCTGTTGCAGTAGTGTAGGTGAGAGATGATGGTGGCTTGTTGCAGCTTAGCATTGATGCTGTTGTTGAGAAATGGTCAGATTCTAGATATATTTGAAGATGGAGCCGGTAAGTTTGCTGATGGATTGAATGTGGGGTGTTAAGGAAGGAAAGAGGGAAATCAAGGATGATTCCCAAGGTTTTTGACTTGAGCACCTGGGTGAACAGCGGTGCCATTTACTGAGACAAGAGACAATGATGGAAAAGCAGATTTGTAAGAATGTAAAGAGCAGGGAAGTCAAAAGTGTTAATTTGGAGACGCCTATCAGGCACCCAAGTGGAGTTGCCGTGTGGGTAGCTGGATGCACAAATCAGAAGTTAAGGGGCAAAGTCGGAGGTGGAGGTAGAGTTTTGGGAGCATGCACGTGTTGGGGTTAAATACTGTCCCTGTGGTCCTGACCATTTTTCCGGGACAGAGCAGTGCTGCTCCTTCCATGAAGCCTTCCTTGCCTGTCCTGGGCCTTTCCTTTGCCTTTCTGTTATTTCCTTTAAGCTGAAGACTTTCATTTGGGCAAGCTGTGCCTTCACCTTTGATTTATATCTCTTGAAGCTTCACAGGACCTTGACTGGGGTGCTTAGGCTGAGGGGTGCCGACCTTCTATGTCTAGCGGCAGGTGGGCCATGTTTCCCAAGGTTGTCTATGGCTGATGTTTGGGTCTATCAGACACGCATAAAGACAGATTCAAAACATCATCATAGAAACTAAAGGCAAAAGGACACATACTGTATGATTCTGTTTATATGAAATACCCAAAATAGGCAAATCTGTGGAGACTGAAAGCAGATTAGTGGTTGCAGGAGCTGGGGCAGGGGGATTGGCAAAAGCCTGCTTAATGAGTAGAGTTTCCTCTGAAGTAATGAGAAAGTTCTGTAAGTTGGTGATGGTTGCACAACATTGTGAATATGCTTAATGCTGTTGCATTGTATACTTTTAAGTGGTGAATTTTATGTATGTCAATGTTACCAAAATGAAAAAAAAAATACCTCAACTATGTCATCAGGGATGGTTTCCACAAGACTCCTCATTGTCTTCTCTTTGAGGCAGCTTCCCCACTCACCCTGACTCCCTGTGCTTAGGTAGGGATGGAGGCTAGGGGCTAGGCACCGGGGATGGGGGAGGTTGGATGTGTGTGGCTGGGGGCTGGCACTGATCTGCTTCAAAGGGCAATCTGTCTATTTATAGAGAGAAGTGGAGGAAGGCAAGGTCAGGGTTACAGAGCAGGGTCAATTTATTCCTACCCAATCTGAGGTCTGGTATGCACATGGGGTGGGATAAGGGCTGGCCACAGGGGCTAACAAGCTGGCAGCTGTGATGGCCAGTCATTTGTGGCCCACCAGTACATATCAGGGTGGTTACTGACACCCTTTCTTGCTCAGTCCTTGCTGCTAGAGGTATCTGGGAAACTCTGGGTGACTTGTGTTGCTGTTTGTAAAGTCTGGCCTTTCTCTTTCCAAGCTGGGGAAGGAGCCCACTAGAGAACCCCATGAGAGAAGCTGGAAAAACCAAGACATTCCTAATGATCTGATTGCCCATCCCCCATTGGGTGATCACCTTTAGATTTTTAGGGCAAGGTTCTGTGGGCTGTGCTTTGGGGTTTCCTAAGGAACCATTAGCTTGTCAAACACCTGAAATTACCAGGTAAAATGTAAGATGTTTTTATTTTCGGGCATATATAGTGTTGCCTTTGGTAGACTCTTAGCATATGTGTTACTTGGGAGGAAGAACTTACTAGCTATTGCATTAGCACGGATGAGTGAATCAGTCCAGGGACAGTCACAGGGGGCACCAATGGATTTGAATGAGGAGGGTGGTGATATTTCCGGAGATAGAGGTGGAGGACAGAGATGGAGATCCAGAAAAGTTTGAGACCATGTGGAGTCTTCAATGAAAATAAGCAAAAGGGAAATTGTATAAAGATATCTGGTATGCTGATATTTCCAGCATTACTATATTAGGACTGGGTGTTTGCAGCCCCAGGTCTGTAACTTGGGTGTGACTCTGGAAATAGGAGTTGTCTTAGTCAGCTTGGGCTGCCATGACAAAACACCTTAGGCTGGGTGGCTTAAACAACATACATGTACTTCTCACAGTTCTGGAGCTGGAAGTCTAAGATGAAAGTGCTGGCAGAATTGGTGTCTGGTGAGAGCTCTCTTCCTGGCTTGCAGACAGCCACCTTCTTGCTGTGGCCTCACATGGCAGAAAGAGAGGGAGAGAGAGAAAGAGAGCAAGAGCTCTCTGGTGTCTTTTCTTAAAAGGTAACTAATCCTATCAGACCAGCACTGCACTTTATGATCTCATCCTTTCTGACACCTTAATTACTTCCTAATGACCCTGTCTCCCAGTGTAGTCACATTGAGAGATAGGACTTCATCATATGAACCAGAGTGGGACAAACTCATCCCATGGCAGGAGTCATAACCACACAGCCCCAGGAATGCTCTCTGGCAGGGTCCAGAAGTCTAGAGATGAGGCCCAGTGGCCTGGGTTCAGAAACCCACTCTAGGGATTGTGAGTTGTATCCTGGGGTGTTCTTTGTGAAAACCAGCTCAGCTTAGGACTCACCATGTAGGTGAAAACTGAGGAGACCCCGGACCTGGAGACGCTGTGTCTCAGGGATGAGTCACAGGTGGACCAAGCTCCCCCTGGTATTCTGAAACACCTTGTAGGGGTCGGGACACATGTGGGGCTAGGGGCCAAGGCAGTCCTGTAGTGAACTGTGTCTGGAAAATAGAGTGCAGTAAATTCTTGGCTTATGGAATGTCTTCAAGGCTCTGGTTGAATAATATATGCAGACTGGGGTTGACTCCTAGGTGGAACAGAAAGCTGCTGAAATTGTCTGTCAGAAAGTGCCATAGCCCAGGAATCTGGTTAATGATTACAGGTGTGTGTGTGTGTGTGTGTGTGTGTGTGTGTGTATGTGTGTGTGTGTGTGTGTGTGGTGGAGAGACAGGTCTACCCTGGGCCAAGTGCTGGGTAAATGAAGGAGAGCCTCTTGTTGACCATAGGATGATAGGCACAGAATATTATTCTTAAGAAAATTACATGGCAGGTCAGCACAGAAGGTGTAAAGCCCAGGCAGTTTGGTGCTTCCAGAATACAATCTCAGTGTCTTTTCATTCGACATTAAGATGATCTGATCTTCTGATCTTACCTCCCATTTTTCTCTACAGGGAAAATCTTTTAAAATGTTTATTTATTTGAGAGAGAGAGAGAGAGAAAGGGAGAGAGAGAGAAAGCAGGCGAGTGTGGGGAGGGGCAGAGAGAGAGGGCGAGAGTCCCAAGCAAGCTCTGTGCTGTCAGTACTGAGCCCCACGTGGGGCTCAATCTCATGAGCCCGTGAGATCATGACCGGAGCTGAAATTAAGAGTCAGGCGCTTAACTGACTGAGCCACCCAGGTGCCTTGCCACTGGAAATCTGTTTTCTGATACTTGACTAAGCCTTACTAACTTCAACCTTCTTACCTTTGCATATAAGCTTCCTTTTGGCCAAATCCGACCTTCCTATTCTTTCTATTCTTTAAGAACATCTCAATCCTCACCTCCTCCATCCTTCTGATTCCTCTAGCCCACAGGGATCACTCTCTCTTTAGACATCTTAAAAGGTTTAAAATTGCTTTCACTTCTTGGTAAAATCATAGCTTTTCCAAAAAGAGAGATTTCAGAGATGTCACCACTATAGTCAGCGACAGAGTGGATGACCGACCAACATCCATTGAATGGCAATTTATGCAATCCTAAAACTCAAGCAGTCAGTGTTTAAAAAAGAAGGAAAAGCTAGGCAGGTGGAAATATGTGTGATCAATGATTAATGAGCCTCCTGAAAGGGAGTGCTTTAGGAATAAGACAGAGCAGTACCATCACTGGAAGCAAATATGAAATTGTGGCTCTTGGAGCAAAAGAAAGCTTCCCTTAATTAATGGGTAACTGGCAGAAAAGAAAACCGGTCATGAGAGGGGCTGAAATGGGGAGCAGACTGAGAAAGGATAGCTTGAAGATATAGGTAGGTGATGGTGGCAATTTTGAAATGTCATGTTTATCAATGAATAGTAAATGACTGATGTAGTGGAAGATGGAGGGCTGGTTCTTTAGAAAGGTAAGGATGGGGTTTGTGAAATGATAAGGGAGTTAAATGTAGATAGCTCTATTAGAAGATATGTCAGTTTGCTTCCATTCTAGGTGTTGTCTGTGAGCATGAATGGATTTGCTCTGTGGAGTGCTGGAGGCTTCAACAGCTGCAGGTGTTGTTTACATGTTCCGCTCGCTTTCATGCTGAAGTGTGGTGTATCTGTTAAATACAGGCTGTGGGGGTAGGCTGTTTGGGCTCAAATTCTGGCTCTATTTCTTACTAATTATGGTTCCTTAGGAATGTTACCAAACCTCCCCATGCCTCAGTTTTTCTCATCTATATAATGGGGTTAATAATAGTAACCCCCTTAGAGTGTTTTTGTGAAGATTATAAGAAGTGTAATGTATGTAAGCATTCAGGAAGGTCTGGCATGTTGAAAGAGCCAGTACAGCCTTAATTCTTATTACCATTGGTTGTGAGTGACTTCACTGATTTTATGCTGTCTTCACGTCTTTGAGGATTGGACTGATAAAGGGCTAGTGCTCTTTTTTGGTGGAGGCATTAAGAAGTTGTGGGCCAGTGTGTACTCATCTGGCCTTAAAGGCTTTGAAAGCCCTGATATTTCAAATGTTTGAAAAAAATGTTTACAACTTTTGAAAAGTGAATACCAAGAACCTCTTCCCAGGTTTGTGGGTTTGAGGGGCTGGAGCTGTTTGTGTCTCTGTCAGTCACCATGTGTTACAGGTGGGACTGGTGCCTGCACCTGGGGACAGAAAGTAAGGTAGAGATTGACTGTTGGCCTTCAGACAGGACCCTTAAGGGATGCCATGGATTGTGATATGGTGGATTCTCTGGGCCAAAGACAGTTGTTTCATGTGACTTTTGATTCCTGACCAGTCTAGGGTATGGGGAGTGTTTACTGAAAGAATGGTATCCTCAGGGGCTTGAATTCACATCAGGAATTGACTCCTCACCACTTGTGTGACTTTAGACAGCTACCTAACTTCTCTGGGCCTTGAAAAATAGGTGGAATAAATAAGATAACGTATGTAGCCTGTCTGGCACATAGTAAGCCTGAGAAATGTTAATTCCCTTTTCCTCAGTGTCCTCATCTCTAAAATGTGGATAATAAAAAATTCTGAGGCTTTAATAATAATTATAGATAGTAGGTATAAATTCATTCATTCAACAAGGTTTTGTGTGTGTGTGTGTGTGTGTGTGTCATCTATATGTCAGGCACCATCTTAAGGGCTTGGGACATAACAGTGAATTAAAGATACGTGCCCTTTGTAGTTTAAATTTTAGAAAGGGAAGATAGACAATAATATAAATGAATAAAGTTTCTAGTGTGTTAAAAGATGCTAAGTGCTGTGGAAAAAATAAAGGTAGGATAAGGAGGCTTGGGGCCGCTAGGGGTGGGAGCAGTGTGCAGTATTAAATAGGATGGCCAAGACAGGCTTCATTGACAAGGTGGTATTTGTGCAAAGACTTAAGATGAGGAAGTGAATCATAATGATATTTAGGGGAAGAGCACTCCATGCAGAAGAAAGAGCAGTGCAGATGCTGTGGGAGTGTGTGTGGCATATTCCAAGAACAGCATGGAGGTCAGTGTGGCTGGAGCAGAGTAAGGGGAGAATAGAAGGAGACCAATTCAGGGGAGTAAGAGAGAGCCAGACTATGTAGGGCTTTGCTGGCTGTTGGGGGGGCTTTGGCTTTTACTCTAAATAAAATGAGGATATATCGCAGGATTTTGAGTAGAGAGGAATGATTATATCTGCCTATTTAAGGGAATCACACTGCACACTGGCTACTGTATCCAAAACTGACTGCAGAAAGGCTTGGGTGGAAACAGGGAGACCAGTTAGAAGGCTATTGCTGTGTCCAGGTGAGGGATGATGGTGGCTTGAACCAAAATGGTAGCAATGGTAGGTGAGAAGCAACTGGATCTCATATTCTTGAAGGTGGAATCAATAGGATTCATTGATGATTGGATATGGGGTATGAGAGAAAGATAGGAATCAAGGATAGTCTGAATAACTAGGAGAATGCCATCAATAAAGAAGAATATGGAATCAGTTTGGGTGGGGAAAATTAAGAGTTTACTTTTGATCAGGTTGAATTTGTGCTAATATTATATATCTAAGTGGAAAAGTCATGCAGATAATTGGTTATATGAGTCAGAAATTTGGGAGCGAGAAATGGGCCGAAATACAAATTTTGGAATTGACAGCATATAATTGGTGATAATTAAAGTCATGAAGCTGGATGAGGTCACCAAGAAAGTGAGTGTAGACATAGAAGAAAAGGTACCCAGGGCTAGCTCTGGGCCTCCTTAACTTAAAAAAGTTGGGCAGAAGTACAAGAATCAGCGAAGGAAGTTGAGGGGAAGTGATCCGTGAGGTAGAAGGAAAACCAAGGGTGGTTTAATGGAAGCTGAACTTAAGAAAGTGTTTCAAGGAGGGAGGAGTGATCAACTGTGTCAAATGATGTGACAAGTCAAGTTATATTAGTAACCTATTGTGTAACAAATCACTACAAAACTTAGTAGCTTAAAATAATAAACATTTACTGTATCACAGAGTTTCTGAGGGTCAGGAATCGGGGAGTGGCTAAATTGGGTGCCTGTGACTCAAGATCTCTTACAAGGTTGTGGTCAAGCTCTCATCTGAGGCTTCTGTCATCTCAAGTCTAGACTGGGGCTGGAGAATCCTACTCCAAATTCTTGTAGTTTTTGGAAGTCCTCAGTTCCTCATTGGCTGTTGTCCAGATATCTCAGTTCCTCACCATGTGGGCTCTTCCATAGGCTGTCTGAGTGGCCTCATGACATAGTAGCAGCTTCTTCTCATGTGATCCAAGAGAAATAGAGAGAGTGTAAAAGAGCACCTGAGAGGGTAGTAATGGTCTTCTGTAACCTACTTTTAGAAGTGTTATACCATCACCTCTGGATGTTCTTGGGAAGAGATGACACAAGAGCATGAGTACCAGAGGGTGGGGAGTCATTTTGGAAGTTGATTACCACACCAAGTATGACAAGAAGAATTGATCATTGGGTTTAGCAATGTGGAGATTATTGGTGACCTTAACAAAATCTGTGAAGAGAAATGTTTGATTGAAGTTGATGTGAGAAATAGTGGGAAGAGGAGTACTGGGGCAATGAGTATAGACAACTCTTTTGAAGAGTTTTCTGCAGAGAGGAGCAAAGAAATGGGGTAATAGCTGGAGAAGGAAGCGTTTTTTCCTAGGATGAGAGAATAACACTATGCTTGTATGTTGATGGGAATAGTCTAATAGAGAGTGGAAAATTGATTATATAGAAGAGAAAGTACTGTCCTTGAGTGGGAGAGATAAGAACTTGTGTCAAGAAGGAGGGGTTGACTTTAATGTATTTTTAAATGTTTATTTGTTTTTGAGAGAGTGCAAGCAAGAGAGGGGCAGAGAGAGGGGGACAGAGGGTCAGAAGTGGGCTGTGCACTGACAGGCTGACAGCAGCGAGCCTGATGTGGGGCTCAAACTCACGAATTGTAAGGTCATGACCTGAACTGAAGTCAGTCGCTCAACCTACTGAGCCACCCAGGTGCCCCTAGGAGGGGTTGACTTTAGATGGAGGCAGGCTGGATTTTATCTATAGCATTATTTGGGAAGATAACTATGTGGTATGTGGGCAGATATGGTTATGAGAGTTTGTGGAATTATCTTCTGATTGCTCCATGTTTCTCAGTGAAGTATCATCAGTTGGGCTTGTTAGATAGTGTGTGTGTGTGTGTGTGTGTGTGTATACATATATAAATATAAATATATATATATATTATTTTTGAGAGAGAGGTGAAAGAGAGAGAGAGAGAGAGAGAGAGAGAGAGAGAGAGAGAGAGAGAGAGGAAGGAGGAGGAGGAGGAGGGATAGATGGAAAGGGAGAACGAGAGTCTTAGACAGGCTTCATGCCCAGCACAGAGCCCCATGTGCATTGACTGTGAGATCATGACCTGAGCCAAAATCGAGAGTCAGACGCTTAACTGACTGAGCCATCCAGGTCCCCCAGATGGTATATGTTTTAAAAAATCATGGCTTTGATAGCTTTGGTAACTTTGATGATGATGAGTAACTGTGGCCACAGTAAAAGCACCTTCCGGGTGATTCCTTTTGCTTTAAGTTAAAAGTAGAATTTTTGTTCTCATAACTTGTCCAGATAGTGGGACATCTACTCTTCATAGAGTAACATGGAAACAAAGATCTATTTAACCTAAAATAAATAACTTATGCTAAGAAACTATAATAGACAAAATTACAGGTCAATATTCTTGATGAACATAGATGCAAAAAATTTCAACAAAATATTAATAAGCTGGATTCAACAATACATTAAAAAGATCATACACCATGATCAAGTGGGATTAATTCCAGGGATGTGAGGATAGTTCAATATCCATAAATCAGTTAATGTGATATGCTACATTAACACAATGAAGGATAAAAATCATATAATCATATCAATAGATGCACAAAAAGCATTTGACAGAATTCAACAACCATGTATGATAAAACTCTCAACACAGTGTATATAGAAGGAGTGTACCTCAACATACATGGTCATATATGACAAACCCACAGTTAATGTTACACTTAATGGTGAAAAGCTGAAAACTTTTCTTCTAAGATTAGAAACAAGACAAGGATGTCCACTTTTGTCACCTTTATTCAACATAATTTTGGAAATCCTAGCCACAGCAATTAGGCAAGAAAAAGAAATAAAAGTCATTTAAATTGGAAAGGTAGAAGCAAAACTCACTATTTGCAGATGACATGATATTATACATAGAAAATCCTAAAGCTGACGGCCAAAAGGTATTAGAACAAATAAATGAACTCAGTAAAGTTGCAGGATACAAAATGAATATAAAGAAATCTGTTGCATTTCTATCACCATAATAATGAACTATCAAAAAGGTAAATTAAGAAAACAAGACCAATTACAATTGCATCAAAAAGAAGATACCTAGGAATAAATTTAAGGAGGTGAAAACCTGCACTCTGAAAACTCTAAGATGTTGGTGAAAGAAACTGAAGATGAAACAAACAAATGGAAAGATATTCTGCTGATGGATTGGAAAAGTCAGTCTTGTTAAAATGTCTATACTACTCTCCAAAATCTACAGATTCAATGTACCCCTATGAAAATATCAATGACATTTTTCATAGAACTAGAACAAATAATCCTAAAATTTTTATGGAACTTAAAGACCCCAAATAGTCAAAGCAATCTTGAGCAAGAAGAACAGAGCTGGAGATATGCTCTCAGACTTCAAACTATACTACAAAACTGTAGTAACCAAAGCAGTATGGTACTGGCACTAAAATAGCCATGTAGATAAATGGGACATAATTGAGAGCTCAGAAATAAACCCACACTTTTATGATCAATTAGTCTACAGCAAAGGAAGCAAGAATATACAATGGGAGAAAGACAGTGTCTTCAGTAAGTGGTGTTAGGAAAACAGGACAGCTACATGAAAAAGAATGAAACTGGACTACTTTCTTGTACCATATACAAAAATAAACTCAAAATGGATTAAAGACTTATTGTAAGACCTAAAACCATAACATGCCTAAAAGAAAACATAGATAGTAAACTCTTTAACATTGGTCTTAGTGATTTTTTCAGGGGTGGGGATCTGTCACCTGAAATGAAGACAAAAGCAAAAGTAAACAAGTGGAACTACATAAAGCTAAAAAAAAAATCGCACAATGACAGAAACCATCAACAAAATGAGAAGGCAGTGTAGTGAATGAGAGAAGATATTTGAAAATGATGTATCTAAGAAAGGGTTAACATTCAAAATATATAAAGAACAAAAAAACCCAAAATATATAAAGAACTCATAAAACTCAATATAAAAAATCCAATAAAAATGGGTAGAGGATCTGCATAGACATTTTTCCAAAGAAGACATAGAGATAGCCAATAGGCATGTGAAAAGATGTTCAACATAATTATCCATCAAGAAAGTGCAAATCAAAACCACAATGAACTATTGCCTTACTCCTGTTATAATGGCTATTACCAACAAGACAAGAAATAGTAAGCACTGGAAAGGATGCAGAGAAAAGGAAACACTTGTGCACTGTTTGGTGGGAATGTAAATTGGCACAGCGATGGTGGAAAACAATATGGAGGTTCCTTAAAAAATTAAAAATAGAAATACCATACAATCCAGCAAGTCCACATCTAGGTATTTATGTGAAGAAAACAAAAACACTAATTTGAAAAGACTTATGTACCCCTATGTTCATTGCAGCATCATATTTACAACAGTCAAGATATGGAAGCCAGTTGGGTGTCCATTGATAGATGAATGACTAAAGATGATGCCAGACACACACACACACACACACACACACACACACACACACACACACACACGAATACTACTCAATCATAAAACCAAGAATTCTTGCCATGTGTGGCAACATAGGTGGACATAGAAGGTAGTATACTAAGCAAAATAAGTCAGAGAAAAGGCAAATACCATATGATCTCTCTTATATATAGAATCTAAAAAATCAAACAAATGAATAAACTCATATGAAAAACAAATGAGATAGACTCATAGATACAGAGAACAAACTGATGGTTGCCAGAAGGGAATGGATGAAATAGGTGAAGGGGATCAAGAGATACAGTGTTCCAGTTATAAAATAAATAGGACATGCAATGCAATGTTCAGCCATAAGGAATATAGTTAATAATATTGTAACAACTTTGTATGGTATCATATGATAACTAGACTTACTGTGTTGACCATTTCAAAATGTATATAAGTATTAAATCTCTATGTTGTGTACCTGAAACTAATATAATATTATGTCAATTATTCTTCATCAAGAAACAATTTTTATTTTTTAATTATTTACTTTTTAAAAGTTTTATTTATTTATTTTGAGAGAGGGAGAGGGAGGGAGAGTCAGAGAGAGAGGAAAAGAGAGAGTCCCAAGCAGGTTTTGTGCTGACAATGCAGAGCCTGATGTGGGGCTTGATCTCATGAACTGTGAGATTGTGATCTGAGCCAAAATCAAGAGTCAGATGCTTAACAAACTGAGTAACCCAGGTGCCCCAAGAAGAAGAAACAATTTTTAAAAATAGTTTATGATAAAACAGACAAAATCACTCACCACATTCTTATGTAGACAAGGAGTAACATCTCAAGAATTTAAGAAAAAAATTGCAGAAGAGAAATCTTAATATTGAGAAGATTCGTTCCATTAACTAATTTTTCCTCTGGGAATTGGGAGAAGACTGGACTCTTTATTTCAGGAGTATAACTTACCTGTTCATCCTGGTTTGAAAACCTCTGTAAATGGAAAAACCTTGCGAGCAGAATGGCTGGGACTTTTAGGGTAGTTCAGAGCTCTGAAGATAGGCTTTCTGTCTTTGGATGAGGGAATTGAAGAGCTGACCAGAATACACAGTCAAAAAGGGCAGGGGCCTGTGGGAGCTCTCAGAATGTTTCTGGAAGAGGCAGGAGCATCAGCCCCACCTCAGCACCTCCTGTGCTCCCTTTCTGCTCACTGGATCTCACTAAAATAAATAGCAGTTAGGACTCTTCCCTGGACCCCTCAGCTGCCCAGAATCCTGCCTGGACCAGGTGACTTAATCTCCTCTTGAGCCCACTGGGAAGGCTCCAGAGAAGGAGGAGAGTGAGAGAAGCTTTTGAATGGTCATATTAATGATGCTTAGAATCCATTTTCAGAACTGGCATCCCTCCCCTTCTGCCTTCTTGTCCTCCCTATCTCCTGCCCAGCTCCTCAGCTCTAGAATCTCCAGGTGCAGGCCTGACCATGGGGTCAACCCTTGCCCCTCTTGTCCTGCAGGCAGTTTCCATGGGCACTCTCCTGGTTCTCAAAAAGCCCTTGCCCCATTGGCTGGGACAAAGTAACCCTGGAGATCCTGGATGCTCTCCTAGCAACCATGACAGAGCTGGTGGCCACCTCATTTTTGCAGAAACAGGTGCTCCTGTAGCAGGAAAAAAATCAATTAGCTAGCCTGTTGCTAGTGTGCTAATGTTGCCATATAAATGGCACTTGGCTCAGGAGAGTGACCTCTTCCTCCTAGGCCTCCTATCCCTGTTTTGGTGCTCAGTTTTCCATTGTTGCTTCAACCCCAGACTTCTATGGGGCTGCACAGGCCACAGGGGTCCTGCAGAGGGCTAACTCTTGACTTCTCTTTATTCTGAAGTCAGTTGTAAAATCAAATGGCTGCCATCTCCACACCTATGAAGACCACAGGCTCTGC
The DNA here is from genome assembly GCF_018350175.1 of Felis catus. Taxonomy (NCBI): domain Eukaryota; kingdom Metazoa; phylum Chordata; class Mammalia; order Carnivora; family Felidae; genus Felis; species Felis catus. The sequence goes on along the minus strand of NC_058384.1, from coordinate 26,654,834 downwards.
CCAGATGCTTCAGCTGAGGGGAGGGTCAGCTTAATTCCCATTTCTCATAAGGTCTCAGGAGTATGAGGAACAACCATTCTTTTCCTCCTTAAAAACAGGAAAAAGATACAATAAAACTTTAAATTAGGTGATAACACTTTCCTCCTTAAAACATGCTTTCTCACGTTTATCTTATTTGATCCTTATAATCTGTTGGAGGCAAGGGCAATAACCCCATTTTGCAGATGAGGGAACTGAGGCCCAGAGAGGGGGCTAACTTACTTACTGACATTAAGCTGGTAAATGGGAAAGCTAGGGATGCAGGAAAGGGCAGAAGGGCCAGGAGGACGATCTCTTTTTGTGACTTCTGGAGGGAAGTCCTCCTGGCAGCTGGAGCTGGGCTGTGTGTGGGGAGTGCTCTCCCTCCTTGGGCCTTATTGAAGGAGACTGGGGTTCTATGGAGCACTAACACCTCTCTGCCCCCCCCCCCCCCCACACCCAACCTGGGTCACCTTTCACTGTGACAACGTGACAACTTTCCATTCGGTCTCATTTTCAAGAAAGATGTCTGAACAGCACGGCTGGACCTACTCTTGTATTAGTTTCCAAGGACTTTCACTTTGTCAAGCAAAACGAGGCACCTCTTTTACATCTGTACCCCATCCCTACAGATCAGCTTTTCAGCTAGATCAAAGGGCAAACAGCAACAGAGAGAGAACTAGAAACAGAACTCTCTTCCTTCCAGGTGGTCTTGCTGTGCAGAATATCACTTCAGAAATTCTGTCTACACTATGAGGGCATGACTGTGAGGGAGCATCTCCTCTATGGATTTTAGGTGAACCTTGATCTTTCAGTGAGTCCCCTCAGGCCACCTTCTGAATCCCTTAAACATTCATCCTCATATTGTGCCCTTTGTGCCCTTCTTCTGAAGTTGTGGGAGTTGATTCTTCCCAAAATAACCTGAATCAAAAAGTAATGGCTTGCAGGAAAGTTACAATTAGCTTTTCATTGGGAAAAAAAAGTTCAAAGGTTTTTTTTTTTAAAGGAAGAGGTGGAGGAAGGAAAAGAAGCCACTGAAAAATCTGTGGTCTTCTGAGTCAATTGAGAAAACACTGAATTATTTCAGTGGAGAGCCATTTCGACAGGAGACGCATTGATTTTTGGCTTCTCTTCATTGTTTTTATTGTTGATTACATCCTCTTTTTCTAGAGTGTCAGCAGCGGGCAGAGGTGAATGAATTACTTTTCCTCACAGTCCATTGATTTCTGTGTTGACACACATTGATTTCAACTCAGAATAAGAAAGCACATCCTAATAGAGCTATCTAAAGTTGGAATAGTTGCCTTGGGGGTTGTGAGATCCCTGTCAATGGAGGTGTTCACACATAGGCTGAATGCCTGTGCAGGGAACATTTAGAGCTGATTTGAGCAGTGACTGGGAGGATAGCTTAGGTAATCTTTAATGTCCTCTATTTCATGTTCAGCATTAAAACCTTGGATGACTTACTCACTGTAGGTAGAGCCTGCCTGTCAACAAGGACAATGTTTCCCACATGATGGTGTGCTAGATGATTTTCATTGGTGAGGATTTATTATTAAAAACAGGAAAAATGTAAAACAATGAGATATCATTATATACCTATTATAATGGTAAAAATCCAAAACACTGACAACACCAAATGCTAGCAAGAATTGGTCCAACAGGAACACTCATTCATTGCGGGTGGGAATGCAAAATGGTACGGCTACTTTGGAAGATAGTTTTGCAATTCCTTACAAAAATAAATATAGTATTACCATGTGATCCAACAATCAAGGTTGTTGGTATTTAACCAAAGGAGCTGGAACTTATGTCCCTACAAAAACCTGTACACTGAAGTTTTTAGCTTTATTCGTAATTGCCAAAACTTGGAAGCAAGACATTTTTCAGTAAGTGGATGGATAAACTATGGTAATCAGACAATGGAGTATTATTAAGGGCTAAGAAGAAGTGAACTATCAAGTCATGAAAAGACAGGAAGCGACCTTAACTGCATATTACTAAGTGATAGAAGTCAATCCCAAAAGGCTAAATCCTGCATTATTCCAACTATATGACATTCTCGAAAGGCAAAACTATAGGAACAGTAAAAAGACAAGTGGTTGCCAGGGGTTGTGGGGGTTAGGAGTGGATGAATAGGCAGAACGATACTTTTTTTAAGGCAGTAAAAAATACTCTGTATGATGCTATAGTGGTTGATACATGTTATTCTACATTTGTCCAAACCTACAGAATGCAGGCCACCTAGAGTGAACCATAATGTAAATTCTTAAAAAAAATTTTTTAATGTTTATTTATTTTGAGAGAGAGAGAGGGAGAGAGAGAGAGAGAGAGAGAGAGAGACAGAGACAGAGAGAGACAGACATGGAGTGTGAATGGGGGAGGGGCAGAGATAGAGGGAGACACAATCTGAAGCAGGCTCCAGCCTCTGAGCTGTCAGCACAGAGCCCGACGTGGGGCTCAAACTCATGGACTGCAAGATCATGACCTGAGCTGAAGTGGGATGCTTAACCAACTGAGCCACCCAGGTGCCCCAACTCTAATGTAAATTCTTTACTATGGGTGATTGTAACGTGTCAATGCAGGTTCATCAATTATAACAAATGTACCGCTCTGATGGGGGGTGTTGACAATGGGGGAAGACTGTGTATGTGTGAGGCAGGAGGTATATGGGAACTCTCTGTGCCTTCCTCTCAATTTTTCTTTGAACCTAAAATTGGTATAAAATATAAAGTCTTAAAAAAACTGAAAAAAAAGAGTAAAAATATAATTAGCATATCAGATCATGATTTTATATATATCATTGCCAAGAATGGAGCTAAGACAATCAATGCCATGGTAACCCATATTAAGACTGTACAAATTACAGGTGGAGTCCTAAAACTTGACCTTGAATATTTAAAACCTTCATTGCTGAATTTCTGCCCTGATCATTCCGAAGAATGGATAGTACAGATGATCCAGATAAATCATATGGAGTTAGATCTACTGTATCTCTATGCTCTATCTCAGTGCTCTTTTCAGTGATACATTGGAAGCAGATTTGAATTTGCACAGCCACAGAACTCAGGTTATAAAAATGTAGCTTTCATTAGTTCTAGAAACCTGTTTGATTTCTGAGTCCCTAGCTACATTAATGGAAAACAACTTCATTTTTATAAGTTCCTGTTTTTGTTAGTTCTGGCCAGAGGTTTTCAGGTTAATTCGCAATTTATCATTCTTTTTAAAAGAATTTTTGTAAGCAATCTCTACACCCAGTGTGGGGCTAAAACACAACTCTGAGATCAAGAGTCACATGCTCTACCGACTGAGCCAGTCAGGTGCAATTAACTAATATTTTGCCCCCCACCTTTTCCTTCTTGGAGCTTACATGCCCTTGTATTGGGGTGGGGCATCAGGCCTATGGACTTGCAGGAGCTGGCTGCAGACTGGCCATGGCTGACATGTAGGTGTCCTCCCTGTGAATGGGCATTGGCGTCTTGGCTGCTACAGCAGCTGCACACCCCGCCATGCTGCTGGTCCTTATCTGAACCTTGAGCCCCTTCAGGACAGTTGCAAGATCCCCCTGCTCCTCTCGGTGGGCAGGAGTGTGTGTAACAGATAGGAAATCTTCAGAGATTCTTCTTCACCACTCAGGAGACATGGGAGCTTTAGGGGGTGGGCCCAGGCTATCTCAAGACCTCTCTCCCTGCTACTGCCCAGGCCTGCCCTCCCTCCGTTTTTCCTTGCGGTGTGTTGAACTCCTACCTATCATAACACGTTGAATGGCTGTCTCTGCCCAGGATTCCAGAGAGGAAGCAGGCACACTTACTGGATTATTATTGTAATAGCTGCCAACTGATCTCCTGGCCTCTTACCTTGATCCCTGACTATTCTCAGTAGTAGCTAGGGTCATGTCATAACTCCGCTTCAAGCCTTCCAGTGGCTTCCCATTTCACTCAGAGCAAAAGGCAAAGGGCCTCTGTGTATCAGCCCTTCCCAGTATGTCTCTGACTCTGTCTCTTGCTTCTCCTGTTGGAACCACATGGTCTCCTGGCTGCTCCTGGAACATGCTAGGCATGTTCCTTCAATACTGTCTTGGCACCTCCTTTTCTGTCTTCCTGAATATCTGAATTGCTCATGCCTTCTCTTTCTTCAAGTTTACTCAGGTCACTTTCTCACTGAGGCCTACCCTGACTGCAACCTACCCCAACTCCCAGCCTCTCTGCCAGGCCCATTCTTACATAATGTACATTCTAAGCTTAAATATCCTATCTTTCAAGCAAACTCTGCAACTCCCCAGTGCCCTTTGTGGACTCTGAAATCACTTATTCTTTGTTCCCATTTGAGCCCTTACCACAGTGGCCCGTCAGGATTGGTTTACTGGTCTGTTTTTGGCCCTAATGCTAGCACAATGCTTGGCATGTAATAGGTGCTCGTCATAAGTGTGTTGTATAAATAAGGGATCAGATGAATGAGTATGTGATTTCAGTTCATTTAAAAAAAATTAAGGACTGTTGAGAAGATTAGCTAGAAGGCTTATAAAGCCTACAGTATGGTGCTTGGCTCAAAAGGAGTTAATTCATATTTATAATTTATATGCTAAGGAAGATCTTCTTGCCACAGAGATTCCGTATCGTCTAGAGTTCAACTAGTTCCAGTGAAAATGACACCAATTTTATATAGAAATCAGACTAAAATGCATGGAAAACATGTGTTGGATGGAATGGGCAGTCCTATATTTTTATGGTATCAAGACTAGCAGAGGCCCCTCTTCTTGCCTCACGTCCTTTTATCAGTGCCTGGCTGTCAAAGAGCCCACTCTCCCTGGGGCACTGACACCTTCGATTGTGCTAAGGTATTTCAATGATTTTGATTTCACCTCTGAGAGCCTGGTGTTGGGGAACTCAAGTTCGAGGTGGGAAAAAAAAGGTAGAAGAAAGACAGGGTAAACTACTTTGGAGCATGTGTGTGGTGATTACATGGTCCAGTCTTTCTGGTGCTTCCCAATTTCATATAATTCTATTTTTTTTCCAACACAGGTAATTATATGAGACGTTCCATATTTGTTAAAACTTTGAAAATCAGAAAAACATCTTGTTTTCAGACCAGTTTTAATTTTTGGATAAAATTTTCTGTAGTAATGGGGAATTTTTTTTTTTTTTTTGTAAAACATTATGGTGAAGACATGCAGGAAATTTGGCAACAGCCAGGCGGCAATACCAGGGTCCTGGCAGCTAAAGGGTGGAGGTGTAGTGGCGAGAAAGAGCTCAGGGACTAAGGAAGGAGTTGGAAAGACCCCAAGCTTGTTTTGTCCATTTCTTTCTTGTTTCAACCCAGAGCAGAGCAGTTCCTTGATTCTTGCCACGTGATGCCATGATCTCAAGTGTCACTTCCCCTTTTCCACACATCTGGGCAGTCCTGTGATCATCCTGCATGGGTGCTGCCTGGGGATGCCTGGGACTCTGTGCCATGCCAAGAGCATGCTCTGCTCCCACAAAGTGCTGTGCTTATTTAGAGTGTCCCATTGACCATGGCTCTACATCTTCTACACAGACCTGTATAAAGCACAGAGCCAAGCTGTGGGAGGACTGGGTAGAATCTGTCATAAACGTGTAGGACTTGTTACCCCCTATACATACATGTACACGTGCATACAACCACTGAAACATGCAGAGGCTCAAAGAAAGAAGAAAAGGAAGGAAGGTAGGAAGGAAGGAAGGAAGGAAGGAAGGAAGAAAGAAAAGACAAGACGCAGATGGTCTTGTACTTAAGAGATAGGACCATTCGAAATCCCATTCACTTATTTTTTTTTAATGTTTATTTATTTTTGAGACAGAGAGAGACAGAGCATGAACAGGGGAGGGTCAGAGAGAGAGAGGGAGACACAGAATCTGAAGCAGGCTCCAGGCTCTGAGCTGTCAGCACAGAGTCCGACATGGGGCTCGAACTCACGGACTGTGAGATCATGACCTGAGCCGAAGTCGGACGCTTAACCGACTGAGCCACCCAGGCGCCCCAATCCCATTCACTTTCAAGTGAGGAGACATTGGATGAGGAATCAGATATTGAAGTCCAGATTCAGTGTTTACTGGCTAGGTGACCTTAGGTAAGTTTCTGTTATTCAATGAGAATAGTAATAATATTTATCTCATAGGGTGGTTAATAAACATGAATTTCTAGTCCTGAATATGAGTCCAATTAAGTGAAAGTTATCATTACCATTGTTCTTGTCTTAGTACTACCATTATTAAAGCCCAGTTGGTACAGTGGATGACAGAATGGCATTTGGGGTCAAAAATGGATCAGATGCTCTACCATTTAACCACAGTATGAACCTAACATTGAGGATATTAATTAGCCCTTTTAAGTCTTAGTTTTCTCATTCATAAAACTGGGTTAATAATAATTGTTTCATAAGACTTTTTCAAGAATTAAATGAATTCTTTAAATGATTTATTCCATGAAAGTCCCTTGCTGGAATATCTAGCATAAAATCAAAATTCAATAAATATTAGCCATTATATTTATTGATGATAATGATGATGGTGGTAGTGCCTACTATGACCACTAAATCCTTTTATACTGTATTTAATTGCAGTAAGTCCTTTTCCATACAATCCAATGCAGTGTTTCCTTCCCTACCTAAAACATACTGCTTGCTCGATTGGATTTAACTTTATTCTATTTGGGCTAAGTCATTTTCCCATTATACCAAGGATTCTTAGAATTAAAATCCTAGTCTTGAGAATTTTATGCAAGACTTAAGTCCCAATGTCTATGTATAAAAGATGAATTACAACCAAACCATATATGGAGGAGTGTGAGGGGACTTTCCCTCTGCTGTGATCAAAACAATTAAGTGGTTTTGTGGGCTTGTGGAGTACTAAATCTTATCATTGTGTAGAGCATGTGGGGGCCCCTTCAGTTAGTATATTTGGGGTAGAAGTAACAGAAAATGTAACTCCAACAAATGGGCTTTAACCATCAGTATCTGTATTGCCTCATATTGCTAGTGGTGTAGAGGAGGGGTGGCTTCCAGGTTGACTGAGTCTGGTGGCTTTATTTCCATTGCTTGTGATCGTCTTGGCCCTGCTTTTCTGCAGGTGGGAGCTTCATTCTTAGGTTGGTGGAGAGGTAAACAGCTCCACTGTTTACATCTGTGCGGGACGACAGGGCACTTCCCCCAAAATCTTTCCTTACAAGTTGGGAGAATTTTCCTAAAAGCCCCAGTAAGCTTTACTTCATATTTCATTGGCCTTAAATGGGTCATGTGCCCTCCTCTTACTTCATCACTGGCGAAAGGATGGGATTCTCCAGACTGGCTTAATCTAACCAGAATCCACCCTGGAGCCCATTGCCCACACTGTGCAGATACTTCACAAGGGTAGGGAATGGCAGGGTCTTGAAGAGGTAACCATAATGCTTGCTACAAGTTTTCTTTTTAAGGGTTTTTATTTATATTTTTTATTTTAGAGAGAGAGAGAGAGCATAAGTGTGGGAGAGAGAGAGAGAGAGAGAGAGAGAGAGAGAGAGAGAGAGAGAGGATCTTAAGCAGTCTCCATGCTGAGCAGAACTCAATCCCACGACTCTGGCATCATAACCTGAGCTGAAATCAAGAGTCAGATGCTCAGGTGACTGAGCCACCCAGGCGCCCCACTATGAGTTTTCTTTTTAGTTTATTGGAGGTATGCAGGCGGTTTCGATTTGGTTGTAATTGTTGGTCTAATCTTACAAGTGCTCTGTGTCATATTGCACAACTCCAAGGGGCACCAGTCTGAGTTGCACACCTGGGATTGCCCACACTGTACTCTGTTGTGTATTTATTGAGCAAAAAATCCTTCAGGTCATGTTATCCCTGGAAATGCAAATTTTGTTCTCAATGAATTCTTTGGCTTAAAAAACAGGTTAATTATAATATCATTATTAGTAGTTATGTGGTGAAATACACAATAAATGACCAGAAAGAAAATGCATAAAATTGAACACAGAGTACAGAGATTTTGGTACAATGAAGGAGAGAGTATAAAAGCTTTCAGAAACCAGATGGGCTCTGGAGTCATCGGTGTGTCCTTCTTCATTTCCACTGGTGTCTGAATGTCCAGCTCGTAACCTGTCATCTTTCTACGTGTTGGCGGGCTTCTTTGTATCTTCCATATCTTTGATCACAGCTGAGGAGGTGGCTAGACAGAGGCTGGGCTCTGACACAGGTCTGACATCTGGACTTGACCCCTAGGAGGAGCCAGCCCCAGCAGACAGGTGTGGCAGAGCTCAGGATCTGGAATGGACAGACAGCCACCACCATAGGGGCTCATGCCTGGCTAACATGCAAAGCCCTTAGGGGTATAGGCTTTTCCTTCTTCCTGAGGCCACATTATGGAGACCTTGAATGCCGGGCTCAGAGCTTTGCACTTGTTTGTCTATGTGGCATTTCAGACTGGCTCTCCCAGTACAGAGTTCCCTGCTTCCAGCTGAAGAGTGAGGGACTGCTGCTGAGCTGGTGTCTTTGCAAGCATGCACTGGTATTGGGACTCTGATCAGAGAAGAGATTCTATCTGGCTGCACCAACGCTGCTATCTCCCACCCATAACTTTACCGCGGCAGTAACTTACTCTTCTTTAAAAGAGGGCTTCTTAGGAAATCAATTCAAGTAATCTGGGTCTGCGTGGGTGGGAAGGATATTATCAGACTCTAGTTGAAGACTCCTGGTGCTGCTGAGACTGATACTTGAGAAGTGTTTTGATGGAAATGAGGCTAGTGGAGAAGTTTCTGCAGCATTGTGGATTGAGTTGTCTGAGCCTGATGCTGCAGTGGTTTGGACAGATACCTTTCAGAGACCTGTGGTCTCTTAGATGTTTGCCCACCAGGCCTTCTTTGTCCCAGGTCAGGCAGTTGTGGACCTTGACTCTGTTTCTGCAAGTCCAGGGGGGTGGAAATACTTGTTTTTCTCCCGCTGTAACCATTACTGACTCCTAATGGGTGTTTTTTCCAGACACTATCTGAGGAGTGGTATTCTGTCCTTTGTTTTCTACTCCCTTTCAGGTCCTCAGAAAAAGGACTTGTTTTGTCTTTGTCTATCTGTCTGTCTGTTTTATCTGTGTGCTTTAGGGAAGTAGAAGGAGTAAGAGAAGTAATAAATTCCAGAAAAGTCACAAATGCTCAAGGAATCTCAAGATAGTCTTGCAGAAGTAATTCTTACTTTATATTAAAAAGTAACTGTGCTAAAACATTTTTTTTAATTGTGCTGGGTCTAACCTCTTGGGTTTCCTCCTGGACTCCTGTTGTGATATCATAAAGAGTTTCCAGTGCCTTTCTCAGTTCCCAGTACATAGTAGGTGCTCAATAAATATTTGTTGAATGAATCTGTTGTCTTTTTCTGATGATTTCTGCACATCACGTATTAAGTCCCCTTTCCTTATTAAAGAGTTTTCCTTCCCTCTTTAAGTCGGGCAGATCCTGTGGAGGTTTGAAGCAGCTTCTAAAGCAGAATAGTAAAGATGAATATTTAAGCAAATTGGAAAGTTGCAGGTAAAAGCCCCTTAAAACCACTTCTATCCACTCAGTGTAGTTGTAAGGTTTTTTGCAGAAGGTAACTCTTAAAGAGGACTAATGTGCCACATAGCAAAATTGTAGTATGGGAGACTGCATAGCGTCTTTTCTCTCTACTTCCTGCCCCTGCCCTCTCTTTCCCATGCATTCCTTCCTTTTATAACTATTTACCGAATGCCTATAAGGGCTAGGTGCTAGGGGTACAGTGCTGAATAAAGCAAGGGTGGTTTCTGCCTTCATGTAGCTAAAAGGCTAGTGTGGGAAGGTGTGCCATTAATCAAATGACTGTAGAGATAGATATGTCTACGATGTGAGCTTGCTCTGTAATTTATTAGGACTCACCCACAGTTTACATTTTTGAGGTCTTGTTTTCCAAATCATCAAGATCCTTTGGTGAATCGATCATTTGTCACAATGTTTAGGGTTTCTCCTTTTACATAAAATATATCTGTTTACCTGTGTCTGTATATATTATGATGTTGCTAGTTTCAGCAGTTAATTAATACCCCACTAAATTGGCCAATATTCAGTGTATTTGATATATTTGTTTCCAGAGACTATCTGGAATACGTGGAATATATGGCTTTGTGTTACTTTTGGGGTTATATCACAATACAGATATTATAGTGTAATGGAGATTGCTAGTGCTTATTAGTACTAGTTTTCTCCTCTTCTTACTTGGCATGTAAGTAAACTCACAGTCTCCAGGTTCTTTCCCAGATGCTATCTTATTTGATTCCCACCACAGACTTCTGAGGAACAGATTATATTATTATCCTCATGGAAGAAACTGACCTAGAGAAGAGAAGAGAGTTGCCAAAGGTTACTTGACTAGCAAGTGGAAGAACTGTACCCTGAACCCTGAGATTCTGACACCAGATCATGGGCTCTTTTGACTCCTCCATAGGGACTCTGGCAGACTTAGTGATCATTCCATATTTGAAGCAGAGTGTTTTCCTTGGTCTTGGTTTACATTCAAGATGAACCAGCCTGTCTGTCAAATTGCAGTTGGACATTAGCCCGTCCTTGAACAGTCACCATAACAACATAGACATATGGAGAAGAATGTGGGATGGGCAAAACCGATGCCAGTCTAGGCAAGGATAGAGTTTTGCAGGGAGTGGGGGTGGGTCAAGGAACTCCTGGATATGTAGATATAGACTGAAGATGGGTGAGAGGGACACTGTCCCAGGGGCATTTAATATCCTAATTCATCCAGGACAACACCTCTTACCAACTTAGCACAACCTCTCATAACTACTTAGTGCTTTTAGGACAGTGTTTCTTAAGACATGATTAGTAGAGGAGATGTTTATTAAAACTACAGTTTCCTGAGTGCACCAAAGAACTATTGCATGAGAATCTCTGGAGGGAGGTCCCGGGAATCTGCACTTAAAAACTAGCAGTGAAGATGATTCTGGGGTACACTAAAGCTTGAGCACCACAGTCTTGGGAGGTCACAGCAAATGAAAATAACATATAGCTTTTGTTCCTCCCTTGTGGTTGGGTAGCAAGCTGACTCAGAAAAGAAAAATCCCTGGATGAATATTTCTGCACCAGGAATGTCTCCTCTCTGAACAGGTGGGTGAGGATGATGAATAGGGTCATTCTCTGCCTTCCCTTTTGCTTTACAGAAAACCCATGAACCCTATCGGTTCTCATCTCTAGAGAATCATTTTTAGAGAGGAACTCAATGTGGCATCTCAGTAGTGTAGTGTCACATTTTAAAAAAATGTTTCCTCCTTGTGATTTTTCACTTCTAATAGGGAATGGGATCCTTCTGCCCTCTTCTTGTGCAGGGCAGACAGAAGGAACAAAGCCAGGAGAGCTTCAGGGCCACCACTCACCTTTTAGTACCACCAGTCTTATTTCTGCCCACTGTCTCCCAGCCTGTGCTAGGTGGTGTATGCAGTGGAGACTTCCTCCTCATTGTAGGACTCAAGACTTTCAGGGTATGAAGACAGTACATTCACAAGAACATAGGCTTTGTTGACTTACTGGTGTATCTATTTTTCAGAAGGTGGGTTGAGGATGCACATGTTCTGGAGGAATGAGAAAGTGAGCAGTGGAGGGGTGGGAGTGGGATGGACATGAACCCAGTGAGAGAAGGATGCATGTCCTCAATGTGGTAGACTCCCCTGCTGGGCCTGGGAGGCACGGACAAGCCTGTGGGATGCATAGGCCATTATTTCTGAAGTAATCAAAAGTAGACAAATAAAAATTAAAACTGATACTGTATAAAGGGAAGGATGGTGCAAATGATGTAATATTTCTCCATGGAGGAAGATCTTGACTCCAACACTGGAAGGCAGAGAGGAGTGAAGATTTTGGAGGCAGGCAGGAGTGGCTCAAGTGGCTTTGGCAGTGCTACATGCTTGGGGTGGGGGTGGGAAGGAGATCCCTTACCCTGCTACTCTGTGTGGACTGACAAGCAAGGGAACAGTTTTTAATGGGGCTACTGGGTTTCAGATATGTCATTTTTCCTCCTTAGGACCACTGTAATTAAAAATCCCATCCCTAGAGTGCCTGGGTGGCTCTTAGGCATCTGACTCTTGATTTTGGCTCAGGTCGTGAAGTCATGGTTTGTGGGTTTGAGCCCCATGGTTAGTGCAGAGCCTGCTTGGGATTCTCTGTCTCCCTCTCTCTATGCTTCTCTCTCTTTCCCTCTCTCTCTCTCAAAATAAACAAATTAAAAAAAAATTCTATCCTCTGCCCATTAGCCAAACAAAGCAATAAAGAATAAGAAGAGGGGCGCCTGGGTGGCTTGGTCAGTTGAGAGTCCAGCTCTTGATTTCCGTTGGGTCACGTGATCATGGTTCGTGGGACCAAGCCCCACATCAGTCCCAAGGCCTGATTGGGATTCTGTCTCTCCCTCTCTTTCTGCCCCTCCCTTGCTCACTTGAATGCACAGGTACATTCTCTCAAAATAAATAAAGAAAAAAAAAAAAGAAAAAGAAGAGAGGTGGATAGAAAGCAAGGGTTAGAGGAATAAGATGGGTGCCCTTGGAGATTTCATTAGCTTATTCTTGGGCTAGTATCTCAGAACAGCAAGTCCTGTTTTCTTTGCATTAGGGGCTGGGGCTGGGGGCCACAGGACACCAACTTTGCCCTCAGGAAGCTTCTCATTTAGTATGTCCACCTGTGATTCTGTTTTATGGGTCTCCATTCCCTCTTTTTGCCCGCTGCTGTAGAACCTGCCCCCATGGACATAGACTGAGTAACAATGATGGAGTCCAAGAGATGCAGTTGAAAGAGCAAAGTTTACAAAAGTTTATAAATAAAGTTCTATGAGAATACAGTCACACACATTTGTTTACATATTATCTGTGTTCATGCTATAAGAACAGAGTTTGAGTAGTTGAACAAAAATTACATGGCCTGCAATATGTGAACTATTTATTATCTGGTCTTTATAGAAACAGTCCGCCAGCCCCTCTAGATCTAGAGATCTCACACTGTATTTAAATGCTTAGCCTTGAAGTGACATACATCACTCTACTCACAACTCATTGGCCAAAATGGTCACGTGACCCCACTCAACCACAGGGGCCAGGAAGTGCATGCTACTATGTGCCCAGGATGGAGGATGACCAGAATATTTGGCAAACAGTTCTAATGGCCACCACAACAGCCTACTATGTGTTGAACTCAATACTAGGTTCTGGATATAGAAAGATAAGACTTGAGGAACTCCAGGGATGCCAGAACTTGGGGCTGGGTGGGGGGAAGACTAAGTATAGAGTAGACTCGAATGTCCTTCCCTGGAATATGTAGACTCCAACTCACCTAAATTGCCTGAGATAGTAAATGTTTTCTCAGTTTGATGATAGCCAGAGCAGGAGACTGGCCGGCTTGTCAGGCAGTGGGGGTGACAGATTCCCTTGATGAACATTTATATCAATAATAGAAGGGTTGTTTAACAGGAATTCTTAAAGGAAAGATGAGATAATTTCATGTTTTGATATTCGTAAAATTGATTCCGTTGAAGCGGAGCTCTGCAGTGCATATTATTGCTGCTGTAATTTTGGCAAAGATGTGATTCAGATTGGCAAAGTGTCTGGGAAAGGGAAATCCAGTAAGGAGACAGAGAGGGTGGGATGGGCCAGGAAGCAGATGCCAGGAACCAGGTCCCGGTGGCCTGGCGAGAGCTGGGAGGGTGGCCCAGGAATCTCAGCCATGTAGGACCATGAGGGAGAGGAGGCTCCTGGTGGCAGAACCGGAGGTTGCTTGAGTTTCTGGTAGTGCTGAAGCCTGGCAGAGGGAGTGGGAGCACCCCAGGGAGGGGTGCGTGCATGTGTGTGGTGAGGGAGAGACATTTAAACATCGTAGGAATGAAGGATAAAATTAAAATCCATCAAGCAGAGTTGAGACAGAATGACAACGTGAAGAACATGAATCACTCTTTCTAGGGACCCACCCAACTGTTTGCAGATTCTGAAATGTATTTTTCCCGTCATTTCTCTTTCCTACCGAGCTTATCCTGGACCCTTACCTTCCTTTCCTTTTGCTCCTTTGACCCAGACTTGGTGGCCGAGTATCTAGCACTGACCAGCACGTTCCCAGAACCTCTAGCCCAGCATCACCGAAGCCTTGGGGTATGGTGCTGGCAGGGCTGGGAAGAGCAGGCCAGGTGCTAGAGATACTGGCAGGGACAGAAGAGGAGGATATCGTAGGGTCCTCTCTCCAGGGAAGTCAGGTCTATTCAGTGTTCACATCAGGCTTTATCACACAGGCAGGAAGATCATCCCGGCTTCTTCTTGTCTACCTGCTACTTTAGTGTGATGTGGGGGTGGCTGGGAGAGGCATCTATTTATTCTGCTTCGTGTGGTAGAGCAGTGTGGTCAATACAGTGAGAAAAACTATGAGCCAGGACTTGAAACCTGAGCTCTCTCCCAGCTCTGACTTTGAGTGGTGATGTGACCTGGGGCAAGTCTCTACCTCTCTGAACATCAGCGTCCTGACAAAATGGTATGGCTACACCATAAAGATTACACTTTAGTATTCGCTATTTTTGAGACTTTCAGTTCAGACCAGGGGAGGTGGTGGGGGTTCTGGAGGGTAGCATTCTGGAAAGATGCCTCCCTAGGGGGCCTAGCACAGTCCCCAGTGCACACTAAGCACGGTTGAGTGATCTGGATACCAGGCCTTCTCTGAGCATGTAGAGCATGTGGCACTGCTTAGTGCCAAGGGGCGTGCGTGCGTGTGTGTGTGTGTGTATGTGTGTCACTTGTGGTCACTAGTGGTGTGGCTTGGAATGTGGGTGGGGAGGAGGCCAAGAATTCAGGTGTTGGGCTCTTGGCTGGGAAGAAGATAGTAAGAAGATATCTCAAAAAGGTCCTCTTGCATCAGAAGGTCTGTCCCCCAGACCTCAGACTTATCATGGGAGCTCTCGATCCTTGAGTTCCCTGAATCCTCTTTGCACATGCTCTTCCTTTTGTCTGTAATCTGGTCCCATTTCTCACCTGGCAAGCTCTGTTCAAATGCAGAATGAGGGCCATTTCCTCCACATAGCCCTTCCGGCCACCTCCAAGTGGGTTTCCATGTTCCTACTGTGAGCTCCTACAGCAATCAGGCCTGCCTCAATCATAGCACGTCATGTTGTGTGGTCAAAATCGATGTTCTTCCCGTTTCTCCCACGAGGAGGATGTGGACTAAATCCAGCTCATGTCAGTGTGCCCAGTCCCTGGCACAGTGCCTGGCACATGGTAAGCCCTGTCAGTGTGGACTGGATGAGTACATCTTTCAGAGGCAAATCTGGCCACATCCTCCTTGGCATGGAAAAGGGAAAGGAGGCTCAAAGATGCTAGCAGAGGCATCTGATTCTACACCTGCTCCCCAGATCCTGCGGTGGATGTGCATTAGGAAAGGAGGAAGGAACCTGTACATGGGATCCAGTTCTCAACGCTAGGTTGCCTGTGTCTTGTCCTGGGGAGAGAGTGTTAGAATCAGGGCAGCAGGTGGTGGGTGGGGTTTCCTCAGAGGACGTGGGGCACTAGGGAAAGGGTTAGAGAGATTCTTTCAGTACAAATGGGAGAGAACAGCCAGCTAGCTTGTCTGAAGTTGGGGTGAGGACAGCCTTTGATGTTCTCTCCTTGTAGCAGTACCCTGAGACATTCATCACTATTGCACATGACTGTTGCTGTAACTTCCGTCTTCTACACTAGCCTGTGAAGTTCTTGGGGCAAAAATCAAGTGTACTTTGTTTAACTCTGGGTAACTCAGCACCTGGTACCCAGCCTGGTCCACAGTGGATTCTCCTGAGTTCAGTGATCATTTACAGACTTCCTACTGTGTGCCAGTTTCTGGACCAGGCCTGGGCCATAGCACCGAGTAAGCCCAAAGCCTTGCTGTGAAGGACGACTTCATTAACCTCTTTCTCTTCTCTATTTCCCTCTTGCCCACCTCCCCCCGCCTCCATCCTGTCTCCCTTCTCTCTCCCCTGCCTTCCCTTCTCTCTCCCCCGCCTCCCCTGCGCAGAGCAATGTTCTGGGATGGTGCCGGAGATGCGTGGACCGAGCCCAGGCCACAGGCTGCCCGAGCCCGCCCCCTGCCCCGCCGCAGGTGGGAACCCTGAGCCCTGGGCCTTGGGCCGCCGCCACCGCCACGTCCTAGCCCTGCCCGAGGAGGAGGCATGGCGGCCCCAGCAGTGCGCCCTGCTCGAGGCCGACGCCTCGGACGAGGTGGGCATGCTGCCCGCCTCCCCGCGTGCCGTCGCCGCGGGCTTCGACAACTTCTTCCCGGTGCAGGAGGGCGAGGGCCCCGGCTGGGAGGGCGGTGCGGCCCTGGAAGCTGGCTCCAGCCCGTTCCTCCCGGTGAGCCCCGAGGTGATGAAGCGGCGGCGCGGGGGGCTCATCGAGCAGCGCGACATCATCAAGGCCCACGAGGCGCACAAGATGCAGAGCACCCCGCAGGCCCGGCGCAAGGAGTGGGAGTGAGTACGGGAAGGTGGGAGCGGGTGGCGGGGGCACGGGGGCTGGCCCAGTGCTGCGGCGGGGAGGATGGGGTGCGCGTGGCCCTGCCGGGGCGTCCAGTGGGAAAGGGTGGGCCCAGGGAGGCAGGTGCCTTTGTCTCTGCTGCCGCTCAAGAGGGATTTGACCCAGGGAGAGAGGTCCCTAGGGTCAGCCACAATCTCACTAACCAGCTGTAGGCTGCATTCACCCTCACTGAGGTCTACAGCCCTCAGATGGGGGCAGTCACGCCTGCCCTCTAAAGCATACCTGTTTACTGAGATCTGGAGAAAGAGCTGGGGTCTGTGTCACACTCTGAGCTTCCCTGAAAAGAGGAACTCCATAAAGCCGGGGAGAAGCCACCAAAGCATGAATGAATCATCCTTCACCTTTCCTTCTGGAATTTAGCCAACCCTGCTCTTTCTAAGGTCAGCTTTGGGTGAATGATTACATTTTGGGGCACGTCTTCAGTGGTGGAAGAGATTGTGGCCTCTGTGACTTTATCACTGATCTTTTTGGGGAGAGCAAAAGGATTTATGTTCTTAGACTGCCTTTAACCCAGTTCATACCTGTTGGAAACTTAGGCTTCATTCCAAGGAATCCTACATTAAAGGGAGATAGGATTTCATTTGATTCTCAATTGGTGCTCCAGGTTTACACCCCACCTAGGGACTTTGTTTTGTCCTTTGGATGCCAGTGTATATTTTGCACGTTATGTCTTGTGGTTTGTATGTCTTTAGCTCCTCTTCCTTAGACTGTTGAGTTGTTAAATGTCATCAGGTGCAAAAAGGCAAATAATCAATGTGTTTTGATGGTGATGGTCATGGTAGGCTTTATCTAACTGGTTTCAGTGGACATTCTAGGTGGTGCAAAGGGGTGTAGATTAGCTGATCTCTGGATGTCTTTTCGTATGGATGTTAAAATATTTATTGGCTCATTCATTCATTCATTCATTCAGTGAGCCCTGATATGTGCCAGGCTCCTGGGATTTAGAGAGGAGTCGGGCATCCAGCATTCAACTTCTCTCCTGTTGTTCACCTCCAAGTACTGCTAGTCTTTAAAACCCTACATAGCTCTAAGATCCAGGCAACATCCTAAGCACCTATATTAATTTATCTTAATCCTCACCATTACTGTGAGATAGGTACAGTTATTATCCATGTTTAACCAGTGAGGCACAGAAAAGTTAGGTGACTTTCCCAAAGTCACTCCAATAATAACTATGTTGTTACTGTGATTTGCTATTGATTCATGATTTGGACCCTGACAGTCTGGTTCTCGAATTCATGCTTTCCACAATGGCACAGGACCTTTCCTTCCAGTTCCCACAGTATTTAACTTCTATC
This sequence comes from Felis catus, assembly GCF_018350175.1. Classification (NCBI taxonomy): domain Eukaryota; kingdom Metazoa; phylum Chordata; class Mammalia; order Carnivora; family Felidae; genus Felis; species Felis catus. The sequence continues at coordinate 26,636,995 of NC_058384.1, read as the reverse complement.
TCAACCACCAATTGAGATGCCACAAGAGCACCGACTTGGGGGTTAAGAGACTTGGGTCTAATTCCCAGGGTGACCAAACTAGTGGTATGATGTCAAGTCAGTTACCTCATGGCTTTGAAAAATGAGGAGGAGAAAGTAGACTGTGGAAATACTGTGCAGCTCTGATAGTTGGTATTTGTTCATATTCAGAAGTATTATATTTTTCTGCACCTCTGTCTTGTTTTCCTAAGAGGGTCTGAACAATTCGAGGGCAGAGACTCTCTTACACATTTTTCATGTCACTCAGTGCCTGTCATATGGCCTAACTCAAGAATGTCTATAATACTCACTGAAAAACTGGCTTCACCATGACTAGCAATGCATGAGTAACTCTTATGTCTTTCTTAAAGTTAAACTTTTGCTAGTTGGGGGATATCAAGGTCTAGTAGCAGCCAACTACTTGGAGTGGTGGTGGGGATGGTTGGGAGACTGCTTTCACCTGGACAGGTGCATAAGGAAGTGAAACAGGGCAGACACGTCAATGGCCTGGGGGCATGTCAACCTTCCTGAGTGTGGCTGTGGAGGAATTGAGAAGGAGGGGTCAGGGAAATAGGAGGAAAGACAGAGAGTAAAGGGACAAGGAAGTGAAGAGAGGCATGTGTTCAGAAGGAAGGAGTCATCATCTGTGTAGGAGGTTGCTGAAAGGGCAAATAAAATGAGGATGGAGAAGGGATTACTGCTTTCAGCAATATGGAGGTGACCTTAGTGGGAGCAGTTTCAGTAGGGTTATGGGCCCAGGGTCCAGGTGGAATGGGTTGAGGAGAAAGTGAGAGATGATGGAGATGGTGATGTTACCTGACTCTCTGCCCTGCAACACTCACAGCTTCATCGCTGCAGCCCATATGGAGGCCTCCATGGTTAATATCATCATGCCTTTTTTCCTTACCATCCAAACTCCATCCTCATATGGCTCTCCATGCCTTAATCTGACCCACTTCCTGCTCCTCACCAGCTCCCCAGACCCTAATATTACATTGTCTGGAACTCATATTCCATCATCAGAAAACTCTTCTACATTCTTCCACCTTCTCTGGACATTCCCGTTACCTCCTTGTTCTAACTGGTACCTGCCTCTCCCCCCGCAAGAACATGGCTTGATCAGCAGCTGCCTCATGTGGTGGTTGCCTTTCCTCCCACACTTCCTCATACTCTTGAGCCTGGAGGTGGGGTAGGTGGCTCCTTCCTCCCTATTATTGCTTCCAGACTTATTCCTCACGCCTGTCCTAAAATGCCAGCTCTGGAGCTCATGTCATCATACAATAGCACCTGCTACTCTTTCTTGAAGCCATCTACAGACTCCCAGGTCACTCCCCTTCATTCCAGAAAGATTTTAGCTCTCGGTTTACCACCTGTCTCCCATCTCCTCTCTTGTCATCAGTCTTGGTGATTTTTGTATCCACTTAAATGATCTCTGTGGGACCCTGGCCTCTTGGATCCTTAATCTCTTTTGCCTGATGATTTTCCCTCCATGTTTGCTGCCAAGACCTCACTTCCATGGCCTGCCTGGACCTTGTAACGGGCATGGCTCCCTAATCTCAGTTTCAACCATCCTGTTGTCTGGCCACCAGCTCTTTTATGTCCAGTTCACTCCCTCCAATGCTTGATTCCTAGGGTTCTTTAACCTCGCTGGCATCCACAAGAGATCGATTGTATTATGTTTTTGCTGCTCCCCTTCTCAATCATATCCTTACTTCTCATAAAATAAAATAAAATAAAATAAAATAATCACATTAAATCCCATTGTAAGAACCAAAAAATACTTTCTGAGCAAAATGGGATGTTGCCCTTGAAGTCTCCTCCTACCCTCTCAACCCTTTCTCCTGCCAGCTTCTCATACAGAGCCAGTCATCAGCCAAGGGCAAGGATGCTGGATGCCTCCCAAATGGCTCTAGTCTACTTCATACTTCATCATCCTTGTTTTCACCCTCAACTTCTTTGCCCCTCTGTTGCTCCACTATACTGGTCTGGCAAGACTCCACTTCTGCTTAAATCCCACTTGCCACCTATTCCTCCCCTGCCCTTGGGCAGTAGAGCTTGCTGTAGAAAGCTGGAGAAATCTCTACAGGGCTTGCTGTAAATTTATGTAAATTCTTGACCCCCCTACCACAAGTCGGCCCTTGATCTTGCCCAGGAATCCTGCTACTTTTCCCCTTTCCATTTTACCCTCACACTCTTTTTAGAGATTATTTCACATACTTACCCCTTCATGCTCAGACTCCAACGTCTCCTGCCAGCCCATTTCTAGCTCATAACTGCAACTGCCTTCCTACTTCATTGAGAAAAGAGCAGCAAAGAGGCTTGGAGGAGCTCTTTGACCACATTGACCACCTGCACCTGGACCCCTGTTACAGGCCTTTCCTCCTGTTTCTGTGACTGTCTACTCTGGATACTCCATGCGGAGGTCTAGATGGAGAGCATGATGAGCCCTTTTGCAGTTCCCTGTAGAGCCCCTTGCAGTCAGGCCTTTGTCCCAGTCAAGCCCACAGCTCTGGCATACTCACACCATCCTCCACGTTGCTGAGTACAGTTGGCAGGTCTCTGTGTCCATCTTCTTTGATCTGGTGGCAGCAGCAGAACCATCTGTCCACTATCACACTGTCTTTCTTGGAACTCTTTTCTCACGTGGCCTTTAGGACCCCACTCTAGGTTTTCTTCCTACCTTGACAGCCTTCCCTCTACCTCTTTTGCTGGTTTCCTCTTCCTTTTTCCAGTCCCTAAACACCAGGGAACCCGGGCTCAGTCCTCTACCTGTTTTCTTCTCACCAACCCTTACTTCCTGGTGACCTCACCCAGGCCTGGACCTCTAGTGACCATCACAGACTGCTGACTCTCAAATTTGTATCTTTGGTCAAGACCTCTTCCCTGAATTTTACATGCTACCCACTTAATCAGCACCTTTACTTGTACATCCATAGGCATCTCAAGCAAAACCTGTCCAACAGCAAAATATAAATTTTTCTCCAAATCTTCTTCTCTTCTAGTCTTTTCTTTCTCAGAAAATGGAATCTGATTCATTCTTTCTTTCTTTTTTAAGTTTTTAATATTTATTTATTTATTTTTGAGAGAGAAAGAGAGCATGAGTAGGGGAAAGGCAGAGAGAGAGGGAGACACAGAACCCAAAGCAGGCTCCAGGCTCCAGGCTCCGAGCTGTCAGCAGAGAGCCCAACGCAGGGCTTGAACCCAAGAACTGTGGGATCATGACCTGAGCTGAAGTTGGACGCCTGATCAACTGAGCCACCCACGCACCCCTACATTCATTCTTTCTGTTGCTGGAGCCAGAAGCATTGGAGTCATCTTGATTTCTCTCACACTGACTCCCTATTCTTGCCAGTCCCCATCAGTTTTCCCTTCGAAATGTATCAGATCACATTTTACCATTTCTGCTACTATCTCCCTGGTCCAAATCACCTTTTATTTTTATTTTTATTCTTATTCTGTAGACACTTATATAGTACTTCCTAGATACTCAGCACTATTCTTAATACTTTACACTTGATCTTAGCCAAAAGGCCGAGAAGCGATTATTCTTAATACTTTAATTCCTTTAATCCTTGTAACAGTTGGATGAGACTGGTACTATTATTATCCCCATATATGCAGTTGAGGCACAGAGTTTGAGTAACTTGTGTAAGAGGGTTACTACAGCCATTCTTAACTAACCAGCCTCCCTGTCTCCATGCATCCCTGGTAGAGTCTCTTTCCCCCACTGGAGCTAAGGATTCTTCTTTGCCTTTTTTTCCTTAAGATTTGCAGAGGAATTGGAAAGACAGTACGTGGAGTTTCCATCAGAGAGTCTTCAGAATTTATCACACTAGTCCTCTGCTGAAACCCTCTAGTGGCTGGCTCCCCATGTCCCGCAGAACAAAGTCTTTAGCACGGTCTTTAAAGCTCTACATGATCTCCCTCCTCTACCACTTGGACCTCTCTCCCACATCCCTAAACACACACAGGCATCGTTGGCTGCATCCCTTAATCTCTTCCCATCCATTCTGCTCACCTACACTGGCCCCATGCCATTCCTTGAATATGTTCAGACCATTCCCACCTCAGGGAATTTTGCTTTTGCTGTTCCCTCCACCTGGAAAGCTCTTTCCCCATAGACTTTTCATGACTCTCATTCACTTCATTTAGGTCTTTGCTCAGAGAGACCTTCCTGATCACCCTATGTAGCATAGCATTCCTCTGTTGTCACTCTCTTTCTCTCTTTATTTTGCTTTTTCCCCATTGCAGCCCTTGTTGCTACTCACACACGCACACACACAGGCACGTAAAGACCCTCTCTCTCTCTCTCTTTCTATATATGTCTGTCTCCCTCCACTGGAGTGTAAGCTTTTTAAAATTTTTTTTTAACATTTATTTATTTTTGAGAGAGAGACAGAGAGACAGAGAGATAGAGAGACAGAGTACAAGCAGGGGAGGGGCAGAGAGAGAGGGAGACACAGAATCCGAAGCAGGCTGCAGGCTCCGAGCTGTCAGCACAGAGCCCGATGTGGGGCTCGAACTCACAAACAGTGAGACCATGACCTGAGGTGAAGTTGGACGCTCAACCCACTGAGCCACCCAGCTGCCCCTGAAGTGTAAGCTTCTTAAAAGGAGGGACTTGGTCTTATCTTCAGAGTATAGGACAGTACCTTGTATGTAGTTGGCTCACAATAAGTATCAGTTGAAGGAATGATGAAGTAAATGCACTGAGGGGAATTGATACCCATTCCAGTCAGCTAGCTTCCAGGGAAAGAGGAGTGTGGTTGTGCAGGTTGCTGACCGCCCAAGGCCCTCCAGTTAAATAATCAGCAGAGGAAGTGGGGAGTCTGTTCTCTGCCCTCCTTCAAGGCTGCTCAGGACCCTGTGTCTACTTAGTGCACCTTGGAGAGATGGAGCCTTCTGCTCCCTCCTGCCTCCTGCCTCCTGGCTTCTCCTGACTTATATTCTGTAGTCAGGATCTTCCTGGCACTAGGACAGGGGCAGCCTGGTCCTTAAGAAATGGATTTGCTGCAGTAGGAAGTCAGGAAGGATTCTCTGTCGGTGGCCCTGCCAGCTTCCTGTACCTCCCTCAGCTCCAGCCCCTCCCATGGCCCTGTCCACCACCCACACAGCTGACAGCCCATGGCACACATGCCAGCCTTACAAATCCTGCCTCCTTGGCACTGACTCAGGACTCTAGTGATGCACGAAGCAGACTAGAAACCAGCCTGGGAGGTTTCCAGCTTTTTTTTGCCTTTGGCTGGGTGAGCCCAATGTGGTAGGGGAATGAATTAAGAGGATAGGAGGAGCCCTCAAATAAAGGATCTTTGTTTTTCTGTGGACAGAGTATAGGTGATTCAGATGAAGCAGAATTTCTTGTGCAGAATGCTATTTCCCAAAGAACCTGTTAAAAGGTTTCCTCAGGCCCACTGTATGGGCTACGGGGACCTCTTGGGTAACACTATTCCTCATGGACTGAGTTTTGTAGCTTTAGTGACTGGCCATGAAAACATGTTTTACTCATACTTTAATAGAATTTCCCCCCAGCTTACCAAATATTTTCATGTATCTCATCTTTCTCTCACAAGGACCCTGTGGACTAGCTATTATTATTCGTAATTTACAAAGGAGAAAAATGAGCCCAAAAGTCAGAGGTGGTGCTAGTCCAAAAAACCGTGTCTTAATAAAGACTGTCACCATTTATTGAGCACTGGCTATGGGCTGGGTGCTTTGCATGTATTATTTATTCTAATGAAAATCACAGGTACTATTATAAAGAGTAGAAACATTTCATATGGGACTATTATTGCATATGGATTTGGAAGAAAGAAAATTATGTGTAACTTTCAAGTCTGCGTAGGTTGGTACAACATACTCTAAAAAGAGGGAAGCAGTATTTCCATAATCATAGTACTTATCACACTACATTCTAATTGCCTATTTACATGTCTGTATCCCCCACTACACTGTATAGCAGAGCAGTCTGTCTGCTCCCCACGGGTCTCCATCCCTTGGTATAGTGTCCGGCACGCAAGAGACACTTAACAGGTATTTGCAGAATGAAAAAAAAAAAAAAAACAACTCATGATTTTATACACCCGAAAACTCAGGCTCAATGAGGTTATGTTTGTTGTCCAGTATCACATAGCTACTGAGGGTTCATTCCAGGCTTTCTGACTTCATTGTGTATCTTGTTCCACTGGGGCCTTATGCCCATATTAGTATCCACCTGCAGTGATTATATAGTGGTAAGCAAGTGGCAGGAACCCAGTCATACTATTTAGGGTTAATTCTTGCCATGCTGCTTGTAAACTATGGGACCTGGGGCAAGGTGTAACCTGTCTGCACTTTTAGAGCAAAGATGAATAATAATACTCACTTTGTAGGCCTGTTGTGAATTTGGACCATGTTTACTAGGTCACATATGCCGGTGTGGGTCCTCAAGACGTTGATGAGCCCCACTGTTATTCAGGGACTCTACTCTGCACAGTCTCTGGCCTCAATCAGGCCCACACATCTGCAGATGACTCCCGAATGTGGATTTCCCAAGAACCCCAGACTCTTGTAGCCAAATGCGAGGCTGGCATCTCCACACGGTGGTCTACCATAATCTAAAGCTTAGCAGGGCTAAAGGAAAACTCTAGATCCTCTCCTGACCCAACCCAGACTCCTCCCATCTCAGTAGGCAGCACCACATCTACCCGGTTGCTCAAGCCAAAGATTCCCATTGTCTTTTATTACTCTCTTTCCCTTTTCTTCCACTTCCAATCAGTTGGCAAGCCTTGTCAACACATCTCCCGAACATATTCCAAGTCTGAACACTTCTGCTGCCAAGTCCCCAGTGCTACCAATCTCTTCCAAGCCACTGTCACTTAGACCAGTGCAGTGGTCTCCTAATTGGCCTCTCTCCTTATGGCTTTGTTTTTCTGTAACCAGGAATGTGTCTGTTCATACAACAGACAGGGGCATTTAAAAAAGATGTAAATTAAATCATGCTTTTGTGATGTAACTTCTCTTTGCACCTAGCCTTCCTTGGGTGACTCCCGACCTCAGCCCTACAATTCGCTCCTTGCTCCCTACACTCCTGCCCACTTTCAGGCCAGACCCCTGTCTGCTATGTCTCTGCCTCGTCCTTCTGCCTGGAATGTTCTTTCTCCAGATCTTTATAAGGTTGGCTCATTCTTGTCATTTAGACCTCAGCTTAAGTGATACCTCCTCAGTGATGTTAGTCTTCACCAAACAGTCTAAAATAGACATCTGGTAACTCTAGGTCACATCACCCTGTGCTGCTGCCTCCCCCCAAGAAGAGTAGAAATGACACACAACCCTGTCCACTCCATAGCCTCAGTGCTGGGAGCAGTGCCTGACATCTAGGCTCTCAGTGAATATTTGTGAGTGCATGAATGAATGAATGCCCAAGGAATGGTTGGTGTGGTAATAATTATGATCTGGATGCTCACTAGCCCCTGCCAGCACCCAGACATACTGTCAAGTCTAGTCTAGGGAGCTCAGGACATCAGGGGCTCTAGGTCTAGACCAGGTCAGCCCCTGGGGTGTGAAGCTTCATGGGCTGTGGAAACCCAGGTTGGTTAGGTTGCGGGTTGTTGGGGCACTGTCTCCCTTCTCACCACTGATCATTACTGAGCCGTGTGTTATTCCACCTTGGGAAAAAGATTCAACCTTTCTGAACCTCCATATTCAGCCTCATTTTTGTCTATTTGCTGGATTGTGGTTGAGGACAGTCACCTTTCTGAACTGCAATGAGCATATAGAGTACTTAGTCCGGTGTTTGGTTGGCCCCCCCATCCCCCAATGTCTGGTTCCTCATCTTAGGCGTCCGTCACATGCTATCTACAGCAGGGCACCAGAGGTTTGCTAAAGCCTGTGGTACAGAGGCTGCAGTCAGGGTTGCGATCAGCTGTGTACATCAGTGGACCCCCTCAGGCCATGAAATGAGGAAATGCACAGTGCCCAACACACAGCACAGAGTCCATGCATATCAGCCATTATTGTTATTATTATTATTATCACCACCACTACCACCATCATCATCTAGTCCAACTGCCTCATTTACAGACGAGGAAACTAGGGTCCTGAGGGCTGGGTGACTGCTGGTGCTTTACACAAACTGCTCTTCTGATCGCAAGGCCAGCAGGCTACAGTGAGTGACAGGCTCTGAGGAACCAGCCTTGTAAGTCCCATCCGCTTTTCCCTGCTGCTACCCTGCTGACCAGGAGGGATGAAAACTCAAATGTCCAACCACATTCTCACCAGCTTTCACACCACACCCAGCATTGCAGACAAATTCTGTCAGGAAACAAGTGTGCCAACCTTGAAGCTTTCCCATTGAATTAAAAAAAATTTTAATGTTTATTTTTGAAAGAGAGACAGAGTGCGATGGGGGTGGGGCAGAGAGGGGGGCACAGAATCTGAAGCAGGCTCCAGGCTCTGAGCTGTCAGCACAGAGCCTGATGCATGCAGGGCTTGAACTCACAAACTGTGAGATCACGACCTGAGCTTAACCGACTGAGCCATCCAGGCATGCCGCAGGCCATTGAATTTTAAAAGCCAGTGGGCCGATATATGAAAGACCCATAGCTAATATCATCTTCAATGGGGAAAAAATGAAAGCCTTTCCCCTATGGTCAGGAACAAGACAAGGATGTCCACTCTCACCATTACTATTTAATATCATACTGGAAGTGTTAGCCTTAGCGATCAGACAGCACAAAGAAATAAAAGGCATCCAAATTGGCAAGGAGGAGATCAAATTCTCACCCTTCACAGATGACATGATACTCTATGGATAAAATCCAAAAGACACCAACAAACTGCTAGAAGTGATATATGAATTCAGCAAGGTTGCAGGATATAAAAACATGCAGAAATTGGTTGCATTTCCATACACCAATAACAAAGCAGCAGAAAAAGAAACTAAGGAATCGATCCCATTTACAACTGTACCAAGAACAAAAAGATACCTGGGAATAAACCTAACTAAAGAGGTAAAAGATCTGTACTCTGAAAACTATAGAAAACTTAGGAAAGAAATTGAAAAGGACACAAAGAAATGGAAAAGCATTTCATGCTCATGGATTGGAAGAACAAACATTGTTAAAATGTCTATACTACCCCAAGCAATCTGCACATTAACACAATCCCTATCAAAATACCACCAGCATTTTTTTGCAGAGCTAGAACAAACAATCCTAAAATTTGTATGGAACCATAAAAGACCCCAAGTAGCCAAAGCAATCCTGAAGAAGAAAAACAAAACTGGAGGCATCACAATTCTGGAATTCAAGCTGTATTAACAAAGCTGTAGCCATCAAGATAGGATGATACTGGCACAAAAACAGACACATAGGTCAACGGGACAGAATACAAAACCCAGAGATGGACCCATAACTATATGGTCAACTAATCTTCAACAAAGAAGGAAAGAATATTCAATGGGAAGATCATCTCTTCAACAAATGGGGCTGGGAAAACTGGACAGTGACATTCAGAAGAATGAACATGGACCACTTTCTTACACCATACACAAAAATAAATTCAAAGTGGATGAAGGACCTGAATGTGAGACCGGAAACCATCAAATCCTTGGAGGAAAACATAGGCAGGAACCTGTTTGACTTCAGCTGGAGTAGCTTCTTACTAAACATATTGCCAAAGGCAAGGGAAACAAAAGCAAACATAACTATTGTGACTTCATCAAAATAAAAAGCTTCTGCACAGTGAAGAAAACAATCAACAAAACTAAACATCAGCCTACAGAATGGGAGAAGATATTCACAAATGACATATCTGACAAAGGGTTAGTATCCTAAATCTATAAAGAACTTATCAAACTCAACACCCAAAAAAACAAACAAACAAAAAAACCCAGTTCAGAAATGGGTAAAAGACATGAATAGACATTTTTCCAAAGAAGACATCCAGATGGCTAACAGACACATGAAAAGATGCTCAGCATCACTCACCATCAGGGAAATACAAATCAAAACCATGATGAGATACCACCTCACACCTGTTAGAATGACAAACATTAACAACTCAGGCAACAGCAGATGCTGGTGAGGATGTGGAGAAAGGGGAATCCTCTTGCACTGTTGGTGGAATGCAAATTGGTCAGCCACTCTGGAGAACAGTATGGAGGTTCCTCCAAAAAACTAAAAATAGAACTACCCTATGATCCAGCAATTGTAGTATTAGGCATTTACCCAAAGGACATGAAAATAGAGATTCAAAGGGGTGCATGCACCCAATGTTTATAGCAACATTATCAACAATAGCCAAACTATGAGAGAGCCCAAATGTCCACTGACTGATAAACGGATACAGAAGATGTGGTATATAAATATATAGAATGGAATATTACTCAGCCATCAAAAAGAATGAAATCTTGCCATTTGCAACAATATGGATGGAGCTAGAATGTATTATACTAAGTGAAGTAAGTCAATCAGAGAAAGACAAATACCATATGATTTCACTCATATGTGGAATTTAAGAAACAAAACAGATGAACATATGGGAAGGGGAGGGAGAGAAGAGAGGGAAATGAACCACAAGAGACTCTTAATGATAGAGAACACACTGAAAGCTGATGAAGGGAAGTGGATGGGAGATGGGCTAGAAGAGTGATGGGTATTAAGGAGCGCACTTGTGATGAGCACTGGGTGTTACATGTAAGTGATGAATCACTGAAATATCCTGAAACCAATATTGCGCTGTATGTTAACTATGTAAAATTTAAATTAAAAAAAATAAAGCCAGTGGGTCAGTGTTTTTCTGAGCTCTTGAAAGGCAGCTAATGTCATGCAGATCTAGTTTGATTGAGTGGGACATCATTCCACATGCTGCCACTTGCTGGTAAAAGCAGACATCATTTGGTTTCCTTGAATGCTAGTGTCTATAGAAATGTCATTGCCAGAAAGGTGCATAGGCAGAATTTGTTCAGTTAAATAGAGATGCCTTGTTGACTGATCTGGTAATTTTAATACAATTTATTTGTATACTCTTAGGAGGGGTGGGAATTCTTGAGGTCACTGCGGTCCCCACCCCTCCCCACGGCCTTAGATAGGGTTGATTCACTCATTAGAGGACTGGCTTGGTCCTGAGGATGCCTGGGTCTGTAACCCTGCTGGATTTCACCCCCTTGCTCAAAGATGAGGCATTTCAGGCTTACAGGGTTATAGTATAACAGACTTGCAGAAACCAGAACATATGCCAATGGAATACAAAAATCAGGAGACTTCAACACACTGTGCTATCACTAGTCAACAACACGTTTGAAAACCACAAACCAAGTAGGGCCCTGTAGCATATGCCCAGCCTTTTTGGAATTCTGAGCAGAACAGGAAGTCACTGAGAATCCAGAGAACCGGGCTCCTCCTGGGAACTGACACAATTTGGGTGATTCCTTAGAGATTTAAGATGGGCCTTTTGAGGAAATGTCAACATACATTGTTGAATTTTTTTTTTTTTTTTTTTTTTTTTTTTTGTCCTCCAGGGATTTGAAAATAAGGGTCTCTTTCTAGGTCTGGTCTCTAGTGACTTTCCTTTTCCCACATTTTTTCCCCTCTACAGTTCTATAAATGCTTCTTGTAGGGAATAGGCTATGGGGATATGCAGGGTGGTAAGCATGCGCAGTGGGGTTCCTGTGCAGGTGCCCAGCCCCTCACTCAGTGCCTGGTGACGATCACTTCTCAAAGTAAATGAAAGCATTACCTCTCTGCTCCTTTGGCGAAGTCATCGCTTGCCCTAAACGAAAGCAGAATCCTTTCTCCTTCTCCAGAGCATGGTTGCAGGAGCCAAGGTTTAGTGGGGTCAAATGTTTCTCTGCTGTCCTGGCTGTACCCTTCCAGGCCATGCTAGGAAGGAGGAGGCAAGGGAGAAGAGTCTGTGACTCTGCAGCCCTGCTCTCAGTCCTGATATGCCTCCTGGGGTCCATTTGATGTCTGTGCCTCCTTTTCCACCACCATCAGAGTTAGGTCCCTGTTTTAGGGGGCAGGTGAGCTAATCTCCCCTCCACCACCCTAAACTCGGCAACCTCTACTCTCCTGGCTTGGGCCATGCCTCAGTATCTTCAAAAGGAGACTGTTCAACCTCCGGACTGTCAAGATCTGAACCAATTCTGCACCCTTCCGGAATCACCCTTTTGAACAAAATGGGACAAACAGCGCCCTCTAGTGTCAGATGCACAATTTGTCACACTCCCTTTTTCTTGAGATTATTTTTCCTGTTTTACGATGCCTCCGAGTGGTCACTTTTGTGTACTGCATCCACCGTCTCTGACTTGGAAGCTTCACAGAATGCTGTGCCGCTGGAACCAGCTGAGGCAGCCTCGTGACCACCCAGCATATCACAGGTGAGGACACCGCAGCACAGTGAGAGCCCTGAGGGTTCTGGTTCCAGTCCAGCGCTACCATCTTCCTCACCTCCATTCAAGAACTTAACCTGGATGAGTAGCTGCAGATGAGTCAAGGGGGTTTTTCTTTTGGATGCGAAGGGATAGATGAAGAAGACACTTGTAGAAAAGGAAATACTCGGTGCTGAAGCGTTGAAGTGTGAGCGCGCGCGCGCGCGCACACACACACACACACACACACACACACACACACACACACACTCTACAGTATTCCAGGCACTGCGATAAACAAGACCTTTAGAAACATCATCTCACATAATTTCACATGTAATGTTCAGGTGAGAAAGCGGAGGCGCGCAGAATGAAGCGCATCGCCCTGGGCCAAGCAGCCGGTCTGTCTGACCTTTAGACGCTGCTGTTTTCAGTGCAGCTCCTGCTTTCCGTCTCCGGGGACTGCTCCCTAGCCTGCTCCTACTCCACCGCCCCCTCTTCCTCCTCTGCTCTGCTCTTGGCCCCTCTCACCACCTGTCTTCCTCGTTTGCTCCCCAAAGCCCAGAGTGAAGAAGGAATGGATAAATACAGGGTTGGAGTCTTTTTGTGCCTCTTTTCCTTCCCTCCACTCCTACCTAGGAACCTCCGTGTGGACTCTATGGCGGTGCACCACCCCCCCCCCCCCCCCCTCAGCGCACTGCTCTGGTCAGAATGCAGCCCGTTCCCTGATTTCTTTGATGGCAAAGCCACATCCCTTCCCAGATTTATGAAGAAAACAGGGAGGAGTAGGCAAATTCCCTCTGTGTTCTTAGAGTGGAGAAATAATATACAGAAAGGCTTACTTGGGGACCATGCTCTTCCGGGCGGGGCAGTGCTGGCCAGGCACCCTTGGCTTGGGTATACCGGGGTCTAGCCCATCTTCAACCCCCTCCGCCTCATCTCAACCTTTCTCCGGCCACCATCCATTGTGCTTACTGTCTCCCCTCATCCCTGTGCTTTAGCTGAGAAAAACTTGTCCCTCACTTTCTGTCGTGAAAATGGAGTCACAGTACACATACAGGTCTACATTTTGCATTTATTTATTTATTTATTTGCTTTTTAAAGATTAACACTGTATCAGGGGCATTTTCTGTGGCAGTTTCTAGGAAGATGTCCATAATGTCTCTTCAATGCTGCGTAGTATTCCCTAGCGTGAGAGTCTCCAGTTACGAGCAGTGCTGTAGTGACCCTCAGCGTTTGTGCCTTTATGATGTGTATTTTCATTTCTCCCACAGAGAGGCCTAGAAGCCAGTCTGTGGAGCAGGCTTTCCCACACTGCACTCCTGCCTCTTGAGGACTGATGCTTTTCCCCAGCACCCTTCCTCTCATCTCAGCTTCAAATTGAAATGTGAACTTTTGCAGTCTGAGTTATCTCTCTGGCCCCACGGGAGAAGCCCCATAAATTAATAACAGACCAGCAGGAAACAGAGAGATGGAGTCATTAATAGTCAGTGTGCCCAACCTCTCCCGGTTGCTAATTAGCACACCGACAGCTAGGGTTTTATCCAGAGCCAGGGAAATACTTTGGGAGGCTTGTGGCTCAGCTTGTGGCATCCGGCACCGAGAGGGAACCCTGGAACCTTCCTGGGTGGGGTGGGGGCGACCTTGCAAGAGACTGGCTGAATTCAGAAGTTCCTTCGGAGAGCCCTGTGTGCCTCCTGGTGGGGGAAAGGAGACAGACATGGGGGTTAACGTCCAGGTGTGTGTGATTCTCAGGGCCCACGTGGCAGGTTTGTGACTCTGGTGCTGGTAAAGGTGAGTGACACTTGCCGAGCTGTGTTGAGCGTAGTTGTCTCAGGAAGGATCCTGCCTCCAAAACATAGGCTCTCTTGAGGGGGAGGAGGCCCATAAAGATTGCTTCGGCATAAAGACTATTGTAACCATCCCCCACCCCTGTCATCTTTCACAACAGATACACTCTTAGGTGGTCTCACATTAAATCCTGCACTGGCACAGTGCCAGGCTCCTATAGGGTTGCTCAAGAAATGTTTCTGTAATGGAAGCTGCCACCAAGAAGCTATGAGACCCTGGCCAAGCCTGTTTACCTCTCTGGCCCTTTGTAATGTGGCTTAGAGGTAGCCTTCCTTTGCTGTCTGAGGTAGTGGGGACCAATGGTTAAGAGCACAAATTTTAGGACAGACTGCCTGTTTTTAATCCTGGCTGTAGCCCCTGGAAGCTGGGTGGCCTTAGGTAACTTCCTTCACCTCTCTGGGCTTTTGTTCCCTCATCCCTTTTCCATACAGCTAATTTCAGTTTGATACTGAGGTGAATTCGAATCTGATGAAGATAAGAGTTTGTTTGTAAGCTGTTTGACAGATGGACTCCAGATGAAGTATTTTAGGCCACCTGGTAGGGCCTCAGCCCTCTTCTTTCCCAATGCCCCCCACTCCCCTTTTTCCCAAGCAGGCTGTGGAGCCACTTTGGGACCATGGAACTGAAGACAGAACCACAACCCCCAGGCTGGGACGTGGGCCTGGCCTCGTGCTCCACTCGGCCCTGCTTGCTGAGGGCCAGGCTCTGTCAAGCCCACCATCTGGCTTCCCATGCCAGGACACCTGCCCTCCCGGCTCTGCTCCCGTGCTGCTGCAGGGAGGATGAGGCTGCTTGTGGCGGACTGCATTCCGGGAAACAGACTCTGAGATTTGGATCGATGTGCAGGGGGTTTAGGGGGCTCTTGGGATCCACACTTGGGGAAAGGAAGGGAGGGACGCAGGATTGAATGGAGAGAGAAGTCAGGCTATGATGTGTCTCAATAAAGATCTCAGGGGACCTCCTGGGGTGGGGGTTGGGGGGGTCATCTAGAGTTGTCTCGAGTTGGGACAGAGGCCAGGCCTTTCTTTCCCTCACTGATCAGTTATTGGATGCAGACTTCCTCAGGAAGGTGTCATGACCTTGGTCCAGGTGGCTAGCTTTAGCTAAGGCAGTTCCTGTGGTGGGCTGACAGCCACAGGGGACGGGACCCGCAGTCTTGAAGGGAGATGGGCACATCACAGCATCCACTGAGCTGCTCTAAGGGCTGCTGGCCTGGAAACTTCTGTACCACATAGAAGGATGCCTTTGTGTCGCACCATCCCCACAGCCCAGACTTGCCTGTGAGCAGACACACAGTATCTAGCCAGAACCTTCTGGAACACCAGCCAGGCCCTGCTGTTCTGAGGGCACTCCTCTGTTGTGAGTGCTTGCCTCTTTACTCTCACCTCTCCTCATACCTGTGGAGATGGTTGGAACCTCTCAGACTCAGAGGACCTGAGTCTTCTCACTTTCGCCAGCGAGGATCATGTGCCCCAGCATCCATGCCTGGCTCTGCATCTCAGGCTCCTCTGAGATGTTTCTGGAAGCAGAGCTTAGTAGAAGCTGAAAGCCTTTGGAATTAGGTAGACCTGGTCTGTTGTTCACTAGCCTGGCACGTCTCTTAATCTTTCTGGGATCGAGGACAGCGACATCTCAGGGTTGCTTTTGTCTGTGTATTTACCTTTACCGATGAGTCTCATACATTCTTACACTCTTGTGATGTGCTTAATATCATTTTCACTAGTGTTTGTTATTAGTCTTTGTCTTCCTTCGTTTGGGCTGCTATGACGAAGTACCACAGACTGGGTAGCTTATAAACAACAGAAATTTATTGCTCATAGTTCTGGAGGCTGGAAGTCTGAGGTCAGGGTGCCAGCGCAGTCAGGTTCTGGTGGGGACTTACTTTGGGTGGTAGATGGCTGACTTCTTGCTGTGTCCTCAGAGGGTGGGTAGAGTTCTCTGGGTTCTTCCTAGAAGGGCACTAAAACCATTCACAGAGGATCTACCCTCATGACCTAATTACCTTCCAAAGTCCTTACCAAAAACCATCATGTTAGGATTAGGATTTCAACATAGTAATTTCAGGGACACACAAACATTCAGTTCATGGTAGTCTTTTTGTCCTGCTTCCCTCAGGCTGTGGCTGGGAAGCAGAACAAGTATTTACACAGTGAACTGCCCAGTGGCCCTACCTTCCTCCCTTCTCAGTTTGCTTTAAAAAATGCAGGTGTCTAGATTCCAACTCTGAGAGAGTCATATTCAGGTATGTGTGGTTGGAGTTTTGGCATTGATAGATCTATGTGTATACATATATATGTATATTGATAAATATACTTTTATGGTTCTTCAGGTGATTCTAAGGTGCAGTCATGGTTGAGAACTATTGATCTTTACAGGGTGGACAGGCACCTTTGCCTAGCCTTTGTCAGGCGTGAGTCCCACTGTTGTCTTTCCTGGGATACAGCAGATTGTCCGAGACTATCTCCTGGTGACCTCCACATATTCTGTTCTGAGACTGGGATGTTCATCTGGGTCTTTTGGAAGGCAATTAGAACTTCTCTGAGAGGTTCTGGGTCTCTGTACATGTAAAATAAGGGGGCAGGGCTCACTAGATGATATCTTATGTCCCTAAGGCTGAGTCTTGGGCTTAATGGGGTGTAGGAGTCTTATCTGGATTTGCGTCCAGTTTTAATCCAGCAATTCTGAGTTAGCTGTCTGATCTTGGGTAATCACTGAGCCTTCTTGAAACTCATTTTCCTCATCTACAGGAAAATATGTGCCTTACAGCAGTAATATTACATTTCTGGAACATTGTATAGTTGACAAAGCACATTCACTACCTTATCTAATTTAGGTTGGTAATGATGCAATTGAAGTTGTAATGGATAAAGAAAAGGCTCAGAGAGATTAAATATCTTACCCAAGATCACACAGCTAGAACTAGGATTGAACCCACATTTTCATTTACCTTACAATTATGCTGACCTTGCCATTCCGTATGATAGTAAATAAGTAGAATCACAGACAGTTCAAGGACTAAGAGACTGTAATAAAGGAACAAGGCTACTTAGCACTTTTTGTAGGCTCAGTAGCTATGAGTTAGTCCTGGAACTGTAATGACCTCATCAGGGTTTTGGAATCCTCCAAGTACCCAGGAAAGCTGTGGAACTCTCCCCATCCCAGAAACACATATACATATACACCATCATGAACAATTTTTCCATAATTAATTTTATTAATTTATTTTACGTACAATAAAATACTTTATTTTACATACATAAAAAACTCGGTTAAGCATCTGACTTCAGGTCAGGTCATAATCTCACGGTTCATGGGTTCAGGCCCTGTGTTGGGCTCTGTGCTGACAACTCAGAGCCTGGAGCCCGCTTTAGATTCTGTGTCTTCCTCTCTCTGTGCACCTCCCTTGCTTGCACGCTCTCAAAAATAAATAAATATTAAAAAAATTAAAGTAAAAAATTGTTTAAGTAAAACAAAAGATATATTGAAGCTCTGCCTAAAAGTAACTTTCAATAGAAGATTATTGTCATTTGCTTGCATAAGGAGCCAAAATTGTGGAGTAATTTTAGACATGTCAGGGTGTAAAACATCTTTGCTCTCTAGCTGCTTTTGACTTGGTTTTGATGGCAAACAAATATTGACCCTGAAACTCAGAGGTATGTAATCATCATTTTGAAGACATCATGACTCTTAAAGTTTCCCAAAGGCGCTCCCCAAATAAACAATTCTTTTGAGGTGGCATTGACATGTTCCACACCACTGAAACCCAGGGATTGACCGCCTGGCTAGAACTGGCAGTTTCAGATAGTTTAAGTTGAAGAAAACTGGCAGAGGTAATCCCTTCGTGACCTGCTTCAGGAATCTGACAAAAATACCAATGACCCTGGGTACTTACTAGATGTTACTGGACAGCAACATCACTTTCATTTTTTTTCCCCTCTGCACCAAACCACAAAGCCGTTCAGTTGTTTCCAGGGCACGTGGCTTCGGTGGGGGGTGGGGGGATTGGGTGGGGTATCTGCAGCTGCATTTGTCCTCTCTTGTTTGGCAGTCCATAGGATTTCTCAGGACAAAGCTTTTGCCTTAGGGCACCTGAGATTAGGCCATGTTCTGCTTTTTAAAAGAGTGTTCTCATAAAAGCATTTCATGATTTCATGTGATGGATACATGTAAGGTGTATTTGTGGTCTGTTGTTTTGGAAATTGAGTTTGGACTTTTGAGTACAGTGACCTGAAGAACAAATTGGGGTCTTATTTTTTTCATTACAGTAAGTAGGCAGGAGGCAGGCTGGGGCTGGTGTGGCAGTCCTGTGATGTTATCAGGGTCTTTCCACCCAGCCATCTTTAGTGTGGGCTTGTTGCCTCATGGTCCCAAGCAGTAGATCTGTGTCCAGCACTGTGGGGAATATGGGAAGAAAGAAAAGGAAGGGCAAAGGGAAGCATGGTATTGGAGTCAGCCTCTTCCTGAAGAACTTCCCCGACAGCATCTATCTAGTAACTTGTGGTTATATCTCCTTGGCCTCATCTGTATCACATGACTTCCTTTAGGAGACAAAGGGGGATGGGAAGTATAGTTTTACTAGTGGGGCACCCAGCTGTTCCTTATAGAATCAGGTTTCTGTTAGGAAGAAAGGAGTAAAAGGCTATTGGGTAGGCAGTTCTCAGCTATAGAACCTTGTAAAGCAAGAAACAGTGCAGCATCACCTATGTTTGGGAATGAAAGTAAAATCAAAACCTATGTAAGCTTTGTCTTATTGTCATTTTCCAACTTAAACTAGACCTAGTGTTAAATAAAGAATATTTCCCTAAACAAAATGGCAGGATCTAGTTTAATTTTTATCAATGGAAAACTCTTCCAGACCTCATTCCAGGGTGATAGTTTGGACTGGACTCTATCTGATGGTTTATAGAACGTCCCACACAACCCTACATTTGCTTGGGTTGAAACAATACATGAATGAAAGCATTTTTAAAATGTTGTCACAAAGACAGTTTTTGAAATAACGAAAGGACATTGGGGAAAAAAATCCTTAGTTGTTCCAAGTTGCCCAAACCTCAGATGACAATAACCTCAGTTGTCTGTAGGAACAAAGTACACCGTTTATATGTCCCTAAAGTCAAACATGTAATGTGTATGTTGGGTCAAGAGGCAAGAGCACTGGATTGGGTGTTAAGAAATGTGAGATTTGGTCTCATCTCTTTCAGTAACTAGCTGTGTGGCAGTCACTAAATAGCTCTAGCCACTTACCTTCTCTAACTTCAAGTTGGTCATCTTTAAGTGAAAGGGTTGGTCTAGATCACATCAAGTTGAAATTTTATTTGAGTCACAAATGCAGGCCATATATATAATTTTAAGATTTTTAGTAGCTATATTAAAAAGGTAAAAAGAAACACGTGAAATTCATGATCTATTTTATTAATCCTGCACATCAGAAATAGTCATTTAAACATGTAGCCAACAAAAAATTGAGGTATTTTACATTTTATTCCTACTAAGTCTTTTAAATCAGTGTATAGCTACCAATTGATGAAACAGCCACATTTCAAATGCTCATAGTGCATATGGCCACTGGCTACTGGCTACTGTTTTGGACTCTGCACTGTTCGAATGAGCTTCAGTGTCTTTCATTCTGACCCTTGGGGATTTTACACTTGGGTACTCAAATTTAGAGTATCCTTTCTACCCTAGAATATCTTTACTATCCTTTCTGACTCAGTCTCTGAGTGTCATAGCTCCTTCTTCCAGATGGCTATCCTGCCTGGGATATTGTGATTTATAAGAAAAACGTATATTTGGTCATTTGATGACCAAAATCTATTACTCATATATATTTGGTCTTTGTCTAGTTCCCAACTCACAGCTCCCCAAATCCTTGGAATTTCCTATATGATGAGAGTGATAAAGATGTCACCGGTTGTTAATGAAGTGACTTTTGGAAAGCACTTAAGGTTGGGGGTTGGTTGCTAGGAGAACCAACCATGTGATTAGAAGGTTGGGACTTTCAGTCCCATTGCAACCTCCTTTTAGGAGAGGCGAGGGGCTAGAGATTGAATCAATCATCAATGGCCAACGAGTTTAACTGCATCTATGGAATAGACCCAAATGAGGAGAAAACTTCTGGTTTGCTGAACACTTGGAGATTGGGGAGAGTTGGTGTTCCTGGAGAGGACATAGAAGCTTCCTGCCTTTCCCCCCATTCCTTGCCCCATGCACCTCTTCCATCTAGCTGTTCCTGAATTATATCCTTTTATAATCAACTAGTAATCTAGTAAGTAATTTTTTTCTGTGAGCTTGTGAGCTGCTCTAGAAAATTAATTGAATCCAAGGGTAGGTCCTGGGAACCTGTGATTTATAACCAGCAGGTCAGAAATACAGGTAACAACCTGGGTTTGCAGTTGGCATCTGAAGTGTGTCCCAGGGAGGCAGTCTTACAAGACTGAGCCCTTAACCTGTGGAATCTGTTATTTTCTGTGGGTACATAATGTCAGAATTGAATTGGATAGTAGGATACCCAGCTGATATCCAGAGGATTGTTGTTGGTGGAGGAATCCCCCCTCCCCCGCCCTTTGACACACATGTTGGAATTGTGTCCAGGAACCTAGAAGACTACCCTGACATGGAACCCACTTCCCTTCTGATGTTGGGGGAGTGGGGACCAACTCTTGAAATATAACCTGTCATCTTTCTTCACCTTCACCTCTCTGTCCTGTGCTTACCTCATTTGTAACTACTTCCCTTGCTGCTTTTTCTCAGGTTAAGTGGATGAGACCTCTCCCCACACATCTGGTCTTAGCCTGGCCCTGGAGAAACCCTATTTATAGCCCCCCATCCGTGCTTTATCTGGGCCGTTTAACATCTCTCAATTTTGCTTTCCATTACCTTTAAAATCTTCACCCATTAAAAAAAATGCACTGATAGAGATTTTTTTTTTCTCTCTCATTACAAAAGACATGCTTATTGGGAAACAATTGGAAAATAGGGAAAAGTATAAAGAAGAATATAAAAATCATTCACAATCCGATCACTTTAATCCAAACACTGCTAGCACTTGGTGTATTTTTCCCTCTGGTATTTTTCTAAGTATTGTATATACATACAAATGTGTTTTTAATTTCTTTGTTTTCCCCAGAATTGAGCTCTTACAGAACACATAGTTTTCTATTCTGGGTCTTTCACTTTTTATTATATTGTGAGCATTATAACAATATTGTGAAATATTGTTTGAAAACCTGATTTTTAATGGCTAATGGTCGAAGTTCAGAGAGAGATTTTGGTGCTATCATGCTGCTGTTAAGCTAGCAACTCATATAAACTTAGTTCCTGCCCTGCTTCTTAATTCTTCCTCCCCAGAGAGCTCTTGACCAAGGGAACCACCCATATAAAGAGAAGAAGCCAACTGTGAAATAAGGAACTACTTTATTAATAGCTCAGTGAACACCTGAAGCCAGCACTTCCACATTTCTGTGCTCACTGGTCTAAGTGAAGCTTAATCCCCATCCCTGGAATCTTAGATGGTCTATCTAGGTAGGCCTGTGGAACTGACTTGGAATTTACTTACTTGGCTTCCTGTGGCTTTGGACAGATAACCTCTTTGGATATTTGCTCATATGTAAAATGAGCATCACAAGAGTGCTTGCCCCATAGAGTTTTGTACAGATTAGGTGAGGTGAACATATCCTGTGCTTATCACAGTACCTGGAAGATGGTAAATGATCAACAAATGTTAGTTTTATCATTTCCCTCTCCTTGGACATTTATGTGGTTTAAACATTCTCACTATTGTAAACTAATCAATGTGTCAGTATTCAACAAATATGTATCAAGTATTTACCGTGTGCCGAGTATTTCCTAAATGCTGGGAGTTACAGGTGTCTGACCTTACGGAGTTTAAATTTTAGTGGAGAAGCATGATAAATAAGCAAGGTAAGTTCAGGTGGTGACAGGGACTGTACAAGGTAATGAAGTGAACTAGGGGGTGGCAACTTCAGGTAGGGTGGTCAGGGGGGACCTTTCAGAATATGTGACTTGAATGACAGAAAGAAAATCTGGGAAAGGTCAAGTTGAAAGACTCTGAAGTGGAAGTGAACGTGGGAAGTTTAGTCAAATTCAGGAGCAGTGAGTGAGCAAAGAGGGGATGGTGGGGGGCACCTTGTCATGGAGAGCTTTGGAGGACAAGGTAAGCAGGGTGGACTTGATTGCAAATGTGCTCCACCTGGCTCACATGGGCTTGTGAGAGCCAATTACACCTATCTCTTCCCAACTCCTTGTGTGGTGACATCACACGTTGATAATTTGAAACGGCCACAGTAAGAATATTTATACCACGGAAATCTTTAGCAGATGTTATGAATCAGGGCTTTATCCTTCAGAGAGCCAGTTGTTAAACCTTTACAAGCACACCCCTGGAGCGAGCTGATCTAGGTTTTAAAAACACTTTCGTTATCTGCCCTGTGGAAAATGAGTTGTATGGCAGTGATACAGCAATGACCATTCTTCAACATATGGTTTTGAATGCAGGTCTGAATATTTCCTTAGGAGAAATTATTAGAAGTGAAATGACTGCATAAAATTATCTAATTGCTCCCTACTGGAAGTTTTCACCAATTTGTTTAATTTTTTTTTAACGTTTATTTATTTTTGAGACAGAGACAGAGCATGAACAGGGGAGGGGCAGAGAGAGAGGGAGATACAGAATCTGAAACAGGCTCCAGGCTCTGAGCTGTCAGCACAGAGCCCGACGCGGGGCTTGAAATCACGGACTGTGAGATCATGACCTGAGCCGAAGTTGGATGCTTAACCGACTGAGCCACCCAGGCGCCCCTAGTTTTCACCAATTTGTATATCCACCAGCTAGGAGAGACAATTTTCCTGTGCCCTTATTGATTACTAATCACTAGCAAGGGAGAAAAAAAAAAAAGAAAAAGAAAAAACTAAATGTGTTAGATGAAAAATGGTATTCTATTTGGTTATTAGTGATTAGATGTTTATTGATCATTTGTCTATCTTCTTTTTTTATTATTTTTTAATGTTTATTTATTTTTGACAGAGCGAGCGAGAGAGAGCAAAAATGAGTGGGGGAGGGGCAGAGAGAGAGGGAGACACAGAATCTGAAGCAGACTCCAGGCTCCGAGCTGTCCGCACCAAGCCCGACGCGGGGCTCCAACTTCGGACCACGAGATCATGACCTGAGCTGAAGTCAGACGGTCAACCGACTGAGCCACCCAGGCACCCCTCATTCGTCTGTCTTCTTTATGGAATTATTTATTCATGTCCTATGCTCCATTATGAGAACATTGGGTGTTTGTGTTTTTCTTATTGATTTGTCCGAACTCTTCATAAGTTAAAAGTACTACTTTTTGTTTGCATTATGTTACAAATATTTTCCTTAGTTCACTCTTCTTTCCTTAGCTCACTTTTTAATTTTTTTTTAGTATATAAAAGCTTAGCATTTGTATGGAATGGGATCTATATTGTTTCTGCCAGTGCTTTCATGTTTGAAAAACTCTTCTCTAGTGGTCTGAGGAATGTTCATTTATGTTTATGTATATTTTCATAAAAAATACATCTTTAGTCAATTTGGAATTGATTTTGGTTTAAGATCTTAGGTAATAATTCAATTTCATTTTATTCTAAATGGTTTACCAATTTTCCCAGCACTAGTTACTGAACATGTATTTCTTTTTCCACTGAATTTTAATTTTACCTCTATCATCGTCTACAATTTCATGTATAGTAAGGTCTGTTTCTGTTTCTATTTAGTTCCATTGATCTTTTTATTATTTCCTCATTAGCATGCTGTTTTAATTTTTAGCTTTATATTAGAATATTTGATAAGGCCACATCCGGTTTAGTACACTTTAGAATCACTTCGCAGTAATATAAAAAAAAATAGAACTTGGCTGGGAATTGCAACAGCCTTTTATTGGTTTAGTCAGAAAGGACATTTATAGAAAGGACATCTTGGAACTTGGTGTTTATTAAAGGCTTCTCTTACCTTTTGCAGTCAAATATTATTTCTAATTTCCTTCCTTGAGGCAAATTCTGTTTCTATGTATCTTGTTAAGGCTTTTTTTTCCCTCTAGATACAGTTTTTATTGCTATATGAGCAGGATACTTCTTCTGATGTGTCTGGCAAGCTATATTTTTTTTTTTTTTGTTTCTGTATATTGATCATTTACATTGGTGTCCCAGTGAAATCTAAACTTCCAGGACCTATAAACAGCTGTCTTATCTGGCACCATCTGTCCTCCAGTTCCATCTCCTGCTTCTTCTGTGTTTTCTATACCCTAGGCCCCCTGACTTTCTCCAACTTCCTCCAACACCCTAAGGTCTTTGTTTTGCTACTTTGTGTGATCTGTTCTTTGTATCTCAGACTTCCCAGTGTCTTCTCTATGCAGATAATCCCTTTTTATTCTTCAGGTCTGGGCTTATGTGTCCTCTCCTCCCAGAGGGCTTTACTGACCACGCTATCAATCCATAATTACTTATTTGCAAGAATCTTGGCTATTTATTTAATTATTTATTTGTTCCTACTGCCCAGGACAGTATCTGTCAGTTAGTAGGCTCTCAGTCTATGTTCTTGGAGTAAATAAATGCATCTGGCTACCTTTCTGTACTCTCTAATTAGTTCTTATATAGACAAAGGAGTTCTTTTACTTGAAATGTCCAGAATTGGCTTATTCCAGCTTCATGATTATTTCTGGAGTTGGGGTAGATTGCAGTGATTGATAAAAAAATATTATGCAATAAAATGCAGCTAAACTTAGGTTATCCATGAACACATGATCAACTAAGAAATGGTGCTAACTGCATGATTGAGAGAGACTGCCAGGTCTTCCCTGTGTGCTCACCAGTGGCCCCTCTGACCAGCAGACCACCTCATCACCATGGGTCACATGTGGGCCTTCCCATGTCTCTAAGTGGCTGGGGGTGTAATCTCACTTCTGCCGGTTATGTTTCCACATCTACTCTCAGTCACAGCCATTCATTTTCTTGTGTTTTCAGTTTCTTTCTAAGAGATTACTTCCACCAGTGTAAATACATGCTATTGAATCTCACAGAAAAAAAGCAACCTTCCCTTCACTTCATACCCCTCTCTATCCTCTGTCCCATTTCTCTGCTCTTCTCTGCAGAGTTCTCTTATCAAGAGTTGTCAGTAGCGGTCTCCATTTTCTCATCTGCTGTTACCCTCCTCAAGCTACTGTGAAAGGCTTCAGTTTGCTAACACTGCTCTTGTGAAGGTCCTCAGGGGTACCATGGTTCCCCTGCATTTTCAGGTTCCTTCTCTGACTTGATTTTATTTGACTTCTCATTTGGTACAGCTGACTATTCTCTCATTCTGGAAACATTTACTTCTCTCTGCTTTGGGGATAGCATGCTCTTCTGTAGGGCTTCCGTCCCAGCTCTGTGGCTGTTCCTGATAGTCTCTGTTGCTGGCTCCTCCTCTCTGCTATACCCCTAAGAAAGGTGTGCCCCAGGGCTGGGTTCTGGCCGCCTCTTGTCTGCCTATACTCATCCCTAGGAGCTCATCCATTCTTGTGGGTTTATGCAAATCAGTATGTAGATGACTTCTCCATTTGTAGATCTAGCCTTCGCCTCTCCTTGGAGCTGTAAGTCCAACTGCCCCCTTGACATCTTAACTCAGGTGTCTCGTAGGCATCTTCACCTTAATGTGTCCAAACCAGAACTTTCAGCTTATCCCATCTTCCAATCTGTTCCTCCACTGTGTCTTCCCTGTTCCACAAATGACACCACCATCTATAGTGTGGCTCCAATCCCAGCTTGTGTCAAAGAGTTAAGGAAGGCGTGTGGTGGGAGTAATAGCTCTGTTCTCCAGGGGTGCTCTTACCAGGACGTGTCCTTTCTCCCATGTGACTCTCCTCATTTTGTAGTGGATGTCTCAGAATGCAGGGTGTACAGCCAGTTCTACCCACCCACCCCTCCTACTTTCTCTCCCTTCTTAGGAGTTTTGGACTCATAATGGCTCTAGAAGCAGAGGCACTGAAGGCTGGAGTGGGCAATGGTATTCGGTCTACTTGAAAGTTACACTCATGCAAGAAAAGGTTGGCCTCTTGCTTTTCTGGGTAGTGCAGCCTCTGGGTTCCTGTGATGTGGAATAGGAATTGTGGGTGATGGATGGAACATTTATGGAAATTCTTTCAGGCTGGTAGGTTTGTTCTGTTCCAATTCCATTCTCAGTTGTTGTTGTTTTTTAAATGCTATTTGTTTTTGTGGGTTTTTTTTCTTTATCATTATATGCATTTTGGTGGGGAATAGGTGAGTGTAAATCAGACTGTCAGTCAGATGGTATTTTAAGGTAGAAATCCCCAGGGAACTGCAAATATAAACAATCATGAGAAACGTCTTCATACTCGTCAGACTGGCAGAATTCAGAAATGTGGATAATTCTCTTATTGGCACTGATGTGGGGAGATGGGAACTTTCATGTATTGCTGGTGAAGACACAATTGGTACAATGATTCTGGAAAGTAATTTGGTGGAGTCTGGTGAAATGAAACATGTGTATGACCTACAATCTAGAAACCCCACTCAGGTATACGTATCCCAGAGAAATTCTTTGTATGGGCCATGTACAGAGATTTCATTATTGTATTGCTTGTAAAAATAGCAGGGAGTTAATGGCAACCTAAGTGCCCATTACAAAGGGCACCCAGGTGTCTCAGTCAGTTAAGAATCTGACTCTTGATTTCAGCTCAGGTCTTGATCTCAGGGTCTTGATTCAGGGTTGTGAGTTCAAGCCCCGTGTTGGACGCCATGTTGGACATGGAGCCTACTTAAAAAAAAAAAAAAGAAAAAAGAAAAAAAACAACAACCAACAACAAAGGGAATAGGTAAGTAAAGTGTGGTGGGAACAGCTGTGGGACATGCAGTTGAGAACCAAGATCCTACATGCAGCAAGAGGGATAGGTTTTAAAAACACTGTTGAGTGAACAAAAATAGAAACTGAATGAAATTGGTAACATAATGTGACTTACATAACTGAAAAACATCCCAGCATCTTATGTTTTATAAAGACAAATGGATACTTAAGATTATGTGTTAAATATATCAGAGAGGGTGCCCATGCTGGGGGAGGGGCTTAAAAGTGTTTTTTAGGGATGAAGAGGGAAAAGCCCTGTTGCCCTGTGAGTCATTTTAGGAACAGGGAATAACAACATGTCTAAAATCACTCACAGAAAGTTCAGATTTGAAATATTTCCCCCGTAAATTTCAGAAAGCTAGATTTATATTTCGCAAATGTGGTATCTTTTCTTCACAGAGTCATCTTTAAAACCCTGGTCCAGGACTAGTGTGAGTAAGACATGCCTTAGGTACTGGAAGTTTGGGGTGGGCTTTGTCTCTTTTCTGCCCCCAACCTGCTCCAAGTTGCAGAAGGTGTGAAACCACTCTGTGTAGTCACCCTATTGTCTAGGAAATGAGCACTTACAGACAGAGACTGCACCCATTCACTTCGGTGTCCCCAGCACCGGGTACTGATTGGCAGGGAATAGTCTGTCAGCACTTCTTGCCAGTTTTAGTTGCATCACCTCATTGGCAACTTTCCTAGTATATATGCTTGCCTTGAAAGAGGCTTATCAAAGTAATCTCCCTACCTTCCACCCGAAAAGGCAGGTCTCACACCAAGAGACAGTATGGCACTGTCTACCCAGAGCATAACATGTCATCTGGTCACAGGTGAAAAGCATAAAAATAGGCTTTACTGAATGATAGACAGATCCATCCCCACAAGGAGACAGCATCTTTTCCATTTAAGAAATACCTTTGTGGAATTCTGCTCAAGTTCATTCAATATCGCAAATATATGTGAATGCCTACTAAGTGCAAGGGAACAGAAACCTAGGGAGCAGTTTCAGTGAGATGACCAGAATGCTCTAGAGTGAGCAGTATACAGAGTGGTACATCGAGTACAATCTTTTATGCAACGGTAGGAATAATAGGAAATAATAAGGCCTTACATTTATAGAATGCTTTATACCTTTCAAAAGTACTTGCATGTCAATTATCTCAGCATGGATTGGCGACCACAATCTCAAGCAGTACCTGTGATCAGGTAGATATTTTCTTTGGAAAATGGTCTCCAGCATTGGACATCCTACTTTTTTGGGGTTGTGTGAGTGTGCGGGGGAAAGAGTCAATTGTCGTGTGCTTCCATAGAAGGATATGGAGGAGACAAGACTGAAAAGTTTCCCATCCTTAGGAGTGAGACCTTGCATCACTGATTCCCGGCCCTGCTTATTGATTCCCCAGGGGTGTCTTAAAATTCTTCAAAGGAAATTAATTGTAATTCACTTCAATTTTTAAAATACACATATAGACTGCATAGCACAAAGCTTCTGGGCAGGGGTGGACCAAGGGAGGTGGACTTGAAGTTGTATGTGTGTCAAAGAAACTGTCAACCAGGCAAAGAACAATAGGAATCTGAAACTCCCCCAACCTTGGGGGAGTGATTGGTCTGTGTTCACACCTGCAGGGTAGGCAGAGACAAAAGTGGGTGGTGTTGGTTACTGAAAAAGTTGACATAACTTGTTGGATAACTGCAGTGACTCCAAACTCTCAACAGAAGATGCCCTGCTGTTCCCAGAGTCTGGAAAAGCAGTCTTCCTGGCCCCAGGAAATATATTAAATCTATGTTCTACAGTGGGTGGCAGGGCCTCATTTTGCCATTATTATTTTTAATTGGCTAATTTAATTGTTCAATGCTTTTATTTTTTTAAGTTTATTTACTTATTTTTGAGAGAGAGACAGCATGAGCAGGGGAGGGGCAGAGAGAGAGGGAGACAGAGAGAGAATCCCAAGCAGCTTCTGCACTGTCTGTTGTGGGGCTTGAACCCACGAAATTGTGAGATCTGATCTGAGCCGAAAACAAGAGTCAGATGCTTAACTGACTGAGCCACCCAAGTGCCCCAATGATTCATTGATTTTAACATTTGTTTGTTGAAACCAAGAAAATGCTGTTGGGTGGCTTGGTTTAAGAACACAACCATGGTGTTGGTCATTCTTTTCCTTTCCTACCCAAATTAGAAATGCTAGGTTTGCTCTGTTGTGGCATCTGGTTAATGCAGACACATGGATCACTGTGTGTTTTGGTGCTCAGAACTTAAGAGGCATCCTACCAGATGGGGAGGAACTCACTGATGACTGGGTCTCAAAGGACTGTATCAAATGCTGCCCCTGCTTTTCTCCTCTTGCCTTGCTGGGTTTGCATGGGAAGTGGGATTTGAGGGCGGCCAAAAGTATGTTTGGGCTATGTGTTCTCAGCCTGGATCTGCACAGGAAGGGGGGCAAAGAGGCTAGCAGTAGGGGAGCCTCTGCTTTGGGAACATGAAGCAGTCTGGGAGAGGAAGAAGGAAGTTAAGGCAGGGAGTGTTAGGGAAGCCTTAATTCATTTCATCCAATAGCTCAGAAACGGAAGTTGCAATGTCTCCTCATCTGCAGGTAGTGCCATGAATGGAGTCACAGCATTTTAGAGCCCTCACGGACCTTGGACTATGGCATGTGCATTAATTGGCTGTAAGAAGAGCAGTTGTTCTTCCCATTTCCCTGGGGCACAGTGTTCTGGGTTTTGGGAAGAAGAGCACAGGTGTGAAGGGCACAGGACTTCATCTTTGCTCCTCATTTTGTTCCTGGGCCTTTTCTTTCCAGCTGCTCTAAAAGAACTTCTCAGTGGCCTGTCTCTCCACTTCCTCTGTTGGAAGCAGGCCAACTGCCTAGCACCCAGATGGCAGGAGGCATCAAAGGCCTCATATAGCTTCAGAATGTCCTGGTTCTATAATATCCCAGAAGGAGTGTGAGGATATGATGATGTCTTGTTTCTTAGTCTTCAGATAAATTCAAACTCCCTTCATTTTCAATTTTTCCATACCCTGCTGTGCTCTTTCTTTCTACCACTCCCCAGAAGGTGGTGAATGTCGTGGGCCAATGGGCTCAACGAGGGATGTTTCTCCCTTTTGAGAGAAGGCATCTCAGTCTGCTATACCCAGCTACCCCATTCTTGGGCCACTCCCTCAGTGGAGGATCTGTTTCTGCAGACCTGCCCTACCCCTACGACTGCCTTGCTCACCCTAACTTCTCTGGCTCATTGTGACTTTTGCCCTCTCCCTCGGCGTAGAGGGGGCAGAACAGAATGCTCAAAAGCCAAGGAAAAGAAAAGCACCAACACAGATGAGCTGGCCAAGAGCAAAGGGCAGCTAACATGACAGGAAACATGATAGGTGGGTTCTAGTCCTGCCTGGCTTTGCAAACTATGGAAGTTTGCATGAGTCACTTCACTTTTTGGACTCAGTTTCTTCCTCTACAAAATGCCTCTGCTTCCTCTGCCTTCTGCCTCACAGAATCCATATATAAAGTATGCAAAAGCACTTTGGAGAATATTAAATACTAGATGAAGGTAAGGTACTGGACAGGATTGTACACCTCAGGCTTCTCAACCAGGGTTCCAGGTGCAGTCCTCAGTCTGCCATGAGTAGATGTGCACTGTCCATTCCCATTGTTCCAATCTTTTTAAATTTTTTATTTAAAATCCACTTAGTTAACATACTGTGTAATATTAGTTTCAGGTGTACATTGTAGTGATTCAGCACTTCCATACATCACCTAATGCTCATCACAACAAGTGCACTGCTTAATCCCCATCACATATTTAACCCATCCCCCTTCCCACCTCCCTTCTGGTAACCATCAGTTTGTTCTACATAGTTAAAAGTGTGTTTCTTGCCTCTCTCTCCTTCCCCCCCCCCTTTGCTCATTTGTTTTGTTTCTTGAATGAAATATGAATGAAATCATATGGTATTTGTCTTTCTCTGACTGACTTATTTTGCTTCATATAATACTCTCTAGCTCCATCCACGTCATTGCAAATGGCATGGCTTTATTCTTTTAAGGCTGAGTAGTATTCCATTGTGTGTGTGCGTGTATCTCCACTATATATATGTATCTATCTATCTATGCCATGTCTTATTTATCCATTCAGCAATCGATGCAAACTTGTGCTGTTTCCATAATTTGGCTATTGTTGGTAATGCTGCTATAAACATTGGGGTTCATGTATCCCTTTGAATTAGTATTTTTGTATTCACTGGGTAAATACTTAGTAGTATGATTGCTGGATCATAGGGTAGTTCTACTTTTAGCTTTTTGAGGAACCTCCATACTGTTCTCCAGAGTGGCTGCACCGGTTTGCATTCCCACCAGCAGTGCAAGAGGGTTCCCTTTTCTCCACATCCTCGCCAACACCTGTTGTTTCTTGTGTTGTTGATTTTAGCCATTAAGTGTGAGGTGATAGCTCACCATAGTTTTGATTTGCATTTCCCTGGTAATAAGTGATATTGAGCATCTTTTCATGTGTCTGTTGGCCATCTGGGTGTCTTCTTTGGAAAAATGTCTATTCATGTCTTCTGCCCATTTTGTAAATTGGATTATTTGTTTTTCAGGTGTTGAGTTTTATAAGTTCTTTATATATTTTAGGTATTAACCCTTTATCAGATATGTCATTTGCAAGTATCTTCTCCCATTCCACAGATTGCCTTTTAGTTTTGTTGATTGTTTTTTCTTTGCTGTGCAGAAGCTTTTTATTTTGAAGTAGTCCCAATAGTTTATTTTTGATTTTGTTTCCTTTGCTTCAGGAGACATATCTAGAAAAAAGTTGGTATGGCCAATGTCAAAGAGGTTATTATTGCCTATCTGCCTGTGTTCTCTTCTAGAATTTCTATGGTTTCAGGTCTCATATTTAGGTCTTTAATCCACTTTGAGTTTATTTTTGTGTATGGTGTAAGAAAATGGCTCAGTTTCATTCTTCTGCATGTTGCTGCCCAGTTTTCCAAACACCATTTGTTGAAGAGACTTTATTTTTCCATTGGATATTCTTTCCTGCTTTGTCAAAGATTGACCATATAACTGTGGGTTCATTTTTGGGTTTTCTATTCTGTTCCTTTGATCTGTATGTCTGTTTTTGTGCCAGTACCATACTGTTTTGATTACTGCAGCTTTGTAATATAACTTGAAGTCTGGAATTTTGATGCCTCAGCTTTGTTTTCCTTTTTCAAGGTCTTTGGCTATTTGGGATATTTTGTGCTTCCACATAAATTTTAGTATTGTTTCTTCTAGCTTTGTGAAGAATTCTGTTGGTATTTTGATAGGGGTTGCATTAAATATGTAGATTGATTTGGGTAGGATAGACTTTTTAATGATTTTTTTTTCAATCTATGAACATGAAATGTCTTTCCATTTCTTTATGTCATCTTCAATTTCTTTCATCAGAGTTTTCAAAGCACAGGTCTTTCACCTCTTCCTCATTGCCCCAATCTTGACCTTACACTTCATGGCTGTCTCTTCCCTGGATTTCCCTCCCTGACAGAAGAGAGATCAGAAAATGTGCTTATTTTGTCTCTGAGATATTGAAATTGACTAAGAAAATGCCTTAAACACATTTTTCAGTCTTGGCACTTTAAAACAAAGTCAATTGCTTAGAAAAAGTACGAGGGGTGTTTGTTGCGGATTTAAAAAGAGGCAGGTAACCTTTGCAGGCCGGACCACCAGTCTTATCACCTCACTACACTCTTGAGGACAACAGGTTCTGAGATGGGGTGTCCCATAGCAATTGTGTAAGGCAGGGATTCTTACTCCTCTTTTACAGATAAGAAAACTGAGCCTGTGTGAGCAGACAGAGCTCATCCCAGTGGTAAGTGGTGAAGACAGGATTTGATCCTAAGCCTGTTAAGCTCCAGAATTCATCTTCTTCCCACTGCAGCATAACGCTGACTGTGCATATGATGTAGATAGGACAGCTCTCATCCTGCTGCTCCAAAATAGTTCAAAGCAGGACTTAGAACTTTGATGAATCTGCAAGATAAATCTAACTTCAAAGCACACAGATGAAAAATAGAGCTTTTACTGAATATTTTCTTGGCCAGATGAGGAAGACATTTTGCACTGTATATCATCTAGAAAAACTTTCTTGAATTCCTTGAATTCATTTTTAACACCTCTATTCTCCCTAATGCTTTTCTCTCAGCTCCACTTTTAGGGTTGCTTCATCTATTTTCTCTCCCTCTTTTCCTTTGACTCCTCGGTACTCCCTCCATTGTTCTAAGCGATTCACCGCCCACCCAGGCCAACATGCACAAGGCGGCCAAGCAGAATCTCTGCAGTTAGTTGAGCTGACTTCCTTTGATAGCAATCCAGCGAGCATCTGCAGTTACTTCAGCATGTCCCCAAGTGGCTTAACAAAGTATTCACCCAAAAGAGCTGGTGTCTTCCAGGGGTAGGGAGGACTATGCTGTTAAAAATATAGGATTTTTCTCTGTGCTGTTTCACATGGGGGAGCATGAAGAAGGAGAGACAGTTCAAAGATGAGAATTAAGCTACAGGGAGGCCAGTGGGGACGGAGAGGAGGAGACCGCCATGAGACACTGAAAGGTAGAATTATAGGACTTGGAGATAATCTGGAGAGACAGAGAAAGGGAAGAATTTTTACTACAGCAATGAGTAGGATGAGCTGGAGAATTCCAGAAGAGAAACAGATTTGAGATGGAGTGAGAGGAAAATAGTTTAGGGAAGATAATATATTTTCAGAACATAGGGCTTCCTTGCTATCAACTTGGGACACTGCTCCACCTGTCTGGCCCTAGCAGATGCACTCCCTGCTTTAGCCTTGGATCATCTGCTGGGGAGCTCAGCACCAGTGGGGGAGATGGGAATGGCTGGCTCAGGAGACCAGAATGCAGTTCTGCAGTTCCCCACTGTGAGTGCTCCTTAGACTGAGGACTCTGCTTGGAGTCCCCTGGAGCTGCTCCCTCTGGTAACCTCTGGGGTTACCATTTTTTTCTGGGCATGGTTCCTCAGTCTTCTCTGTCAATTTGTACTCATTGGCTTTTGATCTTTTAGAAATTTCTGGATGATGGCATTTTTGTTTTCTATTTCTAGTTATAGACTAATTCTTAAACAAAACAAAGCAACTGAAGGGAAAGAAAGGGAAACATGCACTTAGACTGCTCTCTTGATCAACTCTCCTACAGTTGTTTTCCTGGCTCATTCCCTTCCTGACTGAATTCCTTGAGGTCAGGAAAGATGGCTTATTCATCTTTTTGTTCCCAAGCACTGGCTGATTCTTTTTTTACATGCACTGGGGAACTTAGTATTTAAGGAATTGTATGTTTACTTCTTTTATAAACTAGAAAAAAAAAGATAAAAATATAACACATCATCTCCAACTCAAGATATACCCCCATCCCCGTATTTTCAATTCAACACTATTTCTGAGTGCCTCTTCTGTCTTTAGCATGAGTTAATCACAAATGTGAGAAGAATATGAATACTTCAGAAGACTTAAAGCCTTGAAGCTGTTTCGCCTGTTCCTGCCTCTAGATTTGAGGGATAGAGAGGATGAAGGATGGGTGATCAGGATGAAGGATGGCAGTGAGGATGAAGAGTGGTGGCAATTCTCTGACTAAAGGAAGTTCTTTGCGTGGCTGTCTGGTGGGAGAGCTTTTCTCAGTCCACCCATGTGTCTTTGTTGCATACCTGCCCTGTGATCAGGATGTGGTAGAGATAGGTGGTACAATGCATGATGCACCACAC
Source organism: Felis catus (assembly GCF_018350175.1). Taxonomy (NCBI): domain Eukaryota; kingdom Metazoa; phylum Chordata; class Mammalia; order Carnivora; family Felidae; genus Felis; species Felis catus. The sequence goes on along the minus strand of NC_058384.1, from coordinate 26,602,188 downwards.
AGGGTCCTGGCCCTCCTGGAGCCAAAGGGACACACAGGTAAGGACACACATAAGCCTGACACACAGGTAGCAATTGAAAAACATTCAGAATCAGAGAGTTAAAAAATCATAGCATTTGTAAATTTTGTCTCAGCCTTACTGTACTTGCTAAATTAGTAGCTCATGCAGCAAGAATCATTCAGGTTTCAAAAAGGGAGATATCAGAGTAGGGAAAGCATCTTTGTATCTTTGCATATGGTTCCTGAATTCCCATTGGCTCCAAGAGAATCCTCAGCAACCCTAATTTTGTGAGGTGATTGCTCTCACAGCCCACCATACTGAGCACCCCCAATATACATGGGGGAAACATACATGGGGGAAGAAGAATATAAGGATGCATTCACATTTTTTTTTCTGCAAATAACTGTCACTGAGTCATCTTGGAGCCTACCTGGCAGTCTGTTCTCAAGGTAAAATAGTATCCTGTTTCTAGAATGACTCCTTTTATGCTCACCAGCAGTTCTGACCTCAGAGTTTGGGGAATGGGTCAGTCTTAATTACCTTGCTGAACTGTGGCGTTCTTTGGGGGGACTTCCAGGACTGGGAGAAACGTGTGACAAGGACCATTCTGGGGTCTTCCCCCATCTGCGAGGTTACCACATAGGTGTCACTGGACTTGTAGCACAGCCTACATTCTGCTTCTGCCTGTGATAGGGAATGCAGTGAATCTTAGCCGAATGGCTCAGGATTGCTTGATGCCAAGTATTGCATTCTGAGCACGTCAGAATACAGTGGGCCTAATGGATAAAGCTATTATAGATGATCTAATTAATACAGCAGACCGCTGTTTTATTATGGGGGCTGTGGGCTCCCATCAGCTCACGCCGCTTAGAGTTACTGCCATCAGCTTCTTCTTGTTCTTGGTGTTCGGGTGGCTAATGCACTATATAGAGATTCAGAGGCATTTAATAAGATGATAAAATGCCATGCTGAATTAATGTTTAGAGCTTCTTGGCTCAGGCTCTCTAAATCTAGAAGTACTCAGGACTGAAAACTAAGAATTTGTCTTGGTCCCAATGCTCTCTCTGCTCACCCCCATTATTCTTTTGCAGCATGTCCCTCGAAGACTCTTGCATTCTGTCATCCAGTTGGAGAACACCTTCTAACATGATGGGACATATCATGAAATGTGCCATACGTGTTACCAGGGAAGCTCTACTGGTAACTCACAGGGCTGTGGCACCTCCTGGATCATTCTTATTTCCAGATACCCATGTTTGGTACAAATGGCATCTAGTTTGTTTCCTCTCTCCAAACCACACCATTCCTAAAGTGTTGTTCTTTGGAACTGTACCTCTTGGAGCCTTTCTTAATCCCAGAAGAATCTGGTCCGTTGCATTTTGAGCTTGCGATGTTATCTTGGATTATAGGGTGATTTGGTAAGGCTATTGTCCCAAGGCTGTCAAATTCTTTCTAGGCGTTGTGCTACATTTCGCTAGTGGACATCAAGAGGGAGTGGCCTGTATTAGAGCCTCAGGGTTCAAATATCCAGAATATCCTGGCTTCTCTAGGAGGGGTTAACTGAGTGAAAAATAAAACAAACCTGATCATTTTTCTATTTGGGTATTTTTTTTTTATCAAAATAGAACTCTATTAAAAAGTTAAATCACTATATACATAGTGTAGTGTGTTAATTTTTCTATTGCTGCTGTAACAAATTCCTGTGAGGTTAACACCTTAAAAACCCCACAGATTTATTACCTTCCAGTTCTATGCAGCAGAAGTCTGGTATGGGTATCACTGGATTAAACTCAAGGTGTCAGCAGAATGTTCCCTTCTAGAGGCTCTGGGGGAGAATTTGTTTCCTGGTCTTTCTGGTTGTTGGCAGAATTCATTTCTTTGAAGCTATAGGATTACAGTCTCCATTCTCTTGCTGGCTATAACCAGAGGGCGTCTCCTTCTGGAGGCTGCTTTATTCTCTGGCTTGTGACCCTCTTCCTCCTTCTTCAAAGCCAACAAGAGCAGGTGGGCTTTTCTCATGCTACATCTTTGGCCCAATTTTTTGACTTCCTCATCTACTTTTAAGAGCTCATACGATTGGATTAGAGATTGTGTAAATAGGTAGATGAGACCTTGATAACCCAGGATAGTCTCTCCACTTTAAGGTCAGCTGAGTAGCCACTTTAATTTCACCTCCAATCTTAATTCTCTTAATTTATAGGTCCTGGAGATAAGGATGTGGACATCTCTGGGAGGGGTATTATTCTGCCTGCCACATATAGTTTCTTTGCAAAGCCTACATTACATTTAATTTAAATTGTAGAAGTTTACAATAAGGAGGAGGGGAATTGATGCTTATTGAGCACCTGCTGTATGCCAAGCATCATGCTAGACCTGCACATGCATTATGTGCATTAGGTAAGTACTGTCCTCACTCTGTTGATGGTTAACTAAGATTTGTAGAAATTAAGTTACGTGCCTAAGATCCAAAAGGTAGTAATGACAGAGTCAGGATTTGAGCCCAGGAGGGTAACACTCCAACATCTGAATCCTGCTCTTTCTAACACATCGTATTGTTCTCTCTTGGGATTTCAACCAAGAGCCTCAGAATTAATGTCTTATTTAAACATACATGTTTTCTCTAGATTGGAGTTAGTATGTTTGAGGCCTGGGCTTCAGGTGGAGTGTAGATCTCTAATTTCCCCCTATTTCAGTCTCTCATAAGAGCAGGACTAATTTTATGTTACTCAGGTCTGGGGAAGGACAATGTAGGAAGTGAGGAAACTGTCCTGGAGCCTTTGGCTGGGCCAAGCTCAAAGTCACTTGAGTGCTTAAAGTGGAACCAGGCATCTTGTCCCTGTAGTGCCCAAACTTAGGTGTTGGAAAGCCGCTTGAAGCTCCTCCTCTGTTCTGCTCATCTCAGCTTGCCTGGGACTCTGCAGGAGGCTGGTCTTGGGCAGGTGGCACCTGCTTTCTCAGTTGACTGCAACCCATACACCCATGGTCAACTTGCCACACGTGTCAGAAATGCAGGAGCTCTGCAGGGAAAAACCTTCCAGGAATTGCAGGAACAAAGGAGACGGTACGGCAGAAGGAGGTGACAGATTTGGGTCAGCTGTTGGCAGGGTCACATTTGGACACCTCCAGGTCTGTAAAACACCCCAGTGATGTGATCATTGATGTCCTACAGATACACTTGGTTAGGATATGGGTAGACTGTTGATACTGTGGTATTTTGGAGGCTCACAGTTCAAGTCAGAGTTATTTGGCTTCTGCATCAATTAGAAAGATCCTCAGAGATGTGCAGCCCCATCCCTGAGATAATCGCCAGAGTAATGACTCAGGGGGGGCTGCAGCTATTTCAGTCTTCAGTACATACATGTGTACACTCATGTACATAGTTTAAATAATGTGATCAGCTTATGTCCTGCCTCAGTATTCTTGTTTTTCTCTTCCAATTTTGGTACTGCTCTGACAGGCTGGCACGGCACCATGATTCTGTCTTTGCATGTTGATTAAAGCAACTGACAGATCAGGATTACAAGTTGCTAACTCGCTTTTGGGCCCTGGCTGCTGAGGAATTTATAATGTCTATCTGAATCTCTTCTCCCTCTTAGCTTCTGTGCTGAGAGTCAGCAGTGTTGCATGAACTGATGTCAGCGTCTTCTGTTTGCATCCAGGAGGGCAGGAGCCTGGGTGAGCAGACACTGGGGACCTCTTTCTATTGATGACCAATTCCTACCCACAAATCACCTGAGTGTGAAGGTGCTGGGCTGTGGGCTCCTTTGTTTCATTTCAGCAAATACTGATTAAACCTCTACTTTGGATATTCAATGACAAACCTCTCCCTTAATTACAAAGGCAAATACAATAGAGTGTTATAAATGTTATGGGAGGTAGGGAAGTATAGGGTATTATGGGGCCACATAGGCAGGTACCCAGCCCAGTCTTGGCAGTGGATGGGCAGGAAAGGCTTTTCGTAAGGAACTGGCATACAAACTAGACCTGAAGACAAATTTGAGACATCCAGGTAAGGGAGGAATGTGTGTATTTGTGTGTGTGTGTGTGTGTGTGTGTGTTTAGAGGGGTCAAGAAGAAGTGAAGAGCTCTAAGCAGAATAAAGTCATGAGTAAAAGCCCAGAGGCCAGAGAGAGGTAGGGAAGTGAAGGAATTAGAAGCAGAGATTAGAGGTGGGACCTAGCACACAGTAGGACAATGGATGGGAGGTAGAGAGAGATTAGATTAGCAGGAACTGAAACACCAGGTAATGACACATGGGCCATGGGAAGAAACTTGTGCTTTAACCTCAGAGAAATGGGATAATGATAGAAGAGTAGTTACATGAACAAATCATCCTTAAAGAAGATTATTTTAGCTGGGATGTGGCGAGTGGCTTGGAGGAGGCAGCACCAGTCAGGGAGACTCACTGAAATAGTCTTAAGTGAAAAAAGCGGTGGTCAGACTTAAGGATTGGGCTGGAGAAAGTGTTTGTATTTGAGAACTATTCAGGAATAGCAAAGAACAGGACTTGCTGATTGATTCAGTGGGGTTCATGGAGAGGAGGTGGCCACAAGAATACCCAAATTTCTGCCTTAGGCAACTAACTATAGTAGAGCCATTAATTGCTCCAGGGACATAAAAGGCAGAGCAGGTGTGGGAGGCTGGGGTGGAAAAGATGAACGTAGCAGGGACATGTTGAGTGTGAGGAGCTGTGGGATAGCCAGGATGGAGTTTGAGTTGGTTCTGATTGATGTGGCTGGTTGGTTATTGAAATAACAAAATACTTCTGTACTGTTGATAAAGAACTGGTACCCTGAGAAGCTCCTCATCCATGTTCCCCTGCCACTGTCTTGTCTGCCCTAACTTACCCAGTCACTAAGATCTTCCCAAGATCTGGAAACTAAATGTATAATGAGGATAATGTGCGGCATAGTAGGACATGTATTCTGACTGGTTAGTGCCCTTGCCATCCCAGTTCAATAATTTTAACATCTCCCCTTGGAGACAGCTAAGTGTCCTGCAGGCAGTTGGTTTTAAAAAGTCAAGAGCTGAGGAGAAAGAGAGGTCATGGCTACAAATACTCTATTTCAAGCCACCAGCCTGAAGGTTGAAGCCTTGAAGTGGCCGAGAGTCTTCAGAAAGAGTGTATAGAGTAAGAAGAGAGGGTCTAGGGCTAATGAATTTGGACTTGACCCTACAGGAAGTGAGGAGCCAATAAAGTATTTTGGGCAGGGGAACAAAGCAACTAGGGAACCCTCAGGACTAAGAAGAATGCCAAAGAAGTCCGACAAGGTTGCTGTCCTCAAGGACCTGCTGCTCCAGTTGGGGAAGGTGAGATAAGTTGTGGTAGGCGAGATAAATACTGCCCCTTGGAAAGGAACCAGCTCACCACATGTGACGACTGAGTAGCAGGCGAGTAGCACTGTCCCACAGTAAGTAGTTCTTCTGTCCCACAATGTGGTCCAGAGCCATCGGTGGTAAGGATCTTCCTCAACCTGATGGTTAATCTATCAATTTTCCTTTGTTAGAATCTTCAATAAACGTTGTTCCTTGGGACTAACTGACTTCTGAGTTCCCCGCCAAAGCCTAGATTCTTGAATAAGTGGGAAGGGTTCTGAATAAAAAGAAATGCTTTGGCACTTTGGAGTTTACCAAACCCTTTGATGTACATTACCTCATTTTATCATTTCAGCAGGTAAGTTATAGAGGATATTGCAGAGAAGGAGCTAAGATGTACAGAAGTTTGAAGGTAATTCATAGGTAATGGAGCCAGCTTTTAAATCTTAGTCACTGGGTCCAAAAGTTGGTACTTTCATGCTTCTCCAGTGGTTTGCACACCATATTCCTTGAAACACTTAAGGGACTGTGTTAGGTTGCGGGTGTTGGGAAGCATCTAGAAAGCAGCGCTCAACTCCTAGCCTACCTCAGCCAGGGCTGTCAGGTATTTGTCAGTTTTCTGTATCAGCCTTCTTGGGAAGTTTTCTCTCAGAAAAGCATTTTGCAGTGTGGGAAACCTCTCCTGTCTTCAAGACTTTTCTAGTTAGACCTGACTAAACCATCCTCTAAAGTTGTTGTTGGTTCCTTTATCATCTACAAGACTTAGCAAGCCATGCCTGTTGTTCTTACCCTAACCCTTTGGCTCCAGCTCCAGCCTCTTCCATCTGGACCATGTTCCCTGGTGCTGGTTCTTCTCAGCAGGATGGCTGCCTTTTTTCTGTCCCTCCACCCCTCCTGTGGATTCCTGGCACCCTGGACACTCTAAGAATGAATATAAAATTTTACCACTTGGAGTCTTTCCTGGACGTGCATTGATGCTGAACTTGTGACCACCAGCAGTCCACTTTTAGTATCTTTAAATCCTGATGGACTTGTATTTGGACCTTTCGTGGCAGTGTTTTCCTGAAACCATTGCATCTCAAACATTTCAATGTACCAATTTCTTTGTTCTCAGAAATTGTACCTTCATTAAAACAATCCCTTTTCCATTAAACAATCCCTTTTAAAGTTCTTTAAAAGGCTGAAGTTTGCCTTGATGCACCAGTAGTTATGAGTTAGAGGGTAAAGAGGAAGGACCCAGAGGGAAAGGAAATAATTTTATTTCCTAATTGTACAGCAAAATTAAGAGTTCATATTTCTCCGGTTTCCATTTCTGAGAACTGCCTAGAATTTAATGGCAACTTTATAACTCACAATTTGTAAAATACAGGCCTAAGCCTTTCTCCTTTTCTCAGATACTTATTGAGCAACTATAGTGTAAGTGCAAAACTAAGGCTCTCAGTAAGTGTAGTGTAAGTGCAAGTTTTAGTCTCCATAGAGGATGCAAAGATTTTAAGAAATGGTTTCTGCCCTCAAAGGAGTTTATAATCCCAGCATGCACTTAACTAATACAAAGAGGAGGCAGGGAGGGAGGAGTAGATGGGGTAAGTGCTGAGGGTAGCCTGAACATGGAAGTAAACAGACTGTCTCTAGGTTCCAAATTAGAACGTTGGTGATATGACAGGTGACCCTTTTATATCCTACTCCAGAAGTGTGGGGGTTGATGGCAGAGTTTCACTGCAGACAGAGTGGGAAAGATCCTGCCAAGGATTGTTGACACTGGTAAACCAATTTCAAATGCTGGTGGGGTTGATGGTGGGGAGTTCTGGACTCAAGTGGAATTTTTACACTAAGGCAAACTCAAGATATTTCAATCGTATGTTTTTGAAGATCCACAAGAACACTAATAGTTCTTGACTTCTTAGCCTCTGACAGACTGAAGTGTGGGAGCACCACCCTCTGGAGCAACTCACCCAGCAGATCCACTGCTAGGAGAACACAGGCTCTGGAATTGGATACCTGGGTTCAAGTCCCTGCTGTCCTTTTCCACTCAGTTGGTTGCTTAACTTCTCTTGCCTCAGTTTTCTTATGGTGCAAAAGGGGACTAATTCCTACCTTGCTGGGTTGTTGAGAGGGTGCAAAATAGTGCAGGGAAAGTACTTGGTATATGGCAGGCCCTCAGTAAATAGTACCTCATTACTTTTACTGTGAATCCAGCAGTTTCATAGTGGAAACAAGGCACACAAGGCTGAGGTGACCTAGCACGGATGTTACCCTTTACTCTTACAAGTGGATTGAGGGTCTAGAGATCAGGCTCCTCTCCAGAGTTTCTGGGGGAACTTAGATAAGCCTGTTAACCTTCTCTGTGTGTTTTTCATGTTCATATACTGATAAAATGGGAGTGAAAGAAAGTCACAGCATTCTGAGTTGGAAGAGAACTTCCAGTACAAGTGTAAAATAAGGGCATTTAACAGGAGAGGCAGCTGAGGCTAGAAGAGGTAAAATGACACCCTGAAGACAAAGCAAGAATGTAACCCCGTCTTGCCTCTCAATATAATACTCCTCTTCTACATAGTTGCTCCTAAAATTGGTGACAGCTCAGGGGTTTGGGAGGTAGTTCATGCATCATGAACTAATGAACTAATGATCCCTTGGGATGGACCAACCAAATTTGTCAGATTTATTATATACAAATCTGTTTTCATCAGCATAATTCAAGGATTCAAAGCATAAATGTAGTATAAAATGGTAGTGGAAATGCGCTATCTTTCCCATCTTCTATTTTTATTTTTATTTTTATTTTTTTATTGCTTAACTCCCTCCTTACCTTTGGTTTCTTAAGTATTTCCCTGCTCTAATCTGGAATTCACTTACTTGGTATTTATTCCATGTACTGTGTATACTATGAGGGATACAAAGAAATATACGACAGACCTTGACCTGAAGGGTCTTACTATCTAGCATGTAGGGAAGATGTACGCAGTTGAAAAGTTGGGTAAACAATACGAGAGCAAGTAAAAGGAAACAAAACATGCAAGGCACTGTATGATTAAGTGTCAAATGAGACATCGAGATCTGTGGTTCCCAAATGCTAATTTATGGGTTGGTGCTTGTTGATGACAACATTTTCATCAGTTTGCTGTGAAATGAGGAAAATAGGGCAAGTAGTGATTATCTCATAGGTCTAAATTTATTTGTTTTATAGGAGTTTCTGAGAGTATATCCTTCCAACATTTTAGTGCTAAAATGCCCTTTCTTTTTTAAAATGGTGGGGTATAAATAGTGATGGCTTTTTTTGAAAGCCCATACTTAGAAAATAAAAAGTTGGCCACGTTATATTTATTCCCTTTGAAATTTCGCTCATCCTTGAAAGCCAAAAGCAAGGAACCACTGATGTGCACAAATGTCTGGAGTCAAGGAGAGGAACAAATGTGGAGTAGTGGAGTGTTCAGGGAAAGCTCCCAGGGCAAAGACAAACATTGATAAGGAGTTGGAAGGATGGAAGGATTTGATACAGTGGAGAGGTATGAGGAGCCTCCCTGTTGAGGAATAATGTGAGAAGAGCTTTGGGAATAAGACTAGAGGGTTTATTTAGGGTGGTAGGAAGAAAGTTTTGGAAGCCTTATCCATTCACCTTCTATGGCCATAAAAAATGTGCTCTGCTGTTATCACAATAAAAACAGATCTTGGACTCCTTTGAAATAACCAAAGTCCATATCTTGAACCACTTACCCCAGTCAATGAGTCAATGACCCAGTCCATCTTGTATTCCAGTTCTGGCCTGCTCTCTAACATGCCAAATTTGACCTTGCTTTAATACTCACATGCAGTGAGAAGTATCTCATTTTCAGTTCTGACCTCATTTTCAGTTTCAGGACCCATCCTAGACCATAATGCAGACTCATTATTGGGTTAGACTGACCTTGCTCATTCTGGGTTTGTTCTGAGATGTGCACCATAGGCCATCCCTTGAGGGTGGCACACACACTGAGTTAGTCCCAGCTCCTGAGGAAGGCACAGTGAGCAGTGGCATGCAGGGTGCATTGTAGGGGAGACTGAGAGAAGGAAGGAAGCCTCAATAGGACATGTATCTAGGTGGAAAGGGAGGAACCGGTGGCCTAAGCTAGGGGGTCTGAGGCTGGAATGTTCACCATTTACTACAATGGGAAGACAGCCTGTTCAGAGGAGCAAAAGTATTTGTTTCAGGGTTATTGAGCCCAGTAATGGGAAGGGAGATAAACTGAGACTGGAGGAAAAAGATGAGGTCCATTTGGAGCCAAGACGTATTCATGATTGAGAACTTCTGTAGAGAGAATGCAATGCTGCTGCAGCTCCAAGTGAGCATAGGGGAGAAGGAGACTGAAAGGAGTATAGCTTCACATGAAGGCTGGAAAGTAGTGTAGGAGGGACTGGGCAGATGGGCAGGAGGGACTGGGTACATGGGCAGGAGCCTGGGGAGCTCATGGGGGACATGATGAGGGGCAGGATGGATTGGGCACATGGGCAGGAGGCTGGAAAGCCCATGGGGGACAAGATGAGTGCAGGATGGATTGGGCACACAGGTAGGAGGCTGGAAAGCCCATGGGGGACAAGATGAGGGCAGGATGGATTGGGCACATGGGCAGGAGACTGAAAAGCCCATGGGGGACAAGATGAGGGAAACCACCAACTTAGAGACCATAAACTTGGATCTTGGCAAAGACCCATACTTTCTGGACTGGAAGGCATGTTTCACTATAGATGAGCAGCCTGAAGATGAGAGAGAAGTGTGCTTATTTCATGGGCCCAAGTGTGATCTGTGGTATTCCCTTGGCACAAACCTCTACCTTCTTTGCTTGCTGTCTTCACACCTTTCCCTGCCTCCTATTCCTCAAGGTAAAGAAGTCCTTGCTTCTAGGAACTGAGTGGCTACAGGACACAGAGAGGGTAGGAGCCTAAGGGGCCGTCCTTCTTTGGGCCTCCCTCATGGGGTGCTAGAAGCAGTGGATCTGTTTGAGCTTATTTATGTGCCTGGAGCTGAGAGCCCATGTTTGCTTATTCAACTAGCTTCCCACGCTGCCAGAAAGGTGCTAAGCAGCAGAAATTCATATTCACCCTCTCCCCTCTCCCTCTCTCTCACACTTTCTCTGGTATTCTTCAACTCCAATGGGAGCTAATATTTACCTGCAGCATTGGCTGTGGGGCCGTGGGATGTGACAGCTGGAGGTGGAGACAAATTTTTTCTCCCTTCCTCCTCCACCTGTCTTTCTCTAGAGGTTTGAAAATGAAAAAAAATTGTAATTGTAATCTTCAAGACTGCCTGGTTGAGAATTCAGAGATTGCAGGGGAGAGTCAGGGGGTCTTGAGTTAGCTTCTCTACTAAAAGGCAAGGAACGAAGATGAATTTGGTGGGCAAAGGGCTTTTGGGAGATGCTCTGAAGATTCACCCAGCTACTGGGCAGCCCGGGAGGGGGAGCAGCTGCCAGCCAAGGGACACTGTTACTTACCAGGTGAAGGACTCTAGTATTGGGTACTAGAGAGTATGGATGACACTCTCAGGTATTTCTGTGACTGGTCTCACTTGGTGCTGGCCACACAGGCAACCTCTACAGGGGAGGCTTAGCAGGCTTCACATGACTAGGTGCATAACTACCTCCTACGCCCTGGGAATATGCATAAAGGGCAAGTTCCCTCCAAGCCCACTGCCTGGTGCTGACTCAGCCTTAGTATTTACCTGCTCACCTATCAGGAGTCAAGCATATATAGTAAGTGGAACAAATGTCTGAGGCCAGGAATAGGAGAAATGCCTCAGCTCAACATGGTTTGTGAATGACAGAAAGATGAATAACTGATGATGTTCTAAGACTTGTTATGTTCCTGCAGTGGGAAAAGAGGTTTCCCAGGAATGCTGGAGGAAGGGACATGCAGGGAGATGGGGGTAGGGATGAAAAAAGGAGTCTCAAAGTTGAGAGTGGGTAGGGATGTCACCCCACGTAGGTTCTGGACATGGTGTGGGTCCATCTGTGTCTGTGAGCTGGCTCCCCACAGTGGGCCAGATGCCCTCCTCCACTCACTCCTCTAGCTGCCTTTTCCTGCCTTTTTAGCCATTTACCAGAAAGCCTGTTTCTGTTCTTTAAACTGCTCTTTTAAGCTGTGTGTCATAATTCTCTCTGCTTCCATTTGTCCTCTTGTTGCCATGGTAGCTGGCTAGGGGTCTCCAGCTGGCCGGGGGTGTCCTGCTGGCAGAGCATGGAGGCAGAAGACACAGGTGATCCTGGGCTGGCACTTCTGGAACTCCTCGTGCTACAAGTCCCCTCCTTGTCTCTCTGCCCCTGCCCCCACATCCATGAAGTTCCCACAACCTATGCCTACCAAAAGGCAAAAGCAGAGGAGGAAACAGTAGTAACATTTGTTGTTGTTGTTCTGGCCATTTCACAAATAGCCTGACAAGACATGGACAGCCTCTTTCAGGGTAGAGCTATAGGAGACCTGAGATGGGATGGCTGTTTGGGGGAAGAACCCTAAGGGATCATGATAGGCTGACTTGTCCCATCCATGACTAGGAAGAGAAAAGGAGGCAGTGGAGAGAGAGCCAGGATTTAGCCTGTGAAAAGCAATTTCTAAGAAGCATGCATAATCTGATGTGCAGTGGGCTCTTGACATCTGAGCTGAGCAGCCCTAGCTGGGGCTTTCCAAGCCCATGTATACAGACATTTTCATATGGACTTGTGACTTTACTTTTGAAGGTCATGTGTTTTTGGTGCCTTGTGTCACGGTAGCCTTTTTAGCTTTCACCCTGGCTTTTTATCATACTTCATGGCTATTTTTCATAAGACAAGATACATTGTAAATAACTTATTTACACATCTGTTAATTTATCCATCTATATCCATCTATCCATTTTTCCATCCATCTATCCATTTATTCAATAAATAGTCAAGAAATAATTATCAACTACCCACAACTATGTACTGATCCAACTATGGAGATACAGCAGTGAACGATATTGACAGTCTTTGCTCTCAAGTAGTTTACATTATTTTGAGACAGATCAACAAAAAATAAACAAGAAATTACCAGATAGTAAAAAGTGGAAGATTAATAAAGGGTGATGTCATAAAGGGTATCTGGGTGCATGGTCCAGAAAGGCCACTGACAAGGTAGCATGTTAACTTGAGATCAGAGCACTGGGAAGTAGCCATTATAAGAAGAGGAGGGAAGAACATTTCCAGCACAGGAAACAACTAACTTAGATGCCCTAAGGCAGAATATAGCTTGTGACATTTATCAATGTCAGTATGAGTGGAATGAGTGAGGGAGAGGGAGGTAGGTGATATGGTCAAGATAACAAGGTCATTGGGTCATACATGGGCCACGTCAGAGCCTCTTGGCTTTACCTGTCCCTGGGACCTTTGGCCTTTTGCTCTAGCCCCACCACCACTGCAGTGACTGACCAATTCCATGTATGTAAAACCTGACAGCCCCTCACTTCATGCTTTGCATCCCCTACCTCTTACCCTGGAACTTCCCTGTTGACACAGACTCATGAGATACTCAGAACTCTCTTGGGCAACTGCAAGTTGGAGAAGGAAATTAACTCCCTGAATGATGAACTTTTGACCAATAGGAGAATCAGGAGATAAATTTCTTTGGTTTCCTCTTATGGATTGTCCCAAGATGCAGTTACTTGGGTTTTTAGTTCAGCCAGCTTGGTAATACATACTAGTATTGGCTCTAGCTTTTGCCGGCCTTACTACCCTTTCCCCTCACTCCTGCTTTCGTGTGATTGCATGCCTTAATAAAAGGCATCTAAGCCCCTGCCTCAGGCTCTGCTTCTTGGGAAGCTGGGATAAGACAGGCAGCCTTTAGCTGAAGTAGGGTTTTGTAGGACATAGTAAGGCATTTGCATTTCATTCTGAGAATTAGGGCCGCCGTCCTCGTTACTTTGGTGGTGAGTATCCCCGCCTGTCATTCTGAGAATTAGAGGAGGTGGTTAGAGAGTATTAAACAGAGGATTATTGATCTGACTTACTTTTTAAGAAGATCACTCTGGTTGCAATTGGTAGAATAATTTGAAGGGAGGCAAGAGTGGATTACTACACTGTAGTTCAGGTGAGAGATGAATGATAGCTCAAATGAGTGGGAGCAGTGGAGGTCATAAGTATGTGTGCCTGTGACAAGGGCAATCATAAGGCAATGCAACATTGACATTGGTGCTGGGTGGTAGGCCAGGTTGCTCTCAGTAATGGACTCACCTCTGCACAGCCTCCTTTATGCTTGGAATTCCAATATGTGCTTCAGCAAAATGACAAATTGCAACCTGCCATGGACCTTCATCTTTGTTGAAATAGAGAGGCTTCCCCTTGAACCCTGCCAGGGCAAACCAAAGACCTTTACAACAACCTCAGGCCAGCATTATTCAAACTGTTGCTTGCTCAGGGAAAAGGGGCTTGTGTTTCACACTCTCAGCTGAATCAGAGTAGTCCTCTGCCTTTATCTGTTTAATTAATTTATACTTAGAGTAGTATTTCTTTTGCAGAAAAATCTCCATGGCTCAAAATTTAAGGAGATATTGCTTCCATTGATAAGAAGTAATTTAGCTTAATAAAACGAGACTGAATCTTGGATTCAGATAGCTCTGTGTTTCAATGTCAGCTTGACCAGTTCCTAGCTATATAGCCTAAGTCCATCTGCACTGTCAAGATTAATGACACCAGCTGCCTAGAGTTGTGAGAATTGAATGGTTTAGATGTGTAAAGTGCTTGATAAATGCCTTTTCTATCCCCTTACTGCACTCATTGTAAATAAATCCCATGGAAGGTGAAGTTCAGTGGGGTTGACTTGAGGTGGGCTCAGCCTCCTTCCATGGTTGAGCCTGGAGATTCTGGAGTTTGTACCATTAAGCAGGGTAATAGATCCTTACCAACCATTCCCCTGGAGATATTCAGGAGGCTGGAATCTAGCCCTTTCTTTTGAGAGGCTCAGAGCAGCATCCATCTATGAATTACTGTGATGGTGCCCGTGTGAGATCGTTTATTGAGACAAGTGTTGTTCAATCCATTTTATAGATGGAAGATTCTAATACTTCAGGCAGTTGTGCCTTTGCAGTCAAATGCTGAGGAATTTCTCCCTTGAAGCTGTATTCTTCACTTGCTCAACCAAAAATAATGGCAGCTCTTGCAGAGTAAATTATCAGATGTTAACAGTGGCTGATGTGAACAACTCTTATGAACCTTAGACCCATCTTAGATATAGTAATGTGGTTATTTTGACATTACAAAAGTATTTTGTGTTTATTTTATAAACAGAAAAAAATCTAAGTTATCTATAATCCTGTCATCTAAATTTAATCACTAATATTGGGTAACTATTTCTTTTAGGGTTTCTCTCCCCCTCCCATACATACATATGTACAATTGTGTGTGTGTGTGTGTGTACACACACACCTATATACAATTTTATTATATTAAATGGGGATTATGGTCTGTACATACTGCTTTTGTAATCTGCTTTACTAATAGTATACTGTGAACAATTTCCTGTCCTTTAATATTATGTTACCATATGGTTTATTTTAGCATATGATTTTTAATAATTGTAAAATATTCCACTATATAACCACATTATAATATGTTAACCAGTTCCTTATTGTTGTTTATTTGGATTATAGTTTTTAATATTCAAATTAACAACCCAATGGGCAATTTTACAAATGCATCTTTGTGTACAAGTTCAATGATCTCATAAGGACCGACTTTTACAATTGGAATTACTGGGGCAAAGGCTATGCATATATTTATGACTCTTTAGAAGCATTGCCCAGTCTCCCTCAGGAGAGTTTGTACTAATTACATCCCTTGCCAGTAGTGGATGAGATTGCCCACATCTTTGCCAACTCTATGTGCTTTAATTAGTAAGAATATCTCCTGAATCTCTCTTAAACATTTATTTGAATTGTGATATATTTCAAACACTTAGTATAAAAAACAGTTAAGAAACACCCATACACCACCATTAAGATTAAATAGATCATAACATTTGTCATATTTGCTTCATCTAGCTCCCATTTTTAAAGGAATAAAATGTTATAGATGTATTTATGCACCCTCATCCCTTATCCCTCTCTCCAGAAGTCACCACTTCTCTGAAATTAAAATTTCATTACCATGTGCATTTTTGTAATTTTACTACATATACATGCATTAATAAAGTATGTGTGTGATTTTGTGTGTTTTAAAATTTTATATAAATGATATATTAAATCTGTCCCATTGCAGCAAAGTGAACATTAATTTTTAAGATTAACCAGTGTTATTACATGCACACTTAGTTCATTATTTCACTTTCTGCATAGAACTGCATTGTATGAATAAATTGCAGGTTGGTCATTTACTTCCCTTCTGATGAGAGCCAGGTTGTTCCAGTTCTTTTGCCTATTATAAACAGTGTTAAAATGATCATCCTTTCCCATGTCTCCTTGGGTGCCGGTGTGAGATTTTCTCTAGGATAGATGCTTAAAAGTGGAATTGCTGAGTTTTGGAATGCACATGTCCAACTTTATTAAGTATCACCACATTGCTTTCCAGAGTGACTGCCATCGACATACCCTGCTGTCATAGACTCTGGGTCTAAAGTTCTCTCTTGTCTAGCAAGAGAATGGGACACAGGATGAAAAGCGAGAGATGGCTAATGTCTGGGAAAAGACAAGGGCCCTGAATAAGTTGTCCTTGTTTTTATTAGGATCAGAAGGCTTACAGACATGGTGATGGATGTGCACAAAGAGACAATCTGTGAACATTAACTTGCAGATGTGAGGGAAAGGGGTCTTGAAGATATTTGGGGTTAGGGGTTTGGGTTAATACAAAGCAAAATCCTGATGCTGGGCAGTTGGGCAGAAGGTTGTTTACAGAGGACATGAGGCACCACCTCTGTTTATCTTAGCTAGTCTAGGGGATGAGACAGGTAGGACAAATAACCTCAGAGTTAACAAGGCACCTTTTCTTTTGTTAATCATCTCCACTCTGGGCTGCTTCACCTGCAGCGCAGTGGTCTGTGGCCCAATTTACCTGTTTACCTAACTTGGTCTTTTCTTCCCGTGAAAGCAGCTTTCTGCTATAGTACTAAATTAGGGGTGCATCCATCCTGAATATCTAATCTTGTTTGTTTCATATATCTATGTATTGGGCGCCTTTGCACTCCTCTATTTTGGGGCCTTTGCCCCTCCCTCTCTATTCTAGGGGCTCTGCACCCCCTCTATATTCTGGGGTGCCTTTGCACCTCCTTATTCTTGGTTGCCTTGTCTTGTTTACCCAAACTTGGGTGTGAGCATCCTATGGCTTTGTAATTCTTTATGACTTGTTAATCCATTGGTGTAAGCCCAGGGAATTTCTAAACTTATTCCCCACACCTGGCGTATGCAGAGTCCCCATTTCTGTGTGTCTTCCACAACACTTGATGAGAATTAGTAAAGTTTGACAATCTGATGTGTGTGAAATGAAATCCAATCATTGCATTAATTGCCTTTTCCCTGATTACTAATGAAGTTGCGCATTTATTATTATTTTTTTAATGTTTATTCAGTTTTGAGAGACAGAGAGAGAGAGACAGAGTGTGAGTGGGGGAGAGGCAGAGAGAGAGGGAGGCACAGAATCCAAAGCAGGCTCTGGGCTCCGAGCCATCAGCACAGAGCCCGACGTGGGGCTCGAACCCACGAACCGCGAGATCATGACCTGAGCCGAAGTCGGACGCTTAACCGACTGAGCCACCCAGGCGCCCCTGAAGTTGAGCATTTAACATATGTTTATTGGCCATTTGGATTTTTTTCATATGTGAATCATAGTTTCATATCCTTTTCCCATATTTTTATTAGGTAGTATGTGTTTTTTTCTTTTGACGTGTTAGGGTTCTTGTATGTACTCTAGATATGATTTGTGGGTTGTAAATATCTTCTCCCTCACATAGCTTGTCTTTTTCACTTTGTTTATGGTGCTTTTTGTCACACAGAGTTATTAATTTTAGTGTGATAAAACTTATCTGCTTTTTTTTATAACTTTAGTTGATTTTGTCTTGTTCAAAAATTCTTTCCATATACTGAGATAAAAAAGAAGTTATTTGTATTGTATTAAACTTTTTTTTCAGTTTTTCTTATTGTATTTGACTCTTTCAATCCATCCATAATTAATTTTTGTGTATAGTGTGAGGTAGGCTCTAATTTCATCTTTTATCCTATGATTAGTCCTTTGTCCCAACACCATTTAGTGACTAGTCAGTTGGTTTCTGTTTCTGGGCACCTTATTTTATTGCACTGGTCTAATTGTATATTCCCTGTAGCTGTGACACACTAATTTAGTTTTTATGGCTGTGTAGTTTTGCTGCATTAGGGTAATTCTCTCCATACCTCTGCCAGATTGTCTTGGATATTGGCCCTTTATTCATCCATATAACTTTTAGGATCAGCTTGTCACATTTCATTTTAAAAAATGGGATTTTGATTGTAACTGAACTTATGGATTTATTTGGGGGAGGATTGTTATCTTTAAGCTCTTTTGTTTCTCCATCTCCCAATAGGACATGTTTCTTCCTATGCTTAGCTCTATCTTAAAATCCCTCAAGAGAGTTAAAATTTTTTTCTCTATATTTTTATTACATATCTTTTATCATTAAATTTGTTTTTATATGCCATATAGTTTTGATGCTATTGCATGGTACCTTTTTATCATTGTATTTTCTGGTTCTTTGCTGTAGTTATAATAGAACTTGTATGTTTATATATTGATTTCATATCCAGCATCCTTGTAGAACTCTTCTGTTACTTTGAATTTTTCTTTCTGCTTGTTCTCTTTTATGTATATACAGCATTAACCATGAATAATGACAGCTTTGTGTTTTCCTTAACAGTCTATATACCTTTTCTTTCCTTTTTTTTTTTCTCTTTGTTGATTACATGGACTAGTATTTCATGTACAGTATTGAATAGAAACAGTTTTTTTAGTAAGTGTCCTGGTCACATACCTTCCTTCACTTGCTTAATTGCAAGTCTGTCCTTCTGAATAATACTTTACCTCTGATCACCCTTCCCACCTTACATGCCCTGTTGTCTAGTGGTATAGCTCTATCTTGTGTGTTTGTGTGTGTGTTCAAAATTAAACTATCTACCTAACCATCTATCTATCTAATCATTTATCTTTATTGTAGATTTGTCTTTAAATTTAGCATTATCTTTTGCTCATCATGCCATTTTCTTGCAAGCCATTCTTTTCTTCCATCTAAATTTCCTGCTTGAGGAATACTGTATAGTACTTTTCTCTTTTAAACCTGAGTAGTAAGCCTTTCATTTTTCTGAGAAAGTCTTTATTCTAACCTCAATTTTGAGAAGTAATTTAGCTGAGTGTTTTTAATACTTGAAGGTATTATTCCATTTTTTTCTGGTCTCTGTTATTATAGCTGATAATCAAATTGCTGTTTCGTGTAGGTAATCTGTCTCTTTTCTCAGGATGCTTTTAGGAATTTCTCTTCATAATTTTAGATCTTTTGATATTTCACTAAAATGTGTATAAGTTGGGTTTATTTTTGTTCATCCTGCTTAGAACTCATTGATGGATTTATATCTTTCATTAATACTGGAAAATTTATCCTTTGTCTTAAAATACTGTCTCTACTTTCTCTCCATTCTCTCCTTCTAGAACTTCCATGAGACATATTTCGGATTTTTCATTCTGTTCTCTCTGCCTCTTAACTTGATATTTTCCATCTCTTTATCTCTCTGGCTATATTCTAGGGAGCTTTCTTCATATGTGTCTACCTGTTCACTAACACTCTCCTTAGCTGTGTCTAACCTAATAGTGAACTTGCCTATTGCCTTTAATTTCAATAATTACATTTTTCATGACAAGAAATTATATTTGCCACTTAATATTTTTTCATTGTATCCTATTTCTTTCTTTATATACATTTTCTATTGTTTCGAGCTCTAGTGCTCTAATTCTCTTATTTATTGTACCAACTAACTTTTCCTTATAGTGAATTGTTTCCTTGCATGATTTAAAAGTTTTGATTGTAAGCTCATGTCTAGTGGTACTTGTGTTCCCTATGGAAATGCAGGAGAGTAAGAGTTGTGAGAGTAGCCTCATAGAATGGTTCGTTTGTTCTCTTACTTGATCGAGGAGAGTTACTAGGACTAATTTTTATATTTATTATTATTGGCTTCAGGGGTTCTGAATCCTCCTAAACATGTAGTGTGAATTCAGTCACCCATGTAACATGCAGTCTTGGGTTTTGATTTCTCAGAGTTTTGCTTTTCATTCACTCAGAGGCAGGAGCTTCATCATTATCTCCTCTTGCTTGTACAGTTGATTTTTTTGCAGTTGATTGTTTAATTCAGGGTGTAGGCTTTCAAGGGTTCCTGCTTAACACAGAGTTTTATTTTCAAATTCTGTTCACATATGCTGTTAAGACCTCATCTCTTGCTCTTAAATGGGCATTAAATCCATCCATTAAATCCTCGAGATTACCAGGACTAATCACTGCCCATGGGATAGCTGCAGTGTTGGTTCACATGCTTAGTTTTATGTTTTTCGTTTCTTCCTGGGAGTTTCCTTTCATATTTTACAAGTTCACCAATATATATTTTAAAATATATTTTTGAAAATGCATTTATTTTTTAATTTTTTAAATGTTTTTATTTTATTTTTGAGAGAGAAAGAGCGCAAGTGGGGAAGGGGCAAAGAGAGAGGGAAACACAGAATCCGAAGCAGGTTCCAGACTCTGAGCTGTTGGCACAGAGCCTGATGTGGGGCTTGAACTCATGAACTGTAAGATCATGACATGAGCTGAGGTCGAATGCTTAACCAACTGAGCCAACCAGGTGCCCCTGAACATGCATTTCTGTACTTTACCTAGTTTTCTAGAAATTTATAGCAAGTAGTTTCTCTTATTCTACCATTTTTCCAGTTCTAGATCCTTGAATGTCTTTTATAAAGAGAATACTCTAAAATAGTAGAACAGAAGATATTTCTTGGGGGATACACAAAGTCCTCCAGGACTTATAAGTGTGATATTCCTAATGGAGAGGTTAGTCAGAGTGCTGGGCTGAGCATAAGGGAAGGTTTGAGGAAGGAAGTTGGGGAGAAAGCAGCGCATTAACGGACAGTCATTTTCTGCCTCCCTCAGATGGTACACAGGTGCTTAGCTAAGCAATTCACTTAGGAAAGTGATAATTGATTAGTCTTTACCAGCAGCTCCTAAAAATAGCTTGCCGGAAGTGATTGAGACTTTTTAGGAAATGAAAGATCAGTATCTGGAAGCAGGGAGATGGCTTTCAAATTCTAGTGAAGACAAATTCTAGAAGCAAAGTGGGGCCACAGAGGGTGTTGGTGAAAGGAGAAGCTTTACAACTTAGAAGGGGAAGCAAATAGAAGGAGAAGCATGGGATGAGGGTGTAAAGAAAGGATTGAGTTGAAAACATGAGTGTAGTAGTTTTCCCTGAAGACAAAGCTGATTTGAGGGGGAGAACCTATTTTCAATGGGGGCCTTGTGACCACATTTCTTAGTATGCAAAGCATCAGGAAAAATGCTACTTGTCTGAGATCCAGTTGCTAAGACTTAAGCAGATAATGTTGGGTTGTGATCACCCTTATATTTTTGCCCTGAGTTTTTCCTTCAGCCACTGCTAAGAATATGTCTTTTTTATATTGAGTTGTGGAACCCCATGTAGGGCTATGAGGCATTAGAAAACCAGAGGTCCTGTTCTGAGTTCACTCCAGCTCCCAAAGGTTGTGTCTTACTAAATATGAGGGATAGCAAAGAAGGCAGTGTGTGGTATGGCCAGAGCATTCCACTGGGAGTTACTGCATTCCTGGTCAGATTACTGATGAATTGCATGATCCAGAGCAACTCAATTAGTTATTCTGCACCAGTGGTCTCAACCTGGGGCATTTTTGTCCCCCCAAAGGACATTAGGAAATCTGGAAACATTTTTATTTATTTATTTTTATTTTTTTAATATAAAACTTATTGTCAAATTGGTTTCCATACAACACCCAGTGCTCATCCCAACAGGTGCCCTCCTCAATGCCCATCACCCACTTTCCCCTCCCTCCCACCCCCCATCAACCCTCAGTTTGTTCTCGGTTTTTAAGAGTCTCTTATGGTTTGCCTCCTTCCCTCTCTGTAACATTTTTTTTTTCCCTTCCCCTCCCCCGTGGTCTTCTGTTAAGTTTCTCAGGATCCACATAAGAGTGAAAACATATGGTATCTGTCTTTCTCTGTATGACTTATTTCACTTAGCATCACACTCTCCGGTTCCATCCATGTTGCTACAAAAGGCCATATTTCATTCTTTCTCATTGCCAAGTAGTATTCCATTGTATATATAAACCACAACTTCTTTATCCATTCATCAGTTGATGGACATTTAGGCTCTTTTCATAATTTGGCTGTTGTTGAAAGTGCTGCTGTAAACATTGGGGTACAAGTGCCCCTATGCATCAGTACTCCTATATCCCTTGGGTAAATTCCTAGCAGTGCTATTGCTGGGTCATAGGGTAGATGTATTTTTAATTTTTTGAGGAACCCCCACAATGTTTTGGGCAGCTGCACTAGTTTGCATTCCCACCAATGGTCCAAGAAGGTTCCCGTTTCTCCACATCATGTCCAGCATCTATAGTCTCCTGATTTGTTCACTTTAGCTACCCTGACTGGCATGAGGTGATACCTCAGTGTGGTTTTGATTTGTATTTCCCTGATGAGGAGCGACATTGAGCATTTTTTCATGTGCCTGTTGGCTATCTGGATCTCTTCTTTAGAGAAGTGTCTATTCATGTCTTTTGCCCATTTTTTCACTGGATTATTTGTTTTTCAGGTGTGGAGTTTGCTGAGTTCTTTATAGATTTTGGATACTAGCCCTTTGTCCGATATGTCATTTGCAAATATCTTTTCCCATTCTGTCGGTTGCCTTTTAGTTTTGTTGATTGTTTCCTTTGCAGTGCAGAAGCTTTTTATCTTGATGAGGTCCCAATAGTTCATTTTTGCTTTTAATTCCCTTGCCTTTGGAGATGTGTCAAGTAAGAAATTGCTATGGCTGAGGTCAGAGAGGTTTTTTCCTGCTTCCTGGAAACATTTTTAATTGTCACAAGTTGGGGGTGCATCTGGCATCTAGTGGTAAGAGGCCGGGAATGCTGCTAAACATCCTGCAATACATAGGACGGCCCCCAACCACCTTTGCAAAGAATGATCTGACTTAAAAATTTCAATAGTGCTGGGTCTGACAAACCCTGGTCTAGATGTCTTTTCTTATCTATAAAGTGGAGGGGTTAGAAGAGGAGGTTGATAATGTGTGTAGCTAGATTAGGTAAACACTATATTCAAATTACCTGTCTACCTGACACAGAATACTTGTGCCCACATCACATCCATAGAAATATGAATCAAATGAAATGAGTTAAAAAAACATCCCTCCCTTTTCTAGCAAACAACAAAATCTAAAACTCAAAATGCTATGAGCTTTTCAGGCTCATATTGACCACTGTGTTTGCTTCCATGCCCTAGGTCATTCATCTTAACATGTTACATTTGCAGATTGCACTTATTCCTGTGAGGTAAGGGTTGAGGGTCATCTTCCTTAAGCTGAACTGATTGTTTCTAGAACAGGTTTATCACTTCTAGATTTTCCCATACAAACTTCCCGGTATGGTGCAGGTCCTAAGATGTCCATGTCCTATTTGTATCCACTTGGCTTTGCATATAATTATCACTCATTCATTCATTCATTCCGTAAATGTGCAGTTAGTACCCACAGTGTACAGGCATTGGTTGCTGTGGGGAACAGAAGGGTATGTAAATATAAGTCAAGCCCCTTACAGTGTAATGGGGGAGAAGAGATACATACACCACAGTATCTGATGCAGCGGGACATAAAGTGCCAGAGGTGCTCAGAGGAGAGACAGATCATGTTTGTTGTATGATCACAAAATGCTTCATGAAGGAGGTATAGTATGAGGCTTTTAAGTCTGTCCTGTTTTTTAACAGGTGGATAGGAAAGGACGAGAAGGAAGGGAGAAAGAATGAGAAATGAAATGCAGGAGGATTATTTCAAGGTGTGCTTGTGGAATGATAAGCAGTCCTGCTTCACTGGAGCAGGCAGTGAACACTGCAGAGTGGTAGGAGATATTGCTGGGAGCACAGACAGGGTGGGGGCGGAACATTTTGTTCAGTCCTGGTCCTTAAAATAAGGACTTGGATTGGATGACATTTAAGTTTCCTTTTAACCCTAAGATTGTAAGATCTCTTCATTCCGTCGTGATATTTGATAGGCATTAGAGACTCATTTATTTATCCAGTAAATACATTTGTTTAGTGACCTCGTACCAGATGCTGTACTAGACACAGGCAATGCAACACTGAACACGCTCTTGAATTTTATTACACTGAAGGGTGGGACCAGGGTCAGAGTTGAGTTATGCAGTGAACCTCTGAACCAGGTAGAATGTGGAGGAGAAGGAAGCCTCAGAAGGCTCTTTTCCTCCTCTGAGGAGGTTTAAAGTCCTGAGCCTGAGAGGTGGTGGTGCAAACAGAAAAGAAAGGAAGATTATGAGCGTGGAATAAAGAACAAAGAGTGACAGGGCTTGGGGGATGGTTGCTGTGCGAAATGTGCAGGAGAAGAATCAAAGATGCACCTGAAGTTTTCTGCCTGAGTTAGGGGGAGTCTGTGATGTTGCAAACAAAATGAGAGACCTGGGAAGGAGCTGGTTTGGAGGGAAAGAGGATGAGTGTTTTTAAATCAGTGTATTGATTCACGGTGCCGTCAGGTTATCCAGGTGGGGGAGCCCATTTGAGCAGTTGTAAATGTGGCACCTGACTTTAAAAAGAATAGGGCTAAAGATAAAGATTTGGGCATCTTTTGGGTATTAGCTTTAGTTGCAGCCAGCCAGATGGATGAGATCACCGAGAGAGTGTATATACTTAGAGAAAAGGTAGGAAACAGGCTCTGAAGAATGCACACGTTTAGGAGATGGAAGAAGAAAAAGTGGAGAAGAAGACGAAGGGGCAGTTAGGGAGGTGGGATTAGAATATAGATGGGAAATGCTCCTGAGGGGGAAGCAGGGAGGCAGAGAAGCCAATTCCTTCTGAGTCCCGGATGCAGCAGAATGTGTATACACCCTAATAGCCTCCAGGGAAACAGACTCTGGTTTTAAAAATCCCTTGGATGCATTTAGCTGTAAAAGTGTTGAGCCACCTGATCATTTTATCACTTCTGGGTGCCTCAGCCAGAGGGTGAGGAGGGAGAGGGAAAGGAGGAGGCTCTCCAGTGACTCATCCCTCGTGTGTGTTAAGAGTTTTGGTTAAAAGGTTTGCTGCAAGAGAAAGCTGCTTGACTTATTTTATAATAGGTTCCTGGAGCACTGTGGCAACAGTAGGAAGCTATAGCTTCTGCCCCTGAGAGGGATGCCACCGAAGGGAAGACATTTGGGGACTGTTTGTGATCGATTATGTTTGTGCCATCTTGGAGGGTCGAGTGGTGTGGCAGGGTTTGTAGGTCATTCAAAGCCTATGGTTTCCAGGTAAAGGGACTTTTCGTCTTGTAACTTTGGCTGTGGAGGAGGCTCTGTGCCCAAGGCTTGACCCTCACTGACTCCCGAGTGACTCTACACTTTTCTACCATGGTGTCTTGCAGCCATTCCTGTCTGGCCTCAGGGTTCAGGCCACACTCACTCCTGCAGCTTGTCTCTTGCAGTGAGGTGTAGTGGTGGGATGTAAACTCTGGCATCAGGCAGAACCAGGTTCCAGGTCTAGCTCTGCCACTTACTAGCTGTGTGATCTTAGTTTAGAGGCTTGGTTTCTCTGATCTCAGTTGCCCCACCTGAAAAATGGTTGAAGCTAAACATAACCTACCTCCTAGGATTCTTGTGCAGAGCAAATGAGGTAACATGTACACAGTGCTTTCTTAGACCTTCCACAAATGTTACTTATTGTTCCTGCTTTGGAATTTTTTCTTTTTTCTGTTGAATTGTTTTCAGAATTCCTTTCCCTTTCTCCCAGTGTTTTCCACTTTTTTTTTAAAGTACTATATTGAAGAAAATTGATACCTAACACCCATTAGCCAGCTTCTGTCTGGATCCCTATGGAGGGCCTTGAATGCTTTGATTGTTCAGATATAATTCTCTTTTGGAAATAGGGAGCTGTCTTTTGACATCACCTGTAATGCCTGGTGTCTGTCCCTGTAAATATAACAATGATACCACCTACAGTGGTGTGACAATGTAAGTTTACAAAGCATTTTCACACACCCAGTCTTAACAATCTTAGCATCATTTGGGAAGCTGGGTCTTTCACCCCATTAAGCTGGTGACTGTCTTCAGTTTTTAGATGCTCGCGCATGCCTGTGTGTGTGTGTGTGTGTGTGCGTGTGCACACGCATGCGTGCGCACGCATGCACACACGTGCAATCTTGAAGGATTGTTTCTTTTCTTTTAACACAAAAAGCTAAAGTTTCAAAGCAGGTGGGGTGTGGGTTAAACACTGTTCTAAATGGCAGGCCTGCTGTTCGTGGGGAGGGAAAGTGGCCTGAAAGTTTAAAAATAACCCGAACATTATAGACTCCTGTGAATTCTACAGCCCGGAGCACTGTGAGTCTGTGGGTGTCTTACCTGCTGGAGTGCAGGCAGGAAAACAACAAGTTGAGAGGCAGGAGGATTTAAATTTGCTGAATCCTTTAGTGGCACGCGTTGGCAGCAGAAGTTTTCATTAAAAAAATGAAAGCCATACCTAATAATCAGGATCGATATTCCTGAATGGTAGGAATAGTGCTACCCGTGGATTTGTTGAACACCGAACACTGGCTAATATTTGGGGCTGCAGTAAAGCAGACCCTCCTTTCCTACTGCTGAACACCATCTCTCCATCTGTTCCTTACCTTCCTTACTGACCCCTCCAGAGTTTGTCTGATAGCGTTTCTGGGAAGCTGCCTAAGACTGACCCACCAGGGAGCTCAGGGGGTAGGGCATTTTGGGTAGAGTTGGCCAGTCATTGAAAAAACAGGTAAATGGCATGTAAAACCATATTCGTCATGAGTAAATTGTGCACAATAATATACCCTTTGGATTTTAAGAAGTTTTGAAGAGTGTGAACAGGTTTTGAAGTAAGACTTGGTTCCCCTTGGCGTGCCCGTGCTGCTCTGGGACATTGAAATGCAGAACCGCAGCAGCAGGTCGGGCTAATTACACCAGCACATATTGGAATACGATGCACTTGGGCATCTGTTGTCCCAGTTGGTCTATCAATAGTCTCCTGAGATTTAGAGGGCAGGCATTACTGTTGTCATTTTTGCACATGTGGTAATAAGCCAAACAAAGATTGAGGTGCAAGTCTCCTGTCTTGTCTCACACTCATTACTTGCTTATGCTAAGACCCTTCAACACCTGCTGTAGTCTCTGGACATTTTCTTGCATCTTGGAATTGTAGGATGGTCATGAAATGAAGTGACTAGCCCATGTCTCTATTAATGGTATCAGTGAGAAGCCTACATTATGGTGGTTAAGAAAATGGATTTTGGAGTCAAATAGACCTAGGGTTGACCTTCTGCTATGTCCTTTACCACCCCTCTGACCTTGAGGGAAATTATTTCATTTCTCTCAGTTTTGCTTTTCTTATCTATAAAATGCTTATTATAATAGTACATACCATACAGGATTATTCTGAGAAATAAGGAAAGCAAAGAGCTTAGTGTAGTGCCTTTTTATTAAATAATAAGTGTTTAATACCCATTATAATTAATATCATTAACCAAATTGCCTATACTCTTCTTTGTAATTATTCTTTATTTGTTTGATGCATGTCCATTTTTCTCTTGGATTTTTATAGTCTTGGAATTTGCACTATGAAATCAGGATCTATTAGAGAATAGAGATTATTTTAACAAAGAAAAACTAGCATAATAGGAAACTTTGGGTTATTATATTAATAATACTTGACCCCTTCACATCCAGCAGAAGTTTTTTGAGGAATGTGACTAAGGGATCGAGTGATTATGTGAAAAAAAACAAGAAAAGTCTCTAAGGGAGAAGACTGTAGTATGAGCACATCCGTGTGTGTGTTGGGGTTGGTTTGTTAAGGGTCTTAGAGAGGAGTATTTCAGAAATTCTCCCTTTTGATTGAGAATTACATTTTCATCTTTCCCATTTTTAAATGGCTCATTAGGAATATTTAAAAATCTTCAAAAGAACTTGTGATTCTTCCCATTTAAATATAATGGGTTACATTTATGTATAGGTCTGTCTGATAGCTCCCAACAGCATAGGAAGTTCAGTTTATATATTTATACAGTTGGCTGGCAGAATGAGATCAGACCAGAATGGAATGTGTGTCTTTGCATATAGGCAAAAGTGTGTGTGTCTCTTCCACATATAATTCTTCATAAGGGACAGAGGTCTGATGATAACATTTGCCTTTTTGTAGAGAGAAGAGATAGAACTAGTTTAAGATGATGATTGATTTCGAAGCAGAATTTTATTCTTCTGTGTTTTGTATTCTGTGGAAAGAGACCTGAAAATGTTCTTTATATGAGGGTCTGAATGTCTTTTTAAAATACGTGATTCCCTAAATCTTATTTCAACCATATTTTTAAAGAGCGGGAGATATTCCTCATATGAAAATGAACCCTATAATTTGATGATTGATCAAATGAGGGTGAGGCTGTTATTGTGCTGGAAAAGTTCCTGAGTTAGAATATCTGATCTCCTACAGGAGAGGTAGGCATCCTTTCATGCTGTAAGGGGGAGGATGAACACTAAACCCAGGATGAACAGCTGGAAACAGCTGACAACAGAGCAGAGATTCAGTCTAGTCTAGCTAGACTAGCAGGTTCACAGTCTAGTCAGAGCTAGACTGTGTTAGGGGAAGGGCAGCCCCTCAGACAGGCACCAGCTAACCAGCTGATGCTAAGATCTTTTTCACCAAAAAGAGTTGCAGGAGACTCAATGATTCATTCATTGACGATGTATTTAATAAAGGCCTGCTATGAGTATAACGTAATGCAGGCACTCCAGGTAATAAAATGAAGGGGAAGATATGTCCTTTGTACTTGAAAAGCTTATACCATAGTGAAGAAGACAAGGCACACATAATTGAAAAATTAAATAGGAATTTAGTGGTGAAGTTATACCCATGACAACAATGACAGTTAGTAAACAGGTACTATATGAATGACACAGAAGTTCTGTGAATTTAGAGGAGGTAGAGATCACAGATAGAGTTGGAGAGGTTACGGAAGGCTTCATGGAAGAGGCAGAATTGAACTGAACCATACTTTCAAGGACACCTAGGAGTTAGAGAAGCAGAAAAGATGAAAGATGTTCTTGGGTCAGTCTGAAGCAGGTGCTCTGAGCAAGAGTTTTGAGGCAGGAGTGGGCATGACATGTTATAGCTATGTTGATACTATGGCACATGGGGAGATGGTGTTAGAAAGGTAGGTTGAATTCATATTTTCTTGAGTTGTCAGGCTTAGGAGTTTGGCCATTTTTTAGGCAGGAAGGAACCACAGAAGTTAAGTGATTGACAGGGAGAATGATGTCACCCCAGTAGAAACTGGAATTTTTGGAGGGGAGCTTGCTTTGAAGGAATTACAATGAATTCACTTTTTAACACATTGAGTTTGAGATGACGAAGGACAGTCCGTGTAGAGATACTCATTCCTTAGTTGGGCATTTGGATCTGGAAAGAAGGTGGAAAGGTAAGGATGAAACTAGATGTGGAAGCAGAGGGGATAGTAGAAAGTGTGAGTAAGGATATGACCCTGAAAGGAAAGATGTCAGAGAAGATGCAGGGGTTGAGAACAGCCCCTTGGGGGTACTCTCACAATAGAGAGAGGAATAAAAGGAGCAAAAGAAGGAAACAGATATTGAGAAACTGGGAGGTGGGGTGCTAAGATAGGGGAACTCTGAGAAGTAGGGGCAGTCAGTGGTGCCAGATGCTACAGAGGAGTCAAGGGTGGGGGGGATGGGGGAAACAGGACCACAGGAGGTCAGTGGGGGGTCTCAGTGCAGTTTCAGGGGAGTGGAAGGGGCAGAACCAGCACATGGCCTGCCCAGGTGCACATTTCAAAACTGGCCTTAAGTCCATATCATATGGGAATGCCTTATTCACTCTGATTATTTTATACCAGGTGGGTGTAACCAGCTGCTCAGCGTAGGAGAGAGTGGGAGAGAAAGGGTGTGGTGATGGACAGGTGGTGGCTTAATCTGCTGATGATTCCAACCCAAAGAGTCCTGTAAGAGGCAAGACTGGTGGGTGTGGTAGAAATGAGTTCCCTTCTCTGGGCCTTTAGGGTCCTCTAGGCTCTGTTTCAGCTGTGAGCTGCTTTTCCTGCTAATCGGGACACTGTCTTCAAGAGTGAAGTGTGGGGAATGGATTAAGATCAGCAAGTTCAGGTTATAACTCAGGTACCTTCTCGTCCTGGGCACTGCCTCCTTTGCTTTAGCACCTGACATCATGCCTGACACATGGAAGGTGCTCATTTTATGTTTGCTGAATGAATGAATCAGACTAAACCCACCCAGGCTGAGCAAGCTTTGCAATGTGTGGGCTGTATTTTGTTTTCTGAGTCAAGAGGCCAAGGGGGCGGATGGATGGGCGTGCTTCCGTCGGTTGTTCTCACCCTTAGATACTGAAGCATCCTCCGCTCACCCCTACCAGTCAGAGCTAGAGCTCTGCAGAGTCCTCCTGCTGCACTTTGCCTTGACCAGGAAGCAAGGCTGGACCCTGAGGATAGGTGCTGAGGTGAAGTAATGGGGCAGGGATCCTTTGACATCTGGGAATAAACATAGAAGCTCCAAAGGGACCTTCTCAGTAAGGGTTAATGTTTGTTTGATTGAATATATTTGACTTTTGTTCAGATTGAAAAGTCAGCTCGTCTTAGGGAAAAGAAAGGATCGAAGTGGTAATAGATTTTTTGTGGTCCTAGTTACACTGAAACACAGTAAACATGCTGACTGGTTAATCAGTCCCGTGCATCTAGCATTCGCTCCACAGCCTGGGCATTCATGTTCCATGCTGCTGTTCCATGTTGCTGTTCCATGCTGCTTCTCCCCACCTCCGGTGCCATCTCTTTCAAAGGGATCTCCCTAGTTCTTCCCTTTTCCTGGCTGCTCCCAGCTGGAGGGGATGTCTCCCTTCTCTGTTCTCCCCCTCATGGGGTACACTATTATGGTGCACACTACATTCTGCTTTGTATCAGAGCCCTTCATGGGTATGTTTTACCCTTCCTCTCTCTAAAAATGTAAGCTGTCAGAGGCTGTGACTATGTCTGATTTATCTTTGAACCTCAGAATTCCTGAGAAAAATGCCTGGCACATGAGAATGCTTTCATGAGTATTCATTAAGGGGACTTATGTATTAATGAATAAGTAAATTAATGAATACCTCTCCCAGGTACCAAGGCCTTTGGGCTCTTTGGACTCCGATCTCTAATGTTTTTCTTTCTTTTCTCTTTTTCTCCATTTGTCCTTCTGACCAAGTCTCAGACACTTCTATTTCTCTGCCCCTCCGTCCACCCCATACACACCAAAGTCATCTCTGACCTGCACTTCTGAAATCTGCTTTTGGAAACGAAAGCTGCCAGATATGTGGTTTGCTATGTGTTACTGTGGTCACAGCTACCATTGCTGAAATGTATTTAACAAACACATATATAGCGCTTGTGTGCCAGGTAGGTAGTGTTCTAAGAGCTTTACACATACTAACTAACTTCATCTTCATAACGGTCCTGAGACAGGTGGCATGCTTTCCTCAAATTTAACCCTTTGGGAGGCTTTCTGGCTCAGGGTCATGCTTCACCTTACAAGATCAGGTCTGTGATGGACTCTGAAGCAAGGAAACCATTATTTTGACATGCAGAATGTTAATAGTGGCCACCGATTGTGAAGAGTCCTGACCTTATTATCAGGAGATCCAACTCTGCTATTTCCTAGCTCTGTGCACTTGAACAAATACCTGACCCTTTGGGCCGCAGATAACAGAATGTGCCTTACAGTCCTGCAGCAAAGATGCAGTGAGATGACATTATCACAGTTGGCACTCAGGAAATATTGAGTTGTCATAAATGAATGGTTTTAAAAACATTTTTAAGCAAAATTTGCACATCTATAGTTAGCTGGTGGAGTGTTAGAGCTGTGGAGTTTCTCAAGCATGGGTTTGAGAAATGCTGCTTCTAGGGATGGACATTACATAAGGATGTAAAGTTATGTTTTCACCCAAGTGAGGGCTGTAAGGTATTGTGGAAGCCACCAGATTCCCAAGATGTCTGCATTGCCATAATGCTCCTCTGCTCTGCAATGAATTTGCACATGGTCTCCTGCCAACTTTTTTCTTAAGAACCCACTCCCAAATCCTCTCTGCATTATGTTCCTTAGAGCACTGCTTTGCATAAGAGTCTATTTCTTGGAAAAGCTCAACAGGGGGAAAAATAGAACAAAAGGGGCTCTGATAGCTTAAGCATAAGTTATCTGAGTGTAATTGTTGGAGGGGCGGGGTTGGGGGTGGGGTATGAGGAAGCCAGGCTGGTGGGAGGGGCACACGCATTTTGGATGAGGTTAGGTTTACAGACTCCGCAGTGACGGGCTAAAATCTCATTCGAAGATGGCCCAAGGCCTGACAGATCTGGGAAGAGCTTTATGAATGAGGGGAATAGGCTAAGTGCCTCTCCAATCGCGATGCTCATTCTATCCATCTTAGTACAACCTCCCATGGCCTTCCTGGTCTGCGGGAGTGCAGCCAACTGGTTTCATCCCTTTTCCAAAGGTAACTGGAGGGACCCTCTACCAGTAGCCTTCCCTCCTGCTTGCATTTTGGATGGTACACTGGAATTGAGGGGCTACAGGGTGAAAGCTTTGAGATTAAACCATCTATATGGGGTTAATAATCTAGGGAAGTTTTTCACTTGCTTCCTCAGACCCTGTTGGGTTTCGAGTTTGCAGGTGACTGCTTGCCGAAAAACATGCAGGTGGAAAAACATTTGCTTGCACCATCTTAACTGTGTGCGTATTGTCCATATGTGTGCATGTACACATGTGCATGTGCATGCAGTGTGTCGACTTTGTGCCCAGTGTGTGGGACTGTACTTTCTAAATACTGTGAGATGGGCTGGTTGTATTATAGTGAATTTTGGGGCTTGGACCTCAGCAAAGTCCCACATGGGAGTAGAGGGCTGGTGACAAGAGGTCACTTCTTTAGGCATTACGCAGGCTCTGGAATATCTGGGGGTGCTGGGCTGCCAAGTACCTGAGCTCACAGTGATGTGCTCACAAGTGACCAGTAGATGGTGCTCTAACAACAGGGAACTATGGCCTCTGTTTCTCATGGGCTGGAAAGCGATTTTAGGAAACCGGTTTCCAATCAGTTATGACCAAATGCTGATTTTCTGCATTTCCATATGTGGGTCTTTAATACATTGGAAAGAGGGACACTGTAAGGAGAATTCCCACCAAGTTCCCTTATGAAGAGCATCATGGCAATGACCTGTTTTTTTCTAAGGATCCTCCTGGATCTTGAGGGCAATAGATGTGTTTAGTTTAGCATCTTCCCAGCATGGTCCCAGGAACGTGTGGCCACTGATCAAATCCAAATTGAGGATGGCAAGCATAGAATTCCCATGGGCTTAGTGTGAGTGTAGAGTTTCTTGACAGTGAAAAATTTGGAATTACACTCTTACCATCCACAAGAGATTAGACTGGGTGTTAGAAAGAGCCATAAAGTGCAAGTCAGAAGATCTGTTAGAAGCCCAGGGAAAATTACTTAATATTTCTGAAACTGCTAATTTGTCCACCAAATCAGGGTCATAATACATGGGTTAGCGGGCTGATCTCAGAGATTTGTTGTGAGGTTTCTGTAAGCTGAAAACTATTAAACACACATAAAATATAATTCGGCCATTAAAATTCTAGCCCTCTGGGGGCTGGAAGAATGGGGGCATTAGAGAGTCACAGATCTCAAAGGTCTGAAGAGCTGTGACTATAGGGTGGGGGATGGTAGATGTGGTGAAATATGAGTGTATGCCTCCCTCTCAGCATTACTGCCCTCGTACCAAGTCCATTACCAAGACTTTTATACCGTCATGCTTGCCTCTTTCCTCTTGGGCTGCACCCTCCAGGAATTCCCCATTTATAACCTCGCTACAGAGGAGCTCGTACTCGCTGGCATAGTCTACATTATCCCCAACACATGTGCTTGTGACTGCTGTCTCAGAATGCAAGGAAGGCAGGCCTCAATTCCACTGGGGCTACACATCTCCAAGTCTAATATCCTGTCTTGGGGATCCTAGGTCTCTAAAGAATTACAGCAGCCACAGAGAACACAGAACATTGTAGAGAGAGGAAGCAGAATTAGTACTGCCTCTCTGCTGAGTGGGTGACATTGAAGACCCAAGTCTGGGTGTTCCAGATCTTCCAGGAACCTCTTCCAGGAGGTAAAGCTCAGAGAACCCTGCTTCCTCTGAGCATTAACAAATGGGCACACCACCCTGAAGCCTGCTAAGGCCCAGACACAGAGGACAGGGGTGAAGTCGTACTCTGAGAATGAGGTCTTTCAGGCACTCTGGTCGGTAAGGTTATAGAATCTAATTTAATCCAGGAAGAGGACACGTTTTTGGGGGTCATCATTTATTTTGTTCATTATTATGTCCTCAGTGCCAACAGTGTCTGGTGCTCAAAAATATTTATCAGATGATTGATTTGAATGAAGTTTGTACTATGGATTATGGTTCTGCCTGAAAGCACGGGTTTGCTCACTTCTGAAAGCCCTTTCTAATCTACACAGTTTGCAGGGTTACTGAGACGACCACTTGTGACCATTGTGAGTGACGAACAGGGACCTCATGGTTCATAGCAACATCTTCCCTTTTACTTCTGACTAGGTATCTGACTGAAAAGGACCCTCCAATTAAGGTAGGTAGAATGACAGAGTAAGGCAGTAATGTGAAATCAAAATAATAATTAGAGCTGACACACCTTGTGTAGTAATTTGGCCTGAAACAGGCTACCCTGAATCAAAAGGTCAACATGCCATCCCAAAGGCAGCAGTGACGTCATTCCTTTGGGTTTCCAGTACCCAGAGAATTTCCCTTCACACATGTTCTCCTATGTTCTCACACAGTAGACCTTGCGTCAGTGCTCACGTGGCCTTGCCCACAGACACATACACATACACATAGGAACACACGTGCCTCTCACTCAGATGTCCCTTCCCTTCCCCTCAGTTAATCTCACACACAGGGACACACTGCCTTTCAGACACATGAAGCTGCATTCACCCAACCTCTTGGCCTTGGTCAGGCTCTGTTTCTTTCCTTAGCCACCCGCCCCTTCCTTTTCTCTAACATTGCTCATGTGGGGAGGATTTGGATAGAGCTGTGTGTTGAGGCTGAGATTGGAAAAAAGCAGAGGCAAGTGTGTTCCAGCTACTGGAGACATGGGAGGGGGTGGCTGGTACCTGTGTTCCTTTCAAACCACTGAGTCACCTGTGGACAAGGGCGTGGTTGCTAAACCCTCTTTCTCAGGGCCTTGGAGTCCACCTTTCCCACTTAACGCAGCTCAGATACTAATTGGTTTTTTCTTCATTAACAGGGTGGGTTTGAGGAAGTCAGTGGAGCGGACTTAGGAGTAAAAGGGGTGGGTGGGAGGATCTCCTGATAAGACTTTGAGAAGGGTAATGTTAGCCCCAAACTACTATCGCCGGCCCCAGTATCTGGGCCACTCTTCCAGAAATGGATGCGCAGGGCTCCTCCGGAGCTGAACCCAAGAAGCCGCCCCAGATCGCATTTGCCTAGGGAGGGCAGAAGCTCCCGCGGGGAGCTGGCACCAACAGCAGGGTGCGGAGCCCCCAGTGGTCCCAGCGTGCCTCACGGGGCCTGCAGGTTGCTAAGTGGGGAGACGGGGAGAGGGTGCTGCCTTCTCCGCGGAAATCCCTGGGCAGCGTTCCTTGGAGACTGGGAGGTGTGGAGAAGCAGCGACCGGGCCCTGGAGCGCGGCGCGCACGGCGCAAAGGCTTCCACTACCCGCCTGGGCGGGCACTGCGCGGGGCACAGCACCGGCCGGCGCCTCGGCGGGGACGGAAGGCGCGAGTGCGTGCGCGCGTGCGTGTGCGCCCCCGCCGGGCCTGGGCTCGGCTCTCTTGCGGGGACCGTGCCGCGCCGCCAGCTGCGCCTGCCTCTCTCCTCTGGCGTTACTTGCGGGAGAGGCGACTCTTGCTGGACCTCTGCGGAGGTGGCCCGCTACCTTCTGGCTAAATAAATCTATGAGCCAAACCAACCTCACTTCCCAGGCCCCTGCAGCTGCGGTCGGCCGGGGTCCTTCCGGCTCCATCCCCGCCCCTCCTGTCCTCACCGGCCCCGCCCCCGCCTCTCCAGGCGCTCCAACGCGCGCCTCGCTGCGCCTCTGCGCTTCGCTCGTCCCCCCCTCCCACCCCCAACTCCTCGCCTTCTCCTTTCCTTCCCCACCTCTCCTCTGCTTCCCGGTGTGGGGCTGTCGGTGGCAGAAGACGCCGAGCCGTTCGGCAGGAAGTTCGGTCCTTGGACAACTCCCGTGCCAGGCCACGGCTAGGCTCGCCTGCAACCTGTTCCTCCCTCGCCCAAGTGCTCGCCGCCCGCCCGCTCCCGCCCTCGCCCCGGCGCAGCCGCGGATCGCTGTTGCATGCTGATCCGGGGAGGCGGCGGCGACGGCGGCGGCGGCGAGCGCTCCGGCAGGATGCTGGCACTCGGGCTCCGCTGCTCTCCGGAGGCTGCTCAACTTCTATCCCAAGCGCAGGAGCTTTGAAGTCGTTTGTCCCTCTCCGGTTGGATTGACTTCTTCTTTTGATATTTTGGGCGTTGCGGTTTGCGCAGGAACCTCAGTATCGCTCCCCCCTCCCTCTCTGTCAACCTTTGGATGCGTCTGTGCTGGCAGATTTAAAGACCCAAGTCTTGGCTGTGGAATTTCTTAGATGGACTTGCCGGGGCTGGCGTTATAAAGCATGTCACCATAACCCCGTCCTTGTCTTTTTTTTTTTTTTTTAAGTTCTTTTGTTTTCATTTTTCCCTTCCTCCCCAACCCCCACCCCCAATAAATCACCAAACTGTTACCTAGCGGGCCGGTGCCTGCCTCTCTTCCAGAACTAGGTGGTGCGTCTGCCAGAAGAGGAGCTATGTTTGAAGAGCAGCCTACTCCACCCCTCTCTTCTTCAGTCCCCGAATGCCACCACACACTGGCATTTTGAAAAAAAAAAATTGCCTCCAGAAACTGAGCACCCCCAAGCCCTCCCCCCGTTTTTTTTTTTTTCCTCCTTGAGGAATGGAGCTTCGCAGAGGTTGCATTTAGATTCAACAGTTCAGAGCAGCGGGGCTGCTGCTGCCGCCGCCTCTCTCAAGAGCTCGCGAGGCTCCCCGGAGGCGGTGGTCCCCGTGCTCGTCTGGATGCGGCTCTGAGTCTCCGTGTCTCTCTGCTTGTTGCTGTGTGCGGGTGTCCGGCCGCGATCACCTTTGTGTGTCTTCTGTCTGTTTAAACTTCAGGATGGCTCGCTTCGGGGAGGCGGTGGTCGGCAGGCCGGGGTCGGGCGATGGAGACTCGGACCAGAGCAGGAACCGGCAAGGAACCCCGGTGCCGGCCTCGGGGCCAGCGGCCGCCTACAAGCAGTCGAAAGCGCAGAGGGCGCGGACTATGGCTTTGTACAACCCCATTCCCGTCCGGCAGAACTGTTTCACCGTCAACAGATCCCTGTTCATCTTCGGAGAAGATAATATTGTCAGGAAATACGCCAAGAAGCTCATCGATTGGCCATATCCTTTCTTGCCCACCATAACTCCCCTCTCTCCCTTTGCATTTCTTCCGGTAAGGGGGGAAATCTAGCATGGAATTTATCCCCCATCCCCTTCCTGGTGCCAATTTGCCCCTTTGCTGGAGTGCACTCTACTTCAGTGCACCTGAGGGGCAAGCTTGGTGTCTGTAGAGACCAGTGTGGGCACTAGTGCTTTTCAAGGTAAGACTTGGTTTTTGATTTTTCCTATGTGGAAATCTCTGGTGTCCCTGGGTGCATGGTGTTGCTGTGTCTGCCCCTTTCTGGGCTGGGCTTTGTCTGATTTTCAGGCCCCCTCAGGCCCTTCACATAGAATGGATTGCCCCAAATCTCAGGGTTTTCTTTCATTCTCACTCCCCTTTCCTCCCTCAAAGACACCCCCTCTGTCTGCATCCCCACCCTCTGGAAAGACACCTGCACTGTCTGCTTGTGGGGAAGTCAAGGCTCCCTGAGGGGATTTATCAGTTCAGAAGCTTCAAGAGTCTGGGCCAAAACCCTGTAGACAAATAGACAAATGGACAAATAAAACAGCCATTTGGCTGGGGATTCAGCTAACTCTGGGGACTGAGTTTAAGTTCCACTGAGAGTGGAGTGAATGAATGTGTCAGCAGAGGCAATCTCTAATGATACAGCCCAGACAGCTCAGAGTGGAGTTTTCTTTTCAGCCAAAGAACAGCTCATCGGAGTCCATCCTTTTCTTAGTCCTGGGTTGGGTACTCCTGCCTCTGAATGTTTGACTCAGCTGAGTGCTCTCCTTGTGCCCAAGATTCAGGTTGATCTGCTGAGCTTGAATTCATCAGCTGTGCCCAGAGATGTGCAAGCCGTCTGTCTCTCCCTACTTCCAAAGGAACTGCTCTCCACAAAGAGCTGGTGGGGGTGTCTCTGATGGTGGCAGTTTCAGGGTGAACAGGCATAGAAGGAGCTTCTTTGCAGGTTTAATCAAGTGCACCAAATACAGGCTGCTGATTAGGCATCTCACCGCCTTGTTCTTCACTAAGAATTTGGGCACCTGGCAAGGTCTTTAGGAATTGGGGTTGGTGGGGAGGGTGCTTAGTAGGAAGCAAGCCAGTGGTATGGCTTTAAATAGGGGAGTAGGTTTGGAGACATGGGACTTTGATGCTTGTGGAAAGAAATTTCTTGGGAAGGATGTACCTGCAGAGGAGGCCCCTAGTCGTCTTCTCTAGCCTCCTCTCTCCCCACCCCCACCCTCCAGGTGTGCAGCAGTGAGACAGCTGGAGCTGCATTGGGTCTCTAGTATCAGTGAGGCACGTGGCTCGCTTCCTCCAGGGCCTGGGCATCTCCCTACTACCCCCACCCCAGTCTCTGGCCTTCCCCTCCTTCTTCCCTAGTTCTCTGCCTCAGCAGCACTGCGATTGGCTGGCGCATGGTGCTTCTAGGCAGCACCCCTCATTAGAAACGAAGGAGCATCTCGAAGCAGATATTCTTCCTGCTGCTGCTCAAATCCTCCCACAACCACCCCTGGCTGGGCTTCCTCTCTCCTCCACTCTGTGCTCCCCTCCTCCTCCCACCCCCACAGAGTGCTTCGGGGCCATTCCGTGCTGAGTTAAACGTATCTAGGGGTGGGGATACTGGGGAGGAGGAAGGGTCCTGTCCCTGCAGTCCCGCCTGCCCGGTGCGCAGCACAAAGCGGACAGATCTCATTGTGTTGCGTGCTGCGGCAGCAAACACTCCTCTAGTCAGGTTTCTACGGATTCCTCCCGCGGGGCTCCGTTCCCCTGTCCGCCTCTACAGTTCTCTAAAATTCCCCACACTCCAGGTGCTGCTTTACTGTGCCCCTCTCTTACGGTCGTGTTTACCGAGGCGCCCCTCGGTTTCCTGGCGGTAGACAAAGCCGCCCATCCACCCCGCGGGTGGCAAAGGGTGCCAGCAGCCATCGTTGGCACCTAGGACAGCGCCACCGAAACTCCCCAGGCGTGCGCGCGGCAGTGGGATCAGCCTGGTTCAGCACCTCGGGCACTTCCGGCTGGGCCCAGACTGGGGGGTGGGGGGGCGGGGGTTGGGAAATGAAGCACGGGGTCCATACTACGCGGTTGGCGCTTTTCACGTTTTCTCTTCCGCTGCAAAGACACCGCCTTTCTGCCAGGCGTTGCGAGCGCAAGGTGCGACAGTGGTTTTTACTCCGCCCTTTCCTTGTCTTTGGCCAGGATGGACCAAAGAGAGTCAAAGGAGAGAATGGGGAGTTGATTTCAGCATCGTACTCTGCCTTGGCCCAGAGCCTGGTCCCAGTGGCCTCTTCTATCCCCATAGCTGGAAGTTTCTCAGTGGTTCTTCAGCGTGTAGGCTGTTGTAACAGTGTTCAGAGAACATCTGCTAAGGTGTGTAGAGGAGCCTGGTTGGAAAATTTAAAATACACCATGTTTGCTTTTTTTCCCCCTCCTGGCTGTACAGCGAGACTGTCTAATATATATTCCCTCTGGTGGTGACCGTGTGGAAACATTGCGCTTCTTTGGGTTCTCCGTTTTCTCCAGTACTGCATCTGAGATGCTAGTCTCGCTTTCCTTCCTACCTGGACACCCAGCTTCCTGAAATCGCTCCCTTTTTCTTACTGGGTGGCACTGTGAGCCGTGGTTAACCAGTAAAACTTTGGAGCCAGGCTGTCTGCATTCAAATTCCCCGTTCCTTCACCAGCTCTGTGACCTTGAAAAGTTACTTCATTACTTCGTGACTCAGTTTCCTTATCTGTAAAATGAGGGTGATAATAATGAGTTACTGGGAGAACTAAATGAGGTAGTAAAAGTCCAGTTTGTAGAACATTGCCTAATGACCCAGTAAACACCGGCTGTTATTTTAATGGGGTCCTTCAGAAATTTCAGCATCCCTGAAGAGAGGGGTCCCAGTTCTAAATGAACTTCTAGATTTTGCTTCTCAAAAAGAGCAAAGAGCCAACAGCCGAATCATCTGGGGGCCTGTTCCTGTTAAAAATTCAGGACCTTGAGCCCCACCTCAGATTTACTGAATCAGAATCTGCATTTTAATAAAATCCCCAGGTGGTTAGTCTGCACATTAGAGTCTGGGAAGTACTTCTTTACTGTTTGTAAGGGCCAGATTTTTGGAAAAAAGAAAGATTGTTCAGAAAATGTGTTAAGACCTCCTGCTTTGAACTGACATAGGAACATGTAACGTGCTTGAGGACTTTGATTATTTGTGCACTATGTCTCTGAGACTTACACATCTTTTATGGGCTGCAGAAAGTCACCGTGGGTCTAGGAGGGAAGGAACACGTCTGTGTGCTGTGTTAGCCTCTCTTCATGCTGCCTATTACTCGTCTTTAACAAATTGGCCTGAAAAGATCAGTTAGGTGAAAAGAATTATTTAATTTATACTTGTAGCATTCTCTGGCTTGCGTGGGTGGGTGGGGTAATCTTTTCCAGTTATTTAATAGGGGAAGTCTAGTTCTTATGGAAAGAAATGCCCACAAGAACCCTGATTTGGCATGAAAGATGGTGGTAAGTTACAGCCCACTCTGAATGTGTTTCATTTTTCTTGGAAGCTACATCTGCATAGGGAGATAATTTTATTTTCTTATGGCACTCTTTTCTGCAGTGGAGACCGTAACCTTTTTGAAAATGCTAATCTGATTTAAAATGTGATATCACATTCTATATGATTCTTCCATTTATTTCTTGCTCATCTAATAGATGTAACAAAAGGATTTTCTTTTCCTCACGGAATTGGCTGCTCCGAGCGTCATCCCACATTCACTGCCATATGCTAACCAGCTCTAACCCTTCCATTCCCAGACCCAGTTATTCTATGGACACATACAATGTCTCCCTCATGGTTTGTGAGATGCCCCACACTTGTTCGTACTTTTTTAGGTCAGAGGATGAGAGGAGGAAATATATCTGACTTGGGGATTCTGTGCCATTGACCGGCAGTGGGAGATTTCCTCCCCACTGGTGATGTGGGTCATCTCAGCAGGGGAACACATGTTTCATGCAGAAATGTACAGGACCTAAAGTAGGAAGATCAAATGTGTTTGCAGCCGCTGAGATGTTGAAGCTCATTATAATGAACTTGTAGATATTCATCCATGATTTCTTGTTGCAGAGAATTTCATTGTAGTCTCAAAAGACTCTGGCTCTGGGTCAGAGGTTATGTGCTTTATTATGGTAAATTTCCCATTGAAAAATGTGCATTTATTTTGGAGCATTTGGGTGAGGATTACCAAAAGCTTTAGTGTCCACATCTCCCATTTTGACATAAACTTTTCTGCTGTTCTGGTTGTCTATAAATATACAGCACCTTGCAGGATAGTAGACTGTAATCTTGGCAAGAATTTCAGGTTTGATGTAACGCTAATGGATCATGAGTCAGAGTGCCTTGATTAGGGCAGAGGGTGGCAGCTAACAAGGACAGAGTCTGTAATTACATCCTATGATCACATAATGCAGAAGGGTTTCGCATTTTCTGCGTACCTGGGCACAGATGCAGACAGTGAAGCAGACAGTGACTGTCACTGGCCCTGCGGCTGCTAGAGAAAGGTCTTCATTTCCTCTGGAAACCAGGCTATGCCTTGTCGTGGGGACCAGTTGCCACTGGGATGCAGCCTGGAAAGCGAGCTGGAGCGAAGGAGTTTGACAGAAATGAAATGACGGGAGGCTGGAGATGAAAATATCTTGGACGCGATAGTTTTGTCTGTTGGCTTGCGTGTCACCATGTCTCCTCTTCCCTCCACTTGCTTTCCCTGTAACAGGCGGGATGCACACTATGAATTAAAGGAGGAGGAGGGAAATAATGAGCACAGGTCTTTTTTATCTTCTGAAAGATTCAGACTTTGGAGTTTATTAGCTCCATCCGGAGTTGCTGATCTCTTTTTAGCTGCTGCTGTATAAAATGTAGGGTTCCCCCCCCCCCAATCTCTTCAGCTTCCCCCCTCTTCATAGGAACATCTGGTTTCCTCCTATCTTCATGTTCTTAGTT
This sequence comes from Felis catus, assembly GCF_018350175.1. NCBI lineage: Eukaryota > Metazoa > Chordata > Mammalia > Carnivora > Felidae > Felis > Felis catus. Next base: position 26,560,161 of record NC_058384.1, on the reverse strand, counting down.
AAAATAAAACGGAGTCAAGATTCGCTAAGCTGTCAGAACTCCTGCAAACCCTTGACTCCTTGGTTTCCACCAGCAGCCCAGCAGCCTCCCTTTTGTCGTTCGCAAGGCTGCACAGGAAGCTGCGGGTCTCCAAAAACCCAGCCATGCAAGCCAGCTATCAGAGGCCACTCTGTTTCTCACTGACCACACAGACAGGAAAGAGGGAACCTGGACGTGACTGTAATGAATACCCTTTTATTCAAAGAGAGACTTTCTCTTTCTGCTGTCTTCTGTCCCTTTTCCATCTTTCTGTATTTCTCCCTCACTCATTTTTAGGTTCAGCCTTTGTGAATAATTCATTATATGTGTGGGTTTTCTCTAGGATTTTCAGAAAAGGAAGGTTATTTGTCTACTTGGATACAAGCAAGGTCTCTTGCCGAGGACTGGCTTCACAGATGGACTTTTTCGTCTACATCCTCTGTTTTTTTGCAGTGGGACTAGGACACAAAGAAAGGTAGTGGGGGAGCTGGCTGGGGAGGGGGGTAGAGCTCTCTTTTAACATGCTTTTTCTTGCTGCTTTTATAATGACTGCCTCCTACCCAGTCCTGTTACATTTGGGTGCCCCATAAATATGCAGCTACTCCCCTCCTCTATTCAGAGAAATGGTTAACTAGGAGATATTTATGTCCCCCAAGTACTTGTCACTCTGAACGCTCTTGTCATCCCAGGTCTTACGCTAATAAATGCTGAACCATAGAGCTCAGGAGGCTTCTGTAATTGTTTCTTTTCAAATTTGAGTGGGACTTCACATAGGAATTTGGAAGGGTGAGCAGGTACTGAAATTAATGTGTACCACTCCCCATCCGCTCTGTCATCTGCACCGCTACGTGGCTTTTAAAGCAGTCCCTTTTGGGGGTGCCTGGGTGGCTCAGTCCATTGAGCATATGATTTAGCTCAGGTCATGATGTCACAGTTCATGAGTTCAAGCCCCACATTGGGCTCTGTGCTGACAGATCAGAACCTGGAACCGGCTTCAGATTCTGTGTCTCCTTCTCTGCCCCTCCCCTACTTGTACTCTGTCTCTCTCTCAAAAATAAATAAACATTAAAAAAATCTGAAAAAGGGGTGCCTGGGTGGCTCAGTCGGTTAAGCGTCTGACTTTGGCTTATGTCACGATCTCACAGTTCATGAGTTCGAGCCCCATGTCAGGCTCTGTGCTAATAGCTCAGAGCCTGGTGCCTGCTTCAGATTCTGTGTCTCCCTCTCTCTCTCTCTCTCTGCCTCTCCCCCACTCTCTCTCTCTCTCTCTCTCTGCCTCTCCCCCACTCTCTCTCTCTCACTCTCTCTCTCGCCCCCCCCCTCAAAAAATAAATAAACATCAAAAAAAATTTTTTTAAGCAGTTCCTGTCGAGGAGGGATAGAAATGCCAGTGACGTGTGGCAACACTTCCCCTCCCAAGCATTCTGGACCTGCACAGAGAGGACTTGTGTATGGGCTCACTAGCTCGTTTCCAGCATCACTCTTACTTAAGGGCAGAAAGTACAGCACCGAGTTTTTAGGCTCCTCCAACCTGATGGTCTCTTATGTGTCAGTCCTACTTTCGGGGATGGCTGTGGTCACTTCTGCTCACTGAATAGCCCAGGTATGTTTACTTAATCTTCCATTCCCTGTATCTTTGGCCAGTCTTTGGCTATACACTCTAATGAGCCCCCCATATCACTGTTTCTGGAAAGCAAGGAGCAGCCAGGAGGTGTGTACTTAAGAAGGAAAAATGGGCCAGATTAAGGAGAATGGCACTGAATGACTAAAACGTGTCAGTTATCCACGATACTTCCCACCCTGCCCCTGGCAGAGTGGTGGGTACTTCTTAGGAGTGCCTTTTTTTTTTTTAATTGCATGTTGAGTTCCAAATTTGTAGGACTAGGCAGTTCCACTCTTAGTCCTTTAGAATATTAAAAAAAAAAAAAAGGTTCTTTTTTAAAGTGGTAGTTCATCCCTGACACAGGTGGGCAGGGCTTGGGAATGTGACTCCAGGCTAGGCTCCAGCTACAGGCTCCTACGGTCCAGCCAGTGCAGGGCTTCAGGGAGAGGCTGTGCATGGCACCTGTGCCAAGTGTGGTCTTTTTGCCTGTGGGTGGTTGATTTGAATTGCTGTTGCAACTCTGCATAATTTTGAGGCTACATTTTTTTTTTTTTTTGCTGCATTTGTTCATGCTGCATTTGTGGTGCCTCTGTTCTCCCCATCCCTGGAGAATTTGCAAAGCCTGTGTCAGATGTATGCCTTAGCTTCCTAAAGGCTTCTGTCAGTAGAGCCGGGAATGGGTGTCTATATAGCTGTCCCCTTTAAAGAAGGGATGAAGAGGATGTGGCTGATTGGTGGGTAACAGATTAGAGGGGAAAGGAAGAAATTCTCTACTCAATGTCAAGAACTGAGGCTTGTAGGAATTAGATTCTGGTGTAATTTCTGTGGCTGAGATGCCAGACACTGTGTGTGCCTTGTGGACCCAGAGAAGAGGCTCTGAAAACCAATGCAGGGAGGGAGATTAGTTTTCATAAGCCTTTCTCAACCTTCAACTTAGTGTAGGTTTGAAGTGTTTCAAACTTTCTGTGCCTCTTTCTCAATTTCCACACCATTGTCTCATGGGGCTGGTCAGAGTCAAAAAGCATGAAATGGATTTTCAACAGTCACTCACCAGCATCCTGGCAATTTCCAGCTGTGTGTTGTTGGGAACTATTTTGCTACTATTCTGTCAGAGACTGTTCCTTCCAGCAGGTGACTTCCGTCAGCATCAAGGCTAATTCCTCATCTTGTTTCTTTGTGTCGAAGTCATACATATGCACTGCCCATTTTATCTACGTCACTGGTTCTCTGGCTTAGTGGCACTCAGGATCTACTGAAGGCATCATAAAATACAGATTTCTGGGACCTATGGCCAGAGTTTCAGATTCACTTATAAGGTGAAGTAGGTCCTGGGAATATGCATTTGTCACAAGTCCCCAGTTCACACTGATGCTGCTGACCGTACTTTGAGAACCGCTGTTTGACACAGTTTCATTATCTGCCCTGCATTGCCTTTAGAGAAGGCCAGTTTTATAAATCACTGAGGAGAGTCTTCGTCCCAAATTTCTCTCTCATATTCCAGCCTGAAGCCTTGTTGCTACCTTTAGGTTCAGATAGTGACGCCTCAGGACTTCTCTGTCAAAATACAGATGATCTTGGGAGCAGTGATATAGTAGCTAATATGTGGCATTAATACCTTATAAGTGAAGGCAGGCTCTTCTGAGAACTGACACTGGACATTCCCCCTTTAATTTCAGCATCTAATACAAGACTGGCTCATGTTGAGCATTTGGTAAAATTATGTTGGATGAATTAATTAATTGGTTACTCTTGGTTAACAACAAACATCAATGTGCCCAGTGTTGCAAACATTATGTGCCTAGTGTTGCAGTGACCTGGACCTGTAGGAACAGGTGTGGCCCTAGTGTGGGGAGAGGAGGTTGCTAGGAGGTAGTGAGGGCACAGGATGGCTGGTGGGGTCATTACAATGGGAATTTGGAGGTTGGAAAGATGAACTTCAGCTACCTCACGATCTTGGTATCAACCACTTCAGTTTCTATGTTACCCAATAATGACTGTGAAAAAACTACACAGTATTTGTTATCTGGCATTTTATTATATAGAGCTCTTTATTAATGGGTACAGAGGTCTGTAGTATAATAACAATTGAGATTTGTTCCAGTGGCCCCCAGGCACCACAAAATGCCATAGTGCTTTCTGGATTTTACCAATGAAGTATTCGTTACATTGTGATCAGCTTGGTTTGAATGGTGTGTGCACTTTGTTGTGTTCAGAGATTTTGCAAATTATAATCCATTTTGATTATTTAAAGTAGCTCTTTATCACTTTTTTTGTTAAATTGACCAAAGTGTACTTCTCTAGCTACGCCAGATAACAGAGGAATCCCTGCATTGTTCTAGAAATCAGTCCTTTCAGCTCTATAAATACTCTAGGACCTGGAGATGAATCCTGGTACACTTGTCATATTGTCAGGTGGTAATTAGAACAAAAGTCCTAATTTTTGAAATGGATTGATAGTTCAGCAAGATTTGGATTCACTTGGCAAGTTCTCCAGCTGGTAAACTGGTATTCCATCCGACTGGGTGTGCTTGTTTCTGTAGGCTGTCATTGAAAATGAGCCATCAAGATTTCTGAGAGAGCTTCCAATGGGCATCTCCAGAAGAGGTTGACAGATTCTCTTCTTTCTTCCTACCCCGACTTGACTGAATTATCCAACTTTAGTGCCTTGGGTTATTTTCATGTCCTTTTATACTCATCTCATCTCTTTTCTCCTTGAACAAGGTCAGGGGATGTTTGACTCGAAATTGCTCAGTTGCAGGGTGATGGTCTTTAGATGCTCAGGTTGTAGAACCTTAGAGTCAGGAATGACCTGAGTCTTTTTGGACTCAGTTGGATGATTCTGCCAAGTTGCAATTCTCAGTTGCAATTCTGCCAACTGCCAAGTCCCTCAAGTACAGCGTTTATTTGCTTTCTGTACTGGGGTCACAACTTTGATTGAAATCTGATTGGTGCTATGCACCCCTCTTTCCTGAAAGAAATACACATACAATTTGCATTCAGTTTCAGGGGGTTCATGGATCACAACTCAAAAATGCTGACTATGTTAAAAAATTCCCACATTCTGGGATGTTGGGATGCTGGACTATCAGGAATAGTGACTCCCAAACTAGCATCATATTCTTTAGATTCAAGTGTGACAGGAACTCCATGTGAAGGATCTACAGAGATATGTTTGCACTAGTGAATCAGCTGTACTGCCACGGTCAAACGCAAGCATTCTCACCAAAGAGCATTAAGTCAGTACAGGAATCACTGTAATAGTTGGCCACCAAGCTTCTAGTGATGAGATGCTCTTCCGTCACTGAGGTGTAGGACGTTGAAATATTCTTCCTTATAGCTTCCACCTACTTATTTTGTTTCCTGTTTCTATTCTGTAAAGCAATACAAACCCAGTCTACTTCTCATTCACTTAATGGTCCTATGGTGCTGTAGACTACGACTTTCTGTGATGATGGATATGTTTTTATCTGTGCTTCTACAGTAGCAGTAGCCACATGTGGCTCTTGAGCACTTGACGTGTGGCTATTATGTTTGAGTACTGAATTTTCAATTGCATTTAACTTTAATTAATTTAAATTAAATAGCTACCTATGGCTAGTGCTACAGTATATGACAGCAGAGGTAGAGAGAATAGATAGATAATGAGTCAGAAAGCCTAAGTTCCTATCTGGGTTCTGTCATTTGTTTGCTTTGTATCGGGCAAGATTTCCCTACCTTGGTGTGCAGGGCTCTACTCTACACATGGTGGCAATGTGCCTGAACCACCATAATCACCTTCTTTTCAACTGTTCCAGTGGGCTGCTAACGTCTCATGGCACCAGCCTCCCCCAGGCCTCCATGCCTGTGCACTTACTGCTTGCAGGGCCTGAAACGTCTTTCTCCCCCCTTGACTTCCTGGCTTTAAGACTGTACTCAGTCACTTCCTACATGAAGCCTTCCTTGATTTCTCTTGGCAGAGTAAGACCAACTCCCTCCTCTGGGCTCCCATATGGCACCCGGTTTATTGCTTTATTGTAACAGTTACCACAAAGCTTTAGTGCTGGTTTATTAAAATCCCTGGAAAGAACATTGTTTATTAGTATTTAAATTACTAGAACACAGAGCATTCCTTATTAACATTGACATGTAATACATTTGTTTAAATTAAAATTTTTAGTTGTTTTGTTTTGTTTTAGAAATGGCATTGTGCTTCTGACTTGATTTGATGTCGCAATCAGCTATAAACCCTGGATCTTTTATATGAATTGATGACAGAGTTAGTTTTCTCTCACTCTCTTCTCAATTTAATTTTTGAGTCTAAATTCAGGACTCCATGTTTATTTCAAGTACATTTTATCTCCTTTTGGTGCAACAGCTCTTCCTGTAGAGATTCTTTGTAAGTGGGGACAGGGAATTAACATTCATTGAGTATCCACCAAATTTGAGACTCTCTGCATTTATACAAAACAGCAATCCAGTGAGAGAAATATTATTTATATTTTAACTATAGAAGATTAAGTCACTTGCCCAAGGTCACCACCAGTGATCTTGAACCCCAGTGGTCTAAGATTTAAGTGATTTCCACTACACATGGTCTTCAGACCCTGCTGTTTAATGAATGAGCTCTCTACTCGGAGCTCCACATCATCTGCAGACTGGATAAACATATGCTTTATGCTTTCATTCGAGTAACTGATAAGAATATCATTAGAATTGGGGAGCCTCCCTTCTGCTTATGATTAGTGCATTGGTCAGTGCCCATCAACTGTTCAGCTTTTCTCAAATTTCCCGTACTCTTCTTTAGCCAGCTTATATTTCTTTATTTAGTAAGAATTTTGTGCAAGATATTCTTGTCACATGCCTTGCTGAATCAATACATACTTTTATGACTATTTCATGTCTATTTTAGGCTAGAATATAGCATTCTACTTTCTCCAAAGTCCACGCTAAATATCGTTTCCAGAGACTCGCTTAGACACTATTTTATCTCTTTACTAGCAAATAGAAGTGTCAAAGCCTAGAACCTCGGCATTTGAAGGGATTAGACATCATCTAATCCAGTGCCCAGTAAGGTGAAAGCATCACCTTACTATTAGGATATGGCAGTCCCTGCTTGGAAGCATTAGAGTGTCAATATTAAGAACATGGCCTCTGGATTCAAATCTTGGTACCATCTCCACAGCTTCCTAGCTGTGTGCCTTGGGGAAGCTACTCAACCTTGCTGTGCTTCAGATGCCTCAAACACAAAATGGAAATAGGACTTTTAACCTATAAGGTGTATAGAGTTTTTCAGAAGATCAGGTGGGATAATACATATAAAATGTTAGAACAATGTTTGGCACATAGCTGTGACTACAGCTTAATCAATAGTCTCTGGTTAACTCTGGGTAAATCGACATTAAACTTAAGTGTTCTTCTAACAATACCATCTCCTTTCTTCTGACTTTTGTCAGGTTTCAACCTGAGCACTGCCATTACCCAACATTTTTGTGACCTCACGGTGCTTTTGCAACCTCTTTGAGCCTCAGTGATTTCAGGTGTGAGGGGGAAATAGCTATCTCTACTTTGTCTACCTTTCAAGGCTGATATGTATGAAAGCCTTTTTGTAAACATGATCTGTATTAGTGGCAGCGCTAATGTTGATAGAGTTAACAAATATCTAACATTTATTGAGTATTTATGAGGTGCCAGATTACTGTGCTAAGTTTGTCCCACAGACTATTACATTGATTCCTCGTGGCAATTCTGTAGAGATACCCATTCTTGTTTTCCACATCCCACAGTTGGGGGATTAAGGTGTGGAGAGGTTAACTCACTTGCCCACTTACACAGTAAGCGAGAGCTGGAACCCTGGGGCCCGGACCCTCAACAACTGCAGATAGAGGGTCTTTCCATGAGCCTTTTTTTCTTTTCAAAGTTACTGAGTTTACTTTTTTTTTTTTTTCAGATGAGTTTTTTAAAAACCTACATCAAAGCCTATATTTCTTTGCATGTGTCTCATACCGATTTTATATTGATATTGCCCCTAAGGGCACATTAGGATTTACAGCCAAGAAAAGATATCTTCAGGAGCAATACGATGTGGAATTTTCCCAGCAAGCTTTTTATAAAAGCAGATCAGATATTCAGAACCCTCAGCTTTAAACAAACACAGATTTTGTTTTTGTTTGTACCAAGATGGTAGCCACAGTTTTCAGATAGCTTGATTGATGGCAAGTGGAAGGATCCATCCTAGAATCCAAGCTTGGCCTCTGAGCAGATTTCCTTCTAAGGGGTTGTTGGCCTTCTGGTGAACTACTCCTTATCTGTTTGGGTTTCTGTGTATTCTGGGTCTCCACCTCTGTTCTGTCAGAAGAGGGAGTCAGGATTGGACTCCCTGAACTGTGGAGGAAGCTTCTGAGAGGATTAGAGGGATGTGGGGAGGGGGAACCTCCATGGGTTAGAGCCCTTGGAAATTTGCCTAATGAGCTTGGTGAAGGCATCCAACTGGGATACCAGAGGACATTTTACCTGAGGGCACTGGATATTGGTGTGGATGTGAATGGAGAAGTAGGATGTACCACTTGGCTTCTGGAAACCAGGTGGAAGATTTAAAAGAAATTGAGGAATATTAAAGAATTTTCTCTTTTTTCTGTTAACTTTGGATTGTATTTGCATGGGAATTTGTATTTATGAAATAACTGAGCCATATGGAGGCACAAGGATGCATGTGTTCTCCTGATCTGTTGATATGAGGAGCAGTTGAAGGGTGTGGGCTTGTCTGGAGGTGGGGTAGGTGGGTAGAAGTGGTAACACAAGGAGGAGGCAGGGCTGGGGAATATGGGCCCATGTAAATTCAGAGATCTGAGCCTTTTGGCAAAATAGCATTCCCTTCTCAAAGAGAGTTATGTATGTATATATTTATTTATTTTTGAGATCACCATCTGCCCCCCCCACCCAAGTTCTATGGATAAGGATGTTATATAATCTCTGGGTAACCTCTTTCCCTGGTGATGATTAGAGAGTACCAGATGCCCACCCCTGAATATACAGGCTCATAAAGACTGAGCTCATTTCTGCTGCAAATTATCAGTAGACAGTCTCAAAAGAGCAAAACAAAGGAATAGATTGTAGGAAATGAGAACTGTCCCAATAGCTATCCACACTTCTGTGAAAGAGGCTGGGTTCACAACAATCTTGGACAGTCATAAGAGTTATCATCTCTCCTTTTCTCTTACTTTCATATATTTTTGTCATATAATTTTACTGACATTCCATATGAACCATGATCCAGGCCTAGAGAGTCATCCACTCCTCAGTATGCCTTTAATAAATGCCTATTGTGTGACACTCTAAGTGTGTTTTAGAGACATGTATCATTTAACCTAACCTCGTGTGAAGTGGACATTGTTGTTCTCCTATTACTGACGATTAGCACAAGGTCACAGGTAAATGTGATCTGACCAATTCCATTGGCTGCTCTCTTTCCATTGTAGCACACTGCCTCTGGTCAGAGTAGAGACTGGCACTCTTCCCTAACAGCGCATTTTTTCAGGATGACTGTGAGCTGCTTATCTGTATCTGTAGCACCCGCTGGTTATGGAAGAGTAAAGGATCACTAGATGGTAGAAGAACAAAGATCTTTTATCCATCATCATGACCATCATTAAACGGATCTGAGACATCTTGCTCTGTGTTATTGGAATGTGAGCTTGGGTTGGAATTGGGGCATTTTGTCGTTTTGTTTTCCCTTTACCAAAAGTTCCATTGCCACACTTCCTTCATTGCAAAGGACCTTTGTTTTGGAAATGCCATTTCTCACTCTCTTTTTAATATTAACATGTGAAGTCCCACTTCTTTTTTCCAGCCCTCAAAGAAGTCTACTCTTTTCTGGGATGCCCATAGTTGTAAGTTACGGTGTGGAGGAGTCAACTTTAATGACTTTTTCTTGAATTTTCATCTTACTGAATGCTTTTGCCTTTGCATATTTTTAAAGAAATGGGAGTTCGGGGGACAGAAAAGACTCTTAGACTCTAATAGAGAGTGTAGAAAAGGCTTACAATAAATTTATGGAGAAGCAGCTCTGTGTTCACCCCCAGGCCACCATTGCGAACATTCTACCTTTTTATTAACTATCTTTTAGTCAAGTTTTTGGCCAATTCAGCTGTTCTTCTCAGGCCAATGGAGCTCCTGTTCTTGAAAATTTAGAAACATTTCCATTGACTTTGGACACTTTCAAAGTATTCCTAGGTGTGCCAGGATTTCCATTTTGGATGTTATTGTTGGATGTCCTCATTACTAGCTTCATCAAAAATGGCTTCTCTCAGTTGTAACAATAGATACTCCTCCTTTATCCTCTACTCTCCTCCCATCATATTGCCTATTAGCACTACAGAATAATAGTGTATTAGAGTAACAGTGACCTAAGAGAAACTTTTAGTGAATGATAATGAACCCAGGGCTCCTGACTCTACATCCAGGGATTCTTTGATCACATTTCCTCTTTTCTTCCCTCAGTACCCTCTCTCTGCTCAGTCATCTTCCTTTTAGCCCTTTCATCCTTTTCTGGGGCTTCTCATCCTTTTATTAGCTAGCAAGTATGTGTTTTGTTGTTCATCTTGGTTTGGGGCATAGAAGGCTGGATGTAGGGATTGTGATTGATAAGAAAGGGTTTAATTAAGGAGCAGGAATGGATAAGAGAAAGTTGAAGAGAGGCCAATCAGCACTGATCCAACAAGAATAGGAAGCAATGATTCAGAACAATGGTTAATGTTCTCCTTTCCCAGAAATGTTGCTAGAGAGTATCCCTTGTGAGTTGCTGGAGAACTTTATGAATTGATAGTACTGAACTCAGTAGGCACTGGGCTTCTCCCAAGTGTAAAACCAAGACTGTGTTTCAGCATATGGGAGAATGGATGCTCAGGCAAACACACGTCTCAGAAATGTTTTCTGGACTCTTAAGTGGCCTTAGGAAAGGTAAACCATCCAGACCCTACCTTAAGAAATACACTCTTGAGAACAATTGAGTATTCTGGGGATGGAGTCAGTAAATGCAAATCAAAAGATCCTTTTTCTTTTAGAATCCTCAATTCAAGCCAAGAAACCAGGGAGTTTTATTTGATTGTTCTGATAATAAATTCCTAAGCTTTTCAGGGTATGGGGCTATGAATCCAGAGAGGTTTCTAGTTCTGGCTCTGGAAAAGTCTCCTTCCACCTTGGGTCTCAATATCTACATCTATAAAATGAATATAATGGAGTAGTAAGTAGAACTCTAAGGCACCTTTCAGTTCTTACCTTTGTGCCCCTGAAAATCTAGTTTCTTAGTTTCTTCAGTTGTTATGCCACCTGAGTTGAGGACACCATTACCTTTCATGGCCTCCAGAATCTACAGAAGTGTTCTTTACCCTGGCTGTACATTAGAATCAGCTTGGAAACTTCTAGAAATGCTGATGATCATATGGCAGCTGAGGCAAATCAGAATTTCTAGAGATAGGATACCTGTATCCTTGATTTTTTCTTTTGTAAATGTTTATTTTTGAGAAAGAGAACATGAGCAGGGAAGGGGCAGGGAGAGGAAGACAGAGGGTCTGAAGCGGGCTCTGCACTGACAGCAGCTAGCCTGATGTGGGGCTCGAACTCATGAACTGTGAGATCATAACCTGAGCTGAAGTCTGACACTCAACTAACTGAACCACCCAGGCACCCCTGGTATCCTTGATTTTTAAAAGCTTCCCAAGTCTGAGGCGCCTGGGTGGCTCAGTCAGTTGAGCGTCTGACTTCTGCTCAAGTCATTATCTCGCAGTTTGTGAGTCTGAGCCCCTCGTCGAGCTCTGTGCTGACAGCTCAGAGCCTGGAGCCTGCTTCAGATTCTGTGTGTGTGTGTGTGTCTCTCTCTCTCTGCCCATCCTTCACTCACACCCTCTCTCCCCTTCGGAAATAAATAAACATTAAAAAAAAAATTAAAAGCTTCCCAGGTGATTCTGTGTGCAGCCAAGGCTGAGATCTACCAGTCTTCTAGAAGGAGAGATGAGCCTTTTACCTGATGTATTTCTATCTCTTGGGATTGTGCTTTCTTCAGCTGTGTTGTCAGATTCCTCTCTATTCTTTTGTAGGCTGTGGTGAAATAGCAGGAGCCCCTGGGTATCCCAGAATTCAGCATGAGAGAGTGGGGTGATTAATTAATTGTTATGTCTATGGCACTGGCAAACCATTCACCTGTGCTGCTTCTGGCACACATCCAGCTGCACAGGTACCAGCCTTCTGTGATAAGGGTGATTTTCCAAACTTCATGAATGCAGGACTAGCTAATTGGGCAAGTTGAAGCTCATGGACAGAGTGAGTCATCTGACCCAGGAGGCCCTTGAGCAAGTAACTGAAGACTCATTGACCTTGCTTCCTACGCATTTGTTAACCCCTTGTTAGCAACAAGGGTTGATCCAGCTTGACTACTATCAAATACAGGAACCTCCTTCTCAATAGCCTTGATGGTCTCCCAGAGTCATAGAACTTAACAGTGAATGATGTATTCAAACTGGCGGGCCCCAACTCTTGGGTGGTTATTGTATCTTTGTACCTCTATGTGCATTGATGTCAAATTGGTAGCTTGAAATTAGTTATGGAGAGAATATTTATACTAGAAATTGGCAAATGCTATACTTAGAGAGACTGGTTGTTAAACATTTATTAGTATAACATTCAGTTTACTACTTAACGAAATTATCTATTCACATGTGGAAAAGTGATGTTGCTTCTCTGTATTCCCTGAGATCCGCCTTTGGATGGGTATTCTACCCTTTGGCCTTGGTCTTACCTTCTGGAATAACTTACACAATGTTTAAGTCCCCATTATAAGTCAGCCCTTCGGATATTTGAAAACAGCTATGACGTCTCTCTCAAGTCTTCCTCTCCCAAGCTGTATACCCTTAGTACCTTTAACATTTTCTCATGTGATTTGGAGGCCCAGTGTGTGTCTTTGAACTCTGGGGTACAGTTGCTGGGTTTTCAAAGAAAAACAAGTGTTCTCTCACAGATGATCTTTGGACCCTTTCATAAAAGACTTTTCATTTTCTTTATACATTCAAGTACTGCCTATCACGCCATGAAGCAAGTGTAGATGTGAAGGAGGGTACAGTCTTGGGTGTGGTTCCTGGCTGCAGCCCACATTCTTCTCCCCTTGATGCACGCTGCTGCCAGAACTCTTGATGGGCTCGAATGTGTCAGAGTGTCATCAAAACACAGATTCTGGTTTCTGAAACAGGTAATCTTCCCACTGCTGTTTTGTTTTCTTCCAGAGGCTTTTAATACTCCCCTTTTCTTTCTTCCCTTTTCTGTAGTGTTCAATCATCTGTCCCCTAATCACCAAAACTGTGTGTTGAATGACAGCATTTTGAGTCCAGGATTCAGTCAGATACATAAAAAGTGAATTGTTAAGATATATCCACCTGACTGAAACTGAGGCGAAAGGAGGAGGAAAGCGGGTTCTGTCTTAATTCCTCAGAAATTCTACTCCCCATTCTCTTGGAATTGGGGCCCAGATGAGTCTGGAACAGAGCTCAGTATTGGTTAACCAAATTAGCAATAATGTGAACTTCTTTTCACTCATTGTATATAGAGGCAGGGATACAGGAGTCAGATGAGAATTCTTTGGTCTAAAAGCAATGGAAGGTTGAATGTGGCTTCCTTCACAGCCAACATTGAAAGGTTAGTGCTAGGGATCTTTTTTGTTGAGTAACTGAGTCCACTGACCTTCTCCATAAGAGAGCAGTGGGACTGTGCCATCAAGAGAGAGCCTTTTGGGGGAGGGGGTCTCTGCCTCTTTGCTGTGTTGTCAACATTGCTTTCTTTGTCTTTCATTCATTAGGATTTAAGTCTTTCAGAGTAGGTGTAATGGCATCTCCATGTTCTTGACAGAGAGAGAGAGAGAGAGAGAGAATGGGAGAGGTGTGTATGTATGTTCAGGACTGCCTGTCAGATGGTAAATTTGAACAGAAGCAGCTGTTGTCATGGTGATGGCAGGTTGCATCCCACCACCATGGAAACCAAAGTTAAAAAACTGATGTTAAGGCTGGAAGTCACATGATACATTTTTGTTTTGTTTTGTTTTAAAAAAAGAAAAGGGGTTTGGTTTTTCAATCTGATCTTTTTTTTTTTTTTTTTTAAGACAAAGTTGGGTGGTGAGAAAAACTGCAATAAGGAAAGCAATGAGATAATGAAATGGGACGACATGAAGTACACAGAGCCTTCCACCTCATTTTTCTGTTTGTTAACAGTGCATTTCTCCTGACATGGGGGTAGGAAAGGAGGAGGGAATACAGTGTGATTTTCCAAATTTGCACCCTGTGCACTGCTAACTGTCACATGGAGAAGCCCAGGGGGGTTAGCTCTCCTGCCCTTTGGTGGCAATGTGTGGTCTGCCCTCTATTGATCAGCCCAGGAAGGGAAACCTAAAATTAAGAACTGAGAAAAGAGATGGAAATGGAATTGAAGGTGTGACTTGCTCCATAGATGAGGGTGGTTTATACATTGATAAGTTTAGATGATTAAAAATTGAAAAATTCATCTATAGCTGTCAGAACCCCAAGGAATACAATCCCTCTGTCTATTTCCTTTTCTGGATTGGTTTTTGGGCTACACTGTCCTGCTAGGTCAGCCACAGGAGCAAGTGCAAGTAAGTCTGGAAGGAGCCGAGCCAGGAGCACATTAGCCTCTGAGCCAGGTTCCTTGGACTTCAGCTTACCTCTTAACCTGGCCTTTCCCCTGCATGGGAAGAGGTAAGGTGGAGAAAGCTTGCTGAGAGGCCTCAGGGGGCCCTCTTGGATCTCCATCTTTTTGTCTCATACTCGCTCCTACTTCCTACCATGATCTGGACAAAAAGCGAGGCATCCTTCCACAAAGGGAGATGGCCTCAGGCCTGTTTTAACGGGGTGGGATTTAATTTTCTTTTCAATCTGAAAGGTTGAAGACCTGTATGCATGGCATATTCCTATGAGAATATCAGCCTCTAGAAGGGCTGAAGAATATGAGGGGTGCAGACACCCTCTGTGGAAATAATTATGGTGGCTCTAGCCATGTCTGGGTTTGAGACATGAAATCTGTCTCTTCAATATTACTGGTCCCTCCAGGACAGATGTATCGTTCTCAGCAGCCCAGGCAAGGGGGATGTGATCTCACCAGCATGATCTCACTGTATTTCCATCAGGGTCTGTAGGAGCTGGAGCCGAACTTCTGTGATGGTTCAATCCCTCCTGTTCTTAGCGCTGGCCTTGGGTGTGATTAATGCCCCTTCTAATCACTGGGAGAGATTGCATCAGAGCCATCAGCTTCATAAATCCTGCTCTGGGGACTGGTGTTTGGATATGCTTTCCATATTCCCAGGAGGTTCTGGGCCAAATGTCTTTGCTCTCTTCCCGGAGGCCCATTACCATATATATATTTTTTTAAATCCTTAATTGCGGTCGGTCTTTTCAGTGTCAGCTCCTGGCTGCAGCCAGCCAGCCCACTCCCGGAGGCTGTGACCACTAACAGTTGCTTATCCCAAAGCTTTAGAACCACAGCAGATGCTTAAAGAGTGATTTAGTAGGATAATAAAAATGACTGTGCATTTGTGTAGCACCTTATGGTTTTCAAAGGATTTTATATTCATGGATGGTTTTAGACTTTGATCCTTTTGTATTTCATGTTTGGTTCCTTGGGAATGGATGGTGGTGATTTTCCCTGCCGTGAGTACCATGTTGGGGCAGATTTTACAGTGGGAACCCTGGCTCTGGTTTCCTATTACCAAGCTATGTTTCTCCATTGCATTGTAGGTCTCAAGGAAGATTCTGATTTTGGTCATAGAAAGAAAGTAGTGGGAAAGCCTTGGATAGCTGCATTTCGTTATTGTTCATGTTTAAAATGTCTCTTTGGTGTAGTTCTTGAGGGAATCACAGACTAGGCAGTAACCCTTCCCTATGACTGTCTTTGAGTCAACATCCAACTTGTTTAGAATGGCCCAGGTCATCTTATGAGACTCTTTCATTTCTTAGAATTATACCTCCAAAAAATAGGCAGCTGGGATGGGAGGGAGGGAAAAGAAAGATCTTTCAGGGAGAGTGTTCTGGCCTGGGGTGAGAGGTGGAAATGGGTAAAGGAGGTTGAGACAAGCCTTCTCTGAGTCTGTGGGCTATTCTAGACTTCCCCAGGAGTTTATAGGAAGTGCATGAGTGGCCACAGACTGCTCCCCACAAAAGTGCAATCTTCATTAGGCCTGGAGTTGGGGAGAGAGCACAGTAGTCTGTCCCCGGTGGCCTCTCAGCCTCTCTGAGTATATTCAGTCTCCTTAGTGTGCTTTGATGCCATAGCTCTGACAGGACACAGCTGAGAGCGGAGGGGATCTAGGGTCAGTATCCTGATGGTAGTGGAGATCCATGTTTCCCCTGGGATTCCCCAGGTGTGCTCCTTGAGCCTAAGTCTCTCCCAGTCTTGTCTACAAGACCCTCCCAGTCTATAGACCTACCCCTGAGAGGGGCTGACAGGGGAAGCTCTGCTGCTCTGGGCAGAAGGTGGCTCATCTCCCAGGCCAGGTCCCCAGGGCTCTGTTGATGAGCAGGGCCAGCACCACAACTGTGGCCTATAGGGCAGCCCTCTTCCTTGCCCTGGCTTTTTGTGCCTTCAGGAAGGAAATGAACAAATGGTAGGTGTGCAGGCCAAGTAGTGCTGCTCAAATTAGCTGTGTTGCTAAGGAAACAAGTCAACCGTTGGAAGGAAGGAGCATTGGGTAAAGGAGATAAATCAATAAGCAAACCTATTTTTATCATTTCCCTAATGATTGTCTTGAAGCTGCTAGACGGGAAAGGGAGAGATGGAACGGCACAGGTCCTCATTAAGGGGCTCAGAGGGAGAGACGAGTGAAGGGGTGTTTGGGGAGATTGCCAGAGAAGTTGATGAAATGAGGCCCATAGTGAGCAGATAGTGAGACAGGTAAGGGAGAGGAGGTATCTTGGCAGGGCTCAAGGTACTTCCATGGCCATTTCCTCATTGGATCCGGTCCCTTTGTCCTCCTGCATTAGATCCTCTCGGAAATCTTGCATTGATTTCCATGACCCTCAGGTTGGAATGGTGTTTTTGTGTTGTTTTGTTTTTTTTTTTCAAAATACCTATAGCTTTGATTGATTTTATAATTCTAAATTAATACATACTCATAGCCCTCAAGACAGTACATAAAGGAGTAAAGAAGAAAGTGGAAATACCCCTTGTACCCCAAGAAACTCATTATCCTTCTAGTATGACAGATTTTTTTCTTTGCTTCTTTTTCAAAACTCTTGTTACATTCAAGGGATCTTCTATGCCTGCTGCTTTCTATTTTTGAATAGTTAATGTGTATACATAATATATAGTACAGAAAGTTCAAGTGGGTACACGGTGTGGAGAAAGTGTGAGATACCTTTTGCAAGGATACCTCTGGCTCTGGTTTCTCTGTGCAATTCACTAATCAACTGATTGATTAATTTATTAGTTAATTAGAAAGCAGTTATTGGGTGCTTACCATGTGGTGGACACCAGGGTTCCAGAGGTGAATAATACAGGCAAAGCTCCTGCCCTAAGGCTCCCACACCTCACTGCCCTGGTAGTTCCATTTATTCAGGATCTCTGTCTATAGCTGGACACCAGGGAGAGATACTGTTCTGCAAAATGTGTTTGGTGTCAAGCACAGAATGTAATGGGAGCCACTGAGTTCCTGGGCAGAAGGAATCAAGAGTCCTGGACCGACTTCCATTACTGTCTCACGAAGGGCCTTGTTCTTTGAGGCCTTGGCAACATGGAGCTTCCTTTGACCTTTCCCGGTCACGTCTTTGTCTAGCCTGAGGTGCATTCCCTTAGCCTATGGGCTGTTATTTGCCATCCAGGCTCTTCCCTTTGGAGGTGTAGCAGAGCCTCAAGCCTTAGAGCCACGCTTATTTGGCTTGAAGTTATGATGGTAAAGGAGAAGCCATGGGAGCGGCAGCTCTGAGTCAGCTCCCAAGGGTGGGGGTAAGCTGGAGCCCGGGCCTGAGCCAGAGTGAGTGACTACCCTGCAGTCTCTGTGATGGCTCCTCAATGGAGCTGCCGCTCTAGGGGCTGGTTCCCATTCATTCATGCCTGCGTTTAACACGGAGTCTGCTCCTACCGTGTACCAGGGGCTCTGGTAAGCACTGCCCCGTGGAGAGGTAAACAAGAGCACGCCCTTGCTTTCAAGGTGCAGTTTCTGGGGGAAGGAAAATATGAGGAGAGATGATAAAGTCATACAGTGTAAAGGAGTAGTGGGGCACAGAGAGAAACCTTCACAAACAAGGTGATATTTTAGCTTGCTCTTGACATATGACCAGAAAAGAGGAGAAAGGCCATTGCAGGTGGAGGCAAAAGCACCAAGATATAGGTGCCCATTCTTCATGCTTTCTTCAGAAAGAGGGGGACACAAGGGGGGAAAGGAAAGAGCTGGAAGGGAGAGTGACTGGGCCTCAGATGGAACTGGATGTTCTCTCCTGTTCTTCTCTCCCCAAATTTTCCAGTCAATCATCCTTTCTGTCATGTAGTCCACAGATACACAGGATTCCCATAGTCTCACCTCTTCTGCAGCAAAATCTCACCTCAGATTCTTAATTGCCCCAAACATGAATTCATCCTGAGGTTGAGATGATCTGTAACGCCTAAAGGGATATCACTTCTGAGGATATGTGCATTTAAATAGTTTTCAAAATTTCTTTCTTTAAAAATTTTTTTTAAATGTTTATTGTTAAGAGAGAGAGAACGTGTGTGTAAGCTACACGTCAGGGAGGGGCAGAGAGACAGGGAGACAGAGAATCCAAAGCAGGCTCTGCACTGTCAGCACAGAGTCCAATGTGGGGCTTGAACCCAAGAACTGTGAGATCATGATCTGAGCCGAAGTCAGATGCTCAACTGACTGAGCCACCCAGATGGCCTTCGAAATTTCAAGCCAAAGGATTGCTGCTCTGCATGCGTCCTTAGACATCAGACTGTAGGCAGAGGATTTGGATGGGGGAGGGCGTGGCAATGGGGTGTTCTCAGAAGCAATGCATTACCAAACCTTCCTGCTTTGATTGTAGCCTCCAGGGCTTTAGGCAGTGCTATTAGTTGAAACCTTATGAATTCCCAGCCATCCAGATATCTGGCCAGTCGCAGGAAGTTTGGTTCCTTAGCACCTGGAGCCAAGAGCCTTTCTCCTGCCCCAAACATCCTGGGGTGTTCTGGGGTGTGATGGCCACACCTTCCTGTGTTTCTCAGAAGCCTCCTATGTCTGCCACTGGGCATTCTGGACTAGGTGAGCTTAAAGGTCCTTGCAGGGAGTTGTATGCTTAGGTGATTTGGCTAGAGAAACGCAGGTGTGGAAGCAGGGAACAAGGAGTGGGGGCCACAGAGGGGCTGCGACAGTCCAAGCAAGTATTGTGGGGTAGAGAGGCCTGGGGGCACATAGCCGCCATGACCTGTTGTGCCTGCAAGTCAGCAACTACGAGCTCATGAACTTTTAAGTCTGTGGTTATCACTTTAAGGTTTTCAGGGGAAGAAGCCCGAATCCCAGAAAGCAATCCTCGAACCCAAGCAGACCGAGGAGAGCTCCTGATGTGGGCCGCTTGAGTGAGAGCATTGTGGTCCCCAGCCCTGCTTCCCAGGTCACTTGCTGGGCTCCTTGGACTTTTGGGCAGCTTTTGTGAACTTGCTCAGGGCACTTCCGGCCATGGTGAAGGGCAGCTGAGCCTCACACTTTGTGAACAGTTTTGCTGGGAACAAGGATGAGGTGAGAGGTGGCAGAGGCACTAGTGTCACTCCTGCCGGAGCACCGGCCCTCCTCCTCACACCTGGGGACCAGCAGTGAGATAAGCCCTTTGTGTCTGAGCTCCCCAAATACGTTCCTCCGACACCATTCCCAGGAGAGATGTTCTGATCGAAGGATGATACAGTGGAACGAGTCAGGGAATGCTGTGTACCATTCTCACCCCCTTTGGGGGAGGCGGTGCACACTGTTTACAATAGTACAGTCGTGCGAAAGGCTCCAGGAAGTCCTGCTGGGAGGACACCTGCTCGCTTTCCTGAATTCCGGCTTTCCCTCATTGATGTGATTGCAAGTTCCTGTAGTGCTCGTATCCCGTGGGCTGCATTTTAGGAACACTGCCCTAAATGCCCTCAACTTCTGTTGACGCGTGTCGTGACTGGTAGGCATGACGTGTGTCCGTGACTGGTAGGCATGTTCTCAGGAAAAGGCCTGGGTGCCTCAGCAACCACTTCTGGCACTCCCATCTTCATTCTGCCACTTGGTTCTGGGGGATCTTGGGTGGCCCAGGACCAGCCAGCCTCTTCAGAGGGCTTATGGGACAGCAGGTCCCACACTGTCTCTGGACAGTGTGATCCCTGGTCACTCTACACTTGGTTGGAGCTCTGGGCCAGAGCCCATGATGGGAGTGAAGAGAACCCCCTTTGTGATCAGTGGGTACTGGGGGCCCTAGGTAGGTTGTGGGTGGGGCTTGTCCCAAGAAAGTGAGCATGCACACTAGCCGGGCATCTGTGGAGTGTGTCTGCTGGCATGTTTAGCTCTCAGGGGCCTACTTTGGTTCCCAGAGAGACTGCGTGAGGAGTCTCTGGGTGTGCTGGGGGACGCTGAGGGACGATCCCTGAGGTTAGATTCCCCTCTGACTAGGAGGGTTAAACAGACACAGTAGCATGTGGGAGGCAGGATGCTGGCTCTGAGGTCCTCTGAGCCCATCCAGTTTTCAGATCTGGGGGCAGAGCCACAGAGCAGCCAAAGCCAGCAGAGCTGTCCCTAGAGTACGGGTCTTGGATGAACTGGGGGTGTGTGGGAAGGAAGGATGGCCAGCTGCAGAAGAGTGGGCGGTGACTCAGGGGTGCATAGTCTTGGGGAGGAGAAGGCCCTAGACACTGCTGAGTACGATGAAAATGTCTGGAGGCTCAGATGCAGCTGGCTGCCTCACCTACTGCAGCCTCCCATTCCTGCACCAGGGCAGCTCACAGCTCCTCGCACAGCACACGCACCCCTGCCTGTAGGTGCCCTGTGCCCTGCCCTTCCTCACAGACACCCTGAATGTCCACCTACCACTGATGGGCACTAACATATCATGGCAGGGATGAGGACGCATCCGAGGCATATTTATGACTTGTATTCCCTAGGGAAGGTCGAGGCCCTACATGCTACACCGGAGGCCTGGATATGTGGGGAGACAAGGAGCATGGTCCCTTGCCTTGTCCCCACTTGGCCAGATCTACTCTTTTCTCCTGCCTGGATGCTAGAATCTGCCAGAGCATAGGTTGCTTGGTAAGACCAGTGGCAACAGCTCACTTGTGTTTGTTACAACAACAGTTATGGAATGAAATCCAATGTTTAGAATCACTTGACTCGGAAACTGGTGATTCCCTCTGTCTCTGGTAACAGTCCCCCCTCTAACTCTCCCAGGGCTTGAGACACAACCTTTCTTCAGGATAGGCAGGATGCAGGCTCTTGAATCATAGTCCTGTCTTTCAGAGAGTCCCAGGGAGCCCCCTCATCAGTCTTCAGAACAATGGAACACAAAAAAGCCTGAATCCATTAGCCATTCATTTGTACTTTGGTTTTTAGATGCCTTGACTTCGCTGTCTTGGATTCAGACTCATGATGTGTCTCTCTGTTTGCTGTCCATGTAGAAACTTAGGAGAAAATAAGGTGGGACAAGGCAAGCTTCTCCTGACCCCATTAAATATTTTTTTGGATTGGATATTGAAATAGAAGAGAGCTCACATGGAGAGAATTGTTCTTCTTCCAAGGGCTCTTCCACTCAGTTGAGCAGAGGTTCTAGAGGAGGAGACCCCAGACGTGATGCCCAGAGGCAGCAACGGACAGCCACAGCTGGATCCTTGCTGAAGCATCATCGTACAGTGCGGTGGTTTGAAGCCTGGGAAGAACAGCCTGCCACAACATCAGTGTTTCTTCTTCCCTTCTTTCTGTGTCCATTTTCAGCCCTCCTTAATTCCCGGATATGTCATTGAATTCACGAAGTATCTGAAGTATCAACCGTATGTCTAACTGTATTATTTATTGGCTACATTCTTCCTTTTCTTGGACAAGATGCTTTGTGTTTAGAGCCCAGTCAGAAATGGTTATGGGTTCCCATGCTAAGGACCATCCACTGCCTTGCCTGCCTGTTTGCTGATACAGATCTTGCAGACTGTGCAGACATAACATGGATTTTGATGAATTTTGTGTATTTATGTGCACAGCCGTCTTGGAGGCTGCATCCCTGTCTCTTTGGTGAATCTGTTCCTTAACTTCACCTTTCCTACGCCGTTTGAATACATGATTTTAGCCACCATCATTGCCAACTGCATTGTCTTGGCCCTGGAACAGCATCTTCCTGAGGATGACAAGACCCCGATGTCCCGCAGACTGGTATGTGCCTCCTTCCTTCTTGTCTTTCCCCCTCTCCTTCCCTTCCCTGGTTTCTTCTCCTTTGCTTCATCTCCTGGCCCCCTCCCACCTACAGTTCTGTGAACCTACAGTTCTGTGAGGAGTTTGTTCTTTGCCGAGGGACAAGCTCGTGACAGATCCCATTGGGCTGTATAAGGACAAGAGGACTGACCTTTATAACTCCTGCTCCCAGGAAATTCTCAGGGCATCACAAACACTTGTGTATACGCTGCATGGAAGCCACACAAGATGGAAGGTGGGGGCACAAGGGCCATTCAGTTCGCTCCCCTTTCTAAGGGACTTTTGAAGTGAGAGGGAGAAGGGAGGGTAGAGAAGAGAGGCTGAGGGATCTCAAAGCCTATGTGCTTTCACGGTGGTGAACTTCCTAGATCTTATGTCCATATTCACCTTAAAGCAATGATTCATATGTCTGATGTATTCCCCCTAGAGAGGGCAAATTAATTGCTTAAACTCCAAATGTGTGGATAAGTGGCTCCAGCCCGATTACCAGCAGATGAAAACCCTTGAGCTTCCAATGTAAGTGAAGATCAGCGATGGAAAAGCCACCCCCTTCAAGGCAAAGCTAGAAGCATCAGTTATGCCCCTGGGAAGAAGCCTGGCCTTGGTGTTACCCCTACATCTGTCCATTTCTGCAGCTGGCTTTCCTGAGACTTCCCTTGCTCCTGTGCACTCCCTAAGCCCTTCCCACCTGTACATGGGGCTGGCCCAGGGCAGATGTCCAGCCGTCCTATAGGAGACAGGACTGGTCAGAGTGGAGGGGGTGGCCAGGATATGCCTTTGTCTGAATCTGATGAAGTATATTCCCTGCCTTACCGGCACCTCTGCTCCTCATCCCACAGGAAAAGACAGAACCATATTTCATTGGGATCTTTTGCTTTGAAGCTGGTATCAAAATTGTGGCCCTGGGGTTCATCTTCCATAAGGGCTCGTACCTCCGCAATGGCTGGAATGTCATGGATTTCATCGTGGTCCTCAGTGGGTGAGTCTTCTTCCTGTCTTTCCTTTTTTGGGTGTGAAGATGCACCTATGTTGTCATGAAGTGTCTGGTGCAAAGAACTCAAGGGTGGGAAGGCAGCAGCCCATGGAATAGGGACAGAGGAAAAAAGTTCAAGGACAAGATTCCCCATGGGGCTAGACCATAGGTAGCCCACCTGCAGGGGAGTATGGGTACTCTGCAGAGATGCATGTGGTATTCTACAGAGGTTATAGAACCAAGGTGTGGCTGCTACCGCTTCCGGTTTTCCATTCTGTGCTTGGCTAGTGCTGGACACATATATCCCAGTGAGCCTTTTCACTAAAGCAAGCAGCTTGCCATAGCCTGAGGGGCACCCCCAAAAGCTGGGCCCAAAGTGCAGTTTTTCTTTGAACATTGGAGAAGAACCCCAAGGATATTTACTTAACTGAGAATTGAGACTTGTGTCCTGAAAACAGAATTTTTTTATGATTTGCATATTTATTAACGTGAGGAAGTATAAAATTGAATCACATTAAAATGTTTGATACGCAGTACTAAATTGTTGCCCATGCAGTGTCATAGGCAGCGTGCATTAATTGGCAGTAGATTTATTTGAATACTTGATAAATCGTTTTTTTGAAAATGAGTATAGTATACCTCTATTGGGGCCTGTCCAGCACCGTCAGCAGCATATGTGATGGACCTTAGGACTGGTGATAGTAGGTATGTCTCACCGGGCTTTGTGTCAGGTGGTTTTCGGTTCCTGTATGAAAGGGGAGTGGTCCAGGCCTGACGGGGGTGCCCATGTCCTGTGTGGGTATGACAGCAAGGGGTGTGGAAATCACCACACCCAGATGCTTGTCAGACAGTAGCTCAAATCTGTGTGGGAAAGAAGAGAATGTAGTAGAAAAGTGAGGAGCGGGGCACTAGGAGCCACCATTATGATTGACCAAAAGGAGCGGGAGCAAAGAGGAAATTATTTTCCACAGAACAGAGGAGTGGAAGTCAATAAAGTCTGAGGAGAACAAGAGCTTGAGAATGTTCGCGTTTACTCATTGTCTTGTGGAATAGACATAACACTTATACTTTTAACCTTCACACCAATTGTGAGCACGAGAAAGAGAAAAAAGTCAAAGGTGTAAAGGACTGGAATGTTCGAATGGAGCTCATAAGCAGCCAACCCCTCAATATAGGGAACAGATAAATAAGTAGAGACAACGACAACGATGTTTAAAAACATCTGTGGCCTTACAAAAGGATTTTCTGAAGGTTACTCTTCTAAAAGAAAATTCTACTGAATTTTAAGTATGATTTAGTGTATAAAGATAATTTGTACATAGTGTTTCAGAAGTGCATGGTCATAGACAATGCAGCACACCTGGGCAATGTGTTTTATGTTTTATTTTTTTCAGCTTTATTGAGGTATGATTGACAAAAATTGTGTGTATTTAAGGTGTGCAATGTGATGTTTTGATATACATTGCACAGTGATTACCACAATCAGGCTAATTAACATCTCCATCATCTCTCATAGTTACCTGATATGTGTGTGTGTTGAGAGTACTTGAGTTCTACTCTCAGCAGATTCAGGTGTATAATACATTATTATCAACTATAGTCACCATGATGCACATTGGGTCTCCAGGACTTATTCATCAATAGATGACAGTTTGTACTCTTTGACCAATGTCTCCCTCACCCCCAATACCTAGTAACCACCATTCATTCCTCTGTTACTGTGAGTCTGATTTTTTTCTTGAAGACTCTACATGTAAGTGAAATCATGCACTATGTATCTTTCTTTTTAGTACTTAAATTATTTCACTTAGCATAATGCCCTCCAGGTTTATCTATGTCATTACAAATGGCAGGGTTTCCTTCCTTCCTTTTTTTTTTTTGAGGCTACATAACATTCCATTGTGCGTGTGTGTGCGCGTGCGCGCGTGCGTGCGTGTGTGTGTGTGTGTGTGTGTGTCTGTGCACGCATGCGCACACACACATGTGTGTATTTCTTTATCCACTCATCCATCAGTGGACATTTAGGATGTTGTCATATCTTGGCTATTGTGAATAATGCTGCAATGAATGTGGGGGTGTAAGTATCTCTTCAAGATAGTGATTTTATTTCCTTTGGATATATACTCAGAAGTGGGATTGCTGCATTCATGGTATTTCTATTTTTAATTTTTTGAGGAACCTCTGTACTGTTTTCTATCGTGGCTGTACCAATTTGTATTCCCACTCACAGTGCACAGGGGCTGCCTTTTTTCCACATCTTCAGCAACGTTTGTTATCTTTTGACTTTTTGATAATAGCTTGGCGATATTTTTAATGTCCCTAAAATAAGTAATACATACTATATAGTGAAAGGTATAAAAGAGAATCTGAGTCATTTAGAAATGTGATTCTGTCTGGAAGAAAAATACTATTACGCATGTGTATTATATGTTAGGATTGTGTGAATTCTTGGTCCTGCTGAATTTTATATTCAGAGGCCATTTGAAATTTCTCATCTAGTCCGTTTATTTTTATTTTAAGCTATTAAGTGTCCATTAAAGAAAATAGGTAAAATACTGGAAAGTCAAAAGAAAAAAGCAGTTCACGGATTAAGAAAAGTTCTTATTGTTTTGTGGTGTTTCCTTCCAACCCTTTTAATGCTAAGGAAGCTTTCTTTTCAGTGTTTGTAATTTTGCTGCCTTTTCTGAACATAGTATGGGCATAGTACATGTTACTCCATATTTTGGTAAAAAAGCAATTTATTAAATGGATATACATAGAAGACGTGCATTTCTTCGTTTTTACGATTATTTGACACCTAGATTGCTTTCTGGTTTGGGCTATTGTGATTATTAGAAGTGCTCCAATGTACATCTTTCGGCTGTCACATTTTAAGAGGCATTGTGACAGGTTGAAGTGCTTCTAAAGGAGAATCTGCCATTCTGATGTGGGGTCTGGGAGCGAGAATGTGTGGGGAGGAGAAGGAGTGGACTCTGACAGGAGGAGAGAAGACTGAGACTGATGGAAGCTGTAAGCACTGCCTTCCCGTTAGGGTTGCCATGTGGCCCGAGGAACAGATCTGTAGGAGTCAGCGGGGTCCTTCTGTTGTAACATGGCCAGGAAGGACCTCTGTGTCCTCTCCTGCATGTGTGGGGGTGCACATGAGTGGGCACAGGTGGTGAACCCTAAGCCAAGTTACTTGTCCTCTTTGTTCTCTCCCTACTCAGCCCTCCAATATCCCATTCTTAGCGGCTCTTCAGACTTTGCCAAAAGGCCACTGCTGTCCATCTGAACCAATAAGACTGTCCATCTTCTTTCTACACCTACTGATTTCCTTCTCCCTTTAATTCGCATGTGAATGTGCTCCATGGGAGGGGCTTGACACTCTTGAGATGTGTACTGAGGGTGCTGAGGGTGCTGAGGGTTGTGGTTCTATCCCACAAGGATGGATCATCAGATTTAGTCTTCTGCTCACACAGTGCTCTCATGTATCACATTGCATGGCTTCTACAACGCACATTTCTCAAGCTGGAGCATCTTCAACATCAGCCTATATCTTACAATAATGACATCATATAGTTTCATCGACAGCATTTTTCTTTCTTTCTTCACTAAGAAGGAAATCATGGGGCATCTTACAACTGTTAGGGTCTTAGAAGCAGTGAAATACCAATAAATACCAGTTGTTATAATACCAACCCAGGGAGGCAGGCAGATCAGGCTTTAGATGTGAATTGTCTAGCATGCAGGTTAAGTGCTCAGTGTAAGATCAGCTGCTTCTTGATGGCAGATCCAGGAGTTGGAACTGTGTCCTTTGACCCAGGGCTGGTGCTTTGCCTGGCACAGCTCCCTCTCCACACTTCTTGACATCCGCTTCTGTAGTAGTCCCTGCAGGCAGCTCCTGCTTCCCACCTCAGCTCCAGGTGTCACCTCTCATTCTCCTCCTGTATACAGGGTGGATGACAAGTGCTGGAGCATGACACAGCACCTCGGGCTGAGGCTGCACAACTTCTCAGCTCTCAGTGTGTGACTAGAGGGGAGGGAGCAAGGGAGGGGGTGCTGAGGTGTCAGACAGCTGGGTCAGTGAAAGACCTTCTATCACTGACTTTTGCCAAGGAATGGGTAGCTGAGGACCTGAGCCACTACATTTTGCCTGTCCTCTGACCTTCTAACCTTCTGTATTCTTAGGTCTGTAAATTGAGAGAGTTCATGGTCTAGAAAGTATATATATATGTGCATTCTTCGTCTAATCCTCACAATCCGCCAAATGAGATCTTGTTATCCTCATTTTAGATGGAGAAACTGAGGTTCAGAGAGGGTAGGTGATGTACTAGGAGGTATTTGATCCAAGACTTGAGCCCACATCTTCTCACACCACGTTCCTTCTTCAGCACTCGTTTTCTCACACCATCAGCCACCACCCAACCTCACAGCCTCCGTGGTTCTACAGCTGCATGATTGCATGTTCCTTCAGTTCCACTGAAGCAGTGTGGGCTGGGCAGAGAGGGGCATAATTTGGCAGATGTCCCCGACCCAGAGGTAGGGCTTCACGTGTGGCTTGAGGAGGACCAGAGTCCCATCTGTCCATCCTAGGACTTCTCTCTGTGGGCTTGGAATAAAACCCCCAGCTCTGTGGTTAAGAAGGCACGTTACTTAACTCCTGTGGGTTTAATGTACAAAAACTGAATCACCAGTTCATTAATTGCCTTGTTCATTCATTCATTCATTCATTCATTCATTTATCCATTTATTAAACAGACTCGTATTGTTGAATACGCAAGCAAATGTTGTAACTAAGGAACACCAAAGTTAATGTATTCTCATTTCTTCTAAAAGACAGTGGAATTTGCCATTCCTTTAACAAACTATTACCTTACATAACTTGGGATCTCTTGTATTGGTAACAATTCGGGACATGCTGTTTCTAAACATTTGTTAGGCCACCCGGAGGATTTTAAATTATTTGAAGTCATTATTGTATATTGGTTTTTGTAATAAATCAGAGTACCAGAAATATGGGCAAATTATAGAGGGGATGGAACACTCAAAGATGCTCCTAAACCCTGGCTAAGAACAGGGAAGTGAAGGTGAGGGCTGCCTTTCCACCCTGTTCATGTCTGTCGCCCCAGTGCCTGGATTGTAGTAGGTACTTAGTAAATGCTAATTGAGTCAAATCACAGGCTTCCTCTCAGATTCTCTTGTCACCTATAGGATACAAAAGAGAGTGCTGAGGGAAGCCTGGGACTAAAAGTAGGGAATGATTGTCTATTCTCAGTTCTTCCCCTAGGTCTACAGCATCTCTCTCTCTCTCTCTCTCTCTCTCTCTCTCTCTCTCTCTTTCTCTCTCTCGACTCCTGTGAGCTTGCTCACATTCTGATCACTCTGTTAGAGAAAAGAAAACTGGGAACTCAATCTGTAGGTTATTAAGAAGTATGGGGATTTTATTCATTTGGGCCTATTTACAGGGTTCTCAGGGTTACCTTCTGGGGATTGCTCCCTGGGTGATGGGGGTGGGGGCAGGGCCAGGGCTGAATATTGAAGACACAGCCTTCCAGAACTGACTATAGGGGGGTGGTAAGGAGGAAGCAGCAGTATCGGATCACCTGACATTTGCTATAGAGAGAAAGCTGGCATTTGTTAAGCTATATGCCAAAGACTGTAATACACACACACACACAGACACACACACACACACACACACACACACACACACGTTTGTATGTATGTATGTTACTGCTCAGAATATGCCATGCCGTCAGCGTGGCCAGCCTTGCTGTGGGAGATGACCTGTTATGACTATTCCCTTAACTGTGAGTACATGTGTGCGGACTCTGGATTATGGGCAGGTGTATCTGAGCCTGGGGCTTTTCTCCTTTTTTCTACCAAGGCCCTCATTCCAGGGCCTGAGTGATCACCTGTCCCTACCCTACTGTCTTCCTTCAAGAGACATGGCTGAGTACCCACAATGTGCCAGGCCCTGTACGGAGTGTGGGTGGGATGGGGTTGAGCGTCCCCTACTGGGGACCGCATGTCATGAAAACCCAGAAGAAGGGCACCCACCCTAGCTCTTGCAGGGGGGTGGTTGGGGAAAGACACATTTAAATTGGGATTGAGGATGGGCAGGTGGGGCTTAGACGAGGAAAGAGAAGAGCTTTCTTTTCTGGGGAAAGAATACCATGTCCAAATCCTTGAAGGTGAGAGAGTGAGAGCAGGCAGGACAGCTCTGGGGAGTTGGCTGGCGGAGTCTGAGAGCCGAGCCCGCAAAGGTCAGCAGGGGCCAGGGCCGGCCGTGCTCCGGAGCTTGTTCGTTAGCCGGAGGGCAGTGGGGAACCGCTGAAGGCTTTGAGCAGGGCTGGGATGACTCATTCTAGCTCTGTTCTGGATGCCGCACAGGTCTTTTTTCTCCTGGACTCAGTCCACTCCCAGGAAGGGGCATGGAGAGGGGAAGGGAGCCTTTGCCGAGTCTTTAGCTGTAGTTTGGGGAGGACTTGCATAACCAAGCAGAGAGAGGAAAGACAAAAGAAGAGGGAACAGGGGAGAGAAAAGCCTGAGGAAATGCAGCAGAAGAAATGCTGGGGGCTGTCAGTGCATGTCCCCAGTTTCTTTCCAGTGGCACACGCACAGCGGTTCAGCCTGAAGCCTGTTGGCAGGAGGATGGTATCTGGAGCTAAATATACATTGATAAGTATTTTTAGAGGGTTTCTGTGAGAAGGCCGCCCTAATACACGAGTTTCCCGAGCAGCTAAAGATCGAGGAAAGCACAGTTTTCCCATTGGAGCACTGTCTCTCCGGTGCTGCGAATGTGGAGGAGGTATTGTGAACGCAGTCCCGGGGCCCCCAGCCCAATTTAAATCTCTGTGGTAATAGGACGATAACACTTGGTATTTATATAGCATCTTCCTGCCAGTGAGCCTGGCAGGATTTTACAGACCTGTCTTGTACTCATCCTCTCTGCTCTGAGTGGGCGAAGCGGGGAGGTGGGGAGCAAGCAAGGGCTGGCTGGAGGGAGGGGGCATCGGAGCTTATCATTCCGGAGATGGAGCAGCAGGCTGAGCGAGGTGCGGGGCTCGGCTTTGGAGGAGCCGAGTCAGGAGAAGGGGCCGAGGTCTCCGGTGCTTTAATGCTGCTGGCAGGGTGCTCTGCTGGACTGCTTCTCAACGTCTTGCTCCCAGCGCAGTTGGTGGCTGCTCACCCGAAGACCTCCACCTCCTCACGGGCTCCGTTTTCACTTCTAGCTCCGCACCAGGGGGGACACAGCTCTGCTTGCCACACCTACTTTCATCAGGACCTTAGTGTGTTTTTCTAATGCGTTCTCCTCCAGATGGGTGAATGGTGGGAATGCCAGAGTTAGAATTAGGAGTTTTGGTTTGGGGCAGAGGGGGCCAGAAGGCAAAAAGTGGAGCTTAGAGGGCTCTTCTCAGCTCTGCGCTGATGACGAGCCCAGTTCCTCCAGGGAGGCCCTGAATGAGAATCCCAGTTGGTAGTTGACAAGCAGTTGAGTTGGGATTCCTCCTGGGGTGGTGGGTAATTTTGTTCTCATGTATGAACTCTGTCTTTTTTCTATCTTGAGAGCCATCATTGATTCACTCAGCAGATATTTATTGAGTAGCTACTATGTTCTGCGAGTAAACCACTGATATTGGCACGGTTTCTCTTTCCTGAAAGACTGCTTCTTGCCTCCCCCACTGAGTGACAGAAGCTCAAACTGGAGAGAACTAACTGAGGCCTGTATTGGCCTCCGTGTCAATAAGGAGGAGGTGGGAAAGGGACTAGAAGAGCCTTCAGAATCCACAGGGAGATTGGTTTCAGGCTATTTTTCTGGATTGACATCCACTTAGAGTCGCGTAAGGAAAACAATTATGGCAAGTTGCTTTCTAAGTCAGACCAAGGCACTGAAATGCAAACGCTCTTAGTTATGTGCATGAGTGTGTGTGGAAGAGGGTGGCAGGGGTGAAAATTCCGAAGCATGTTTGCAAAGCAGAGATGGATATGGCATAAATGTTCATTCTATAGATTTACAAGGTAGAGTTGAGAATTAAAGGGAGTGTTTACATTTCCATCTTGTGGATGATACATGTCTCCTCACTTGGGCAGAGATCTGTGCACTGGTGTCTATGTTGTAAATATAGTCCACAGTTAAGTACAAATGCGTCAGTGTGAAATGTGAAATTCAACAGCACGGTTTAATGTATGTTTCACTGAAGTCAGGAAATAGCAGATGTGATGAGTGCAGAGTGGTTGCCAACAGGAAGGGGTGAGGTGGAGCAGTGCAGATGTTGAAAGGAAAAAGGGGGTGTACTGGTCTTAAAGAGAACATATAAAGGAAAGTCAAGTCTACGGTCACTAAGACTTAATCACTGAACTTTAGGTTTACGAGGATGCTCAATTCATCCAGCTTTCCCTTATTTACTGTTTGTCACAGAAGAAAAAAACCGAGGCCCGGTGGCTAAGCAACTTGTGGAGGGTCTCGTAGCTGGAATGTGGTGAGCGGGGGGGGGGGGGGGGGGGGGGGGGGGGGGGGGGGGGGGGGGGGGCAGCTGCTGGTTTGCTAACTCCAGATCTGGGGCGTGGTTGTAGTTAAGTAGTTAAGCTTCGCTGTCGCTGACAGTGAGAAGCTGCTGTTGCTTGATCGCACCCAGGCCGTCAAGCTGGGGGTTAGGAAACAAATATGATTTTTTATTAGGTAGCTGGAATATATATGTGAATTTATATGAAAACAGTTTAATCTAGTGGATTAAATTATTCGGGTATCCTGCGTTCTGGTCCTGACTGTAATATGCGTTCTCTCCGTGATGCCGGGTGATACGTAGATGATCTTAGCTTCCGTTTCCTTCACGGAGTGAAGACAACAC
The DNA here is from genome assembly GCF_018350175.1 of Felis catus. Taxonomy (NCBI): domain Eukaryota; kingdom Metazoa; phylum Chordata; class Mammalia; order Carnivora; family Felidae; genus Felis; species Felis catus. The sequence continues at coordinate 26,528,332 of NC_058384.1, read as the reverse complement.
CTGGCCTAGCTTCTTCACCACCTTCCGTGACAAGCACAATAATGTAATGATGATGCTGATGGTGATGGCTCCCATTTTACCAGGAGCTTACGTTGTCCTATTTTAAATGGGAAAGCCTTCACATACCAGCTCAGCCCTTGCACAGATCATTTTAAATATAGAAACAAAGCAAGGCAGATTCCATCTCCATTTTGCAGGTGAGGAAACCAAAACTCAAAGAGGCTAAGTCACATGCTCATGCCAGATATTTACTAAGGGGAGGAATGCTATTTTAATTCTATTAGCAACAATTCCAAAGCCCGTGCTGTATCCACTGTATGCACAGCTGCCTCAGCATAATGTTTTGGAAGGTAAAGAAGTGAAATACCAAATCAGTGAGTGGTAATACCTCCCCCCAGGACAGTGATATTATGAAGATGAATGTTTAAATACACATGAAGTACCTTTTGGACCTTTAAAAAAAAAGGTGTGTAAACAAGGAAAGCATTCAAAATACTATGGTTCTGTTGAGCTCATTCAGAATAGTCATTTATCTCCATATAACTTGCAGCCACAGAGACCAGTTTCACTACAATCTATTGCAGTTTCCAAAACTGTGGCTAATTAACAAATTTCCATTAGTTGTCATTTTGTTTCAAGACAGAAGTTTAGCACAACTTGAACACACTGTATCTCTTACTTCCTGTTAGTAGTGTATCTAATTGCATCAGAACTGGTCAAATCCTGGGGTGCCTGGGTGACTCAGTTGGCTAAGCCTCTGACTTCAGCTCAGGTCATGATCGCATGGTTCGTGAATTTGAGCCCTCCATTGGGCTCTGTGCTGACAGCTTGGAGCCTGGAGCCTGCTTCGGATTCTGTGTCACCCTCTCTCTTTGCCCCTCCCCGGCTTGCATTCTGTCTCTGTCTCTCAAAAATAAATAAACATTAAAAAAAAAAAAAACACTAGTCAAATCCTTCTACAGTTATTATCAACAGCAACAAAGAAATTCCCAGAGTAAAAGCTGAAACAAAGCCCTTTATTTTTAATCATATCAATAGTGAAAATATTATATTACCCAGATCCCCTCCCCCTTTTTTATTTATTTTTCTTGGCTTTGACTTCAGGTCCTCCATACTCCTCCCTACTTTGCACAGACACACACACATCAGAGGGCTCTGATTGTTACAAAGAAAGGCTGAAGAGATTACCCCTCTTCCTTCAGGAGGAATGTCCCATTGGAGAACTCTAGTTATCGCGGAGGAGAGCTGACAGGAAAGTCTGAGCTCCTACATCCTCCCACCCTTGTCTTTCATTTCCTTCTGTCTCGGCTGCCACTCTTCTGTCAGGAGCCTGGCCCTTGGTGACACAGTGGTTAGGAGGGGAGCTCAAGGCCAAGGCTCTTCTCCCTGGCCTCTCACTCTGGGACTGGGACTGGGAGGTTGAATGACAGGTGTGGCTGCTTCACGCTTGAGATGGCATTTGCATTGAAGTCTCATGACATGTCACTATGGGAGTCCCATGCATCTTACCTCCTTCTCCCACCCCTATGGAGCCAAGCTGGTCTTAACTTTAGGGGGTAAAGCTGGTCTTAGGGAGTTGTTCCTTAGCCCAAGGCCACATGACTGGCCTTGGGGAGGCTGAAACTAAAATGGACTGGTCTAGTGAGTCTTTGCTGTTGAGTCTGAGTAAAAAATCTGGTGGGTAGAGGAGGGGATGACTAGGATGATGTCTCTCCCAGCCTGGGCCACTCAGGGCTGAGCATGCCCAGTACCCACATCTGAAACTCTGAATTACGGGGTGGGGAAGACACCGGAGGGGTCAGTAGAAGACAGGGAAGAAGGAAGGGTGAAGGCAGCCAGTATTAGTTGAGCACCTTCCATGTTCCAGACATTGTGCTGGCTATGAGGGATATGACCACAGAGGGAGATGTCATTTCTATTATCTTAGAGCTTGCTGCCTAGCAGAGGAGACAGACACTAAATATGCTTAACTTTAATGGTGTCTAAAGTGCTGCAAAAGAGAAATTTTAGGGGCCTGGGAGGGTGGTTAAATTGAGAACCTAACCTCATCTGAGAGAGAATGCTCAAGAAGTTGCTGTTGATGTGGCCACCTGGAGACTGAGTAGCATTTGGCTGGAGAAAGAAGAGAAGAGGGAAGGGGCCAGGGTGAGGAGAATATAGGCAGAGGGTAGGGTGGGTGGGAGAGGGCATGGCAGGTCTGGGAAACAGACAGAAGGCCAGCGGTCCTGTTGTATAGTGATTGAGGTGATGGTAAGCAAGGGTGGCTGGGGAGTGGGAGAGGGGCCACATCATTCATCCAGTGCCTTGTTGGCATCACCAGGGTTGTTCCATGGGGGGCCACTGCATGGTTTGAAGCAGGGAAATGGACAGGTTTACAGTAAATGAATGGAGATGGGGTAATGCTTGCCGAGAAGACAGAACAACTTCCCTGATTGGTTCTGTGTCTGCTCAAAATTAGGTACATAGAATTAGTGTCCTCAAAGAGTCCCTCTCTTCTATCTTGCCTCCTCCTTCCAACACTGGCCCTCAACTATAATTTTGTTTAACCTATTGGAGTTGTACCAAAACCCAGTCTGTAGACCTTATAATGTAGCCCATTATATGCTAAAGATCTGTTAACCCTGCCCAGAGCAGAGACATAGTCTTGCCTCCCGGGTTCACAGTCTGAGCATCTCCTACTGATTCAAATAATGGGTAAGAATTGATGAGTGTGTGGGCTTTTATTTTTGATATTCAGCAGAGAGATTATTTTAAAAACGCTTTGCTGAGAACATTGCTATATGATTATTACGACTTTTATTTTTCTGATAGAACAATAGTCAAAAGATCAAGCCAACCCACATGCTTGTTTATGGGATGTTTCTCTTTTTCCTGCTTTCATAGCCTGTGACACATCACGATGCTGGATCTGGATCCTAATTGAACTCTGGTTAATAACCACCATAAACATAACCCTTTGTGGTTTAGGGGCCCCATCTGGTGAGAGTTCACAGTGCTCTCTTGTTTATTCTCTACTCACTCCTCATTTGGAAAAGGGAAATACAGGCCTCCTCCTGGTTCCCTTTCTGGGTAAGTGTTACATCCTTTGTTATAGAGAGACAGGTCACCCACATGGATGCTTCACATCTAGGCTCTGGTGCTGGAGATGGGGAGGTGCTTACTGCCTACTCCAGTCTTTCCCAATGACTACTTGAATTCCACATCCCCTCTTCAGATGAGTGCAGCCAGCTCCTTAATGTTCTGGCTTCCTCCTCCCTGCTCTTCCCTTGTCCTCTCCTGACTCTCCCTACCTCTTCTCTGTTTTCATTTTTCACCCTCATTCAAAATAAAAGACTGGGTAAGGTGGAGGCAGGTGCCATGGAGGGTGGTTGTGTGTGTGTGTGTGTGTGTGTGTGTGTGTGTGTGTGTGTGTGTGATATGTGTGTGAATGTATGATGACAGTTCTCACTGACTCATGTTTTTAAATGTTTATTCAATTTTGAGAGAGACAGTTAGAGGCAGAGAGAAAGAGGGGGGGACAGAGGATCCAAAGCAGGCTCTCCGCTGATAGCAGTGAGCCCAATGTGGGGCTTGAACTCACGAACCATGAGATCATGAGCTGAGCTGAAGTTGGATACTCAATGGACTGAGCTACGCATACACCCCAGAAACTGGCTCCTTCTTAAAGTTCTATTAAAGTGAATTTGACATCCAGCTCCTCTTCTCCAACAAACAACTTCAAGTTTGGGGTGGATCCCCCCTATTTCTAATAGGATGACTCAAAGGTTTGATCAGATACTACTGCAAATAAAGAAGGAACTTCCTTGACTTTAACTCCCCTGAGCTGTGCCTGACTGGAAGCCAGGCTGAAGCTACACACTAAGAAGTCAGCCAGAAATTCAGATTTTAGAACCACAGATAGAAAGTTAAAGAAGCAGTGTATGTAATGTGTCAGCTAGCTATTCCAGTGGTTTTCTGTCTGTGGGCTATGGGACTCTGGAGACCTCTGGGATTATTGCAGTGGGCGTGCAGATCCATGGCCACACTCAGCATTGGCTTTTTTCTGAACAATGTCTCCCACAGATATGCACCACGGTATCATTTTTCTAAAGTGTGTAAGTGCCATTGTGATTTATAAAATATAAATATATTTAAAGGCACTGTTAATAAGTAGTGGTTTTTTTCCCTCCCATTTAGTCAGTATAGCATAGTGGTTATCAATTTGAGCTTTGTGGACAACCAAAGCTGAATTCAAATTTCTGCTCTGTTGTTTAGTAGCTCAGTGGTTGTAGGCAAGTGACCCAGCTTTTGTAAGCTTCAGTGTCTAGAGGACATTATCTAGAGGGTCTCTATAAAAAAGGAGGTGGTAGTAAAGGTGGATAATGACATCTATTTAACAAAATGTTAAGGGGCTGTATTAATGAAATAACTCCTCCAGGGGGCAAAGTAGGTCTTGGATTTTTGACATTAAAAAAGAGAGTCTCACACTTGAAAGATATGAGCTGATCCAGTCTGATCCATTGTTACAGATGAAGGGGTTGAGGCCCAGAGAGGGCCAATGTATGCCTGGTACCCTTGTCTCTGGTTGTCAGTTACTTGCCTGAAGCTAAAGCCTGCTTTTAGTCAAGCTTATAGATTTCTGGTATTTAGTCTGGAGTAGGTGTGTTGGGGGAAGTAGAAGTAGAAGTTAGACACAGTGCTCTCACTCATGAATGGAACTGTCTGGTTGGAGTAGAATATGTATATGGATATAAGGCAGCTAAGTACAATGTGGTCAAGACATAGCCTCGTTCTGGCTTGGGTGGTCCAGTATCTAGGAGTGGCTAGAAGGGAAGGGTGTAGTTTGGGCCAGAGACACCCAGATCCCTCTCCAGAGTTAGGTATTCCATGACCAGCCTTTGGGATATTTGTCTTTTATCATTGATGAGAAATGGCTTCTTGGATGATTAACTCTCTTTCAGTGGTTACATGTCCATCTTTCCTTCACCCTGTGTGTGTATATATCTTGTTTTACTGTCCTAAAAGAGAACAGCATATTTTTCTCAAGATTTTTCAGTTTGAATATAGATCTTGATTTGATTACTGCTTGATAGTGGAGAGCAATATTAGATCTTTAAAGGTACAGCTTTTTTTCCCTGGAATGCAGGGCAAGAAGGTATAATAGAGAGTCTGCAAAGACTCTCAGCATCCTTGGCCCTTGCTTCAGGAGGATGTGGGGTAGGGGAAGAGGTGGTTGGCCCCCTTTCATCACATGTATCCTAGTATAATATTTATCCAAGTGATACTCCTTTCCCACATGCCTACCTATCCACCTATCCATCTCTCCACCTAACCATCAACCCATCCATCTAAAAAAAAGATCATATGCTATTTAAATGTGTACAGAATTCCAAGCACTATATAGGATACTGAATATATCAGTAATGTAACTGCTGTATTCCCTGCCCACCTGGAGCTTACCGTCAATTCAGGCTTAGGGAAGAATGAGAAAGTTTAGTCTGATGTTGCCTGGATTGTACCTGGTAGTGGGGGTAAGTAGTGGTTTCATAAGTGTGTATCCATCCATTACCAACATCAAATCATCTTAATAGTACTCTGTGGTGGAAAGACTGAGGACTTTAGTGTTAGGCAGAGCTTGAACTTTAGTGAAGTTGAGCTTGAACTTCAGCTTTGCCATTGCAGTGTTACTTTGGGCAAGTTATTTAACCTATCTGAACCTTTTTTTAAAATCTAAAATATCCCATTTGCAAGATTTTATGTACTATATTGAGTAGCACTTGATGCTGTCAGAAACAACCCCTCCCCCCCCAAGACTGCAGTGGCTTAGGTTTATGTCTTTCCCCTTAAATAGGCCAGTGCATTCTTGGCTTTCCTTTACTTTCTGTTCCCTTCTATCTGGTGGCCCTGCCATCTTTTAGGTTCCCATGGTTTACATCCCTTGATGGGAGTAGAAAGAGAGAGTATGAAGAAGATATACTCATCTTTTACATTTTTTGGCATAGAAGTGACATACATAACTTCTACTAACATCCCATTGGCAAGGACCAGCTTCATGACTCAACCTAGTTGCAAAGGAGACTGAGAGATCTCATCTCTAATTGTGTGGCTGCTTCCCAACAACAACCCTACACGATGGGAAAGAGACCATCAATTTTAGAGGAAGGTAGTGACCTTTTCATCGTCTGTATGAGAGTTAAATAAGAAAATGCACGTAAATTGTCTGATGTATAGCAGATTTACAATAAATGTCTTCTTCTAATTACTAGTAATACTTATTGATTCAAGGAATATTTGCCATGCATGTACAGAACATTTTACCAAGTATTGGGTCTAAAATGATACATAATAAGATATCTACCCTCAAAGAGCTTTCAGTCTGATATAGAGATAGTGGATAGATAGATTAGATAGATAGATAGATAGATAGATAGATAGATAGATAGATAATGTTGATTTGGACTCAACACCATTTGATCAGGAGGAAAGACTGTGCACATAAATTTGTTCTGTCCATTTAGCTTTCTCTTTGTCCCATCTATCCACCTTTATTAAGTGCTTAACATGTAAAAGGCCTACTTGTGAGTAGTAGGAGGCACAACAGCAGAGTTAAATGAGAAGGAGATGGGAAGCCACTGGGCATTTGGTTTCATTTTGCTCTGTTGACACGTTAACTAGATGCCAGTATAAGCAGTCCCTGAACTCTTTTTGCTACCTCTTCTGATCACACTTTGAAGATAAGATTGAGAAGCAAGTAGTTTATTTTATTTCATTTAATTTTTGTATTTTTTTTCCTCTTTAAGATGACAAAGCCCAGAGGTAGTCAGCCCGGTGAGCTGTTTCTAAAATATGCATGTTGGCTTGGATATCGCTGCTAGTTAACATTTGTCAAGCTCGAAACTCTGTGGCCACTAGGACAGGGGATCAGAAGCAAGTTTCAGAGGGAAAACCAGCATTTCATTTCACTAACATTTTTTTCTGTACAAGATTAAGAAGTCAGAAGTTTACTTCATGTACATCTACAACAAATAAATTGGGGAGTCAGTAACAAGTAAATGGTTGTGGCAGGTCTTTGGAGAAAGATTTATCATTGTGGCCAGAGTATTGGAAGAGTCCTTGAGGATGTTAATTATATTGCTCCTTGCTGCAGTGTATAACATGCCTTTTATAAGGGGATTGTGTAACTGATCTAGGAGAGCTGTCTTTTTCCAAGAGAAGAGGCCAGTTTGGTCCCAAGTTCATGAACTTAAGGAAAGGAGTTGCCTTGATACTTCCTATGTCTAACTCTGGAAGAGGGCTTTTTCATTCACAGTTGGCCCTTGTCAGTGATGCCAGGTCAGGAGGCAGGGAGGAGAAGAATGGATAGAGAGCTGGGATTACCTAGTTATTCAAGACTGCTGACTTAGTTAAAAGCTGATCGTCAGTGCTAAGCACTGCATTAAACGTTTTAAAGCGTTTTCTCATTTAATTCTCACAACAGCCCTGTGAGGTAGATAGTATTGTTACCACCGTTGGATTAGGAAACCAGGGGCCTCAGTGGGTTGGGCAATTTCCCCCTTATCACACTGCTAGTAGTTGGTGGAATTAGGATTCAGATGAAGTAGTCTGATTCCGAAGCCCTTATCATTAGCCATGATGCTATCCTGTCTTCCTAATGCATATATCGTGGTGGTTGCCTGCTCTGTAGTGTTTGATCTTGATGCATCGTAACTAACAAAAGTAAAGGGATGTATCTATTGGTATGTCAGAATCCATCCAGGAGAATGTGAAACTCACTATTTGGTTTCAGTTACTGGGAAAACATCTTTTATTGAAAGGGATTAAAAAAACAATATATTAGTAGATTTTCTAGAACACTTTGACCTTGAAATCATTTTAGACAGGTTTTCCATTTAGTTCTTAAAAATAGGTTAGTGTTACAATGCAGGATGGGAAGAACAAAGGCTATGGAATTACGTAGTTCTGCATTTGAAGTCTGCATCTGGCTCTGTGACTGACCACGTTATTTAACCTCTTAGCCTCAGTTTCCTCATTAGGAAATTAAGGATTCAGGGTATTTCTGGGTGTTTTATGAGCATCATAATACAGTGTATGTAGAGCATTTGGCACAGCGCCTTGCGCATAGTAGGTTTTTAATAAATGGCTTCTGTTACTATTCTCTAGTTTATTGGTGCTGAAAGGGAAGCACAAAATGAGCAAATATATTCCCTGAGTTACTCTAAGCCCCACAGAAATGCTTGGTATAGCTGAGATGGAGTTGATGTCCCTGTATTTCTAGTCTGTTGTTACTTGCCCTGGGTTATACTAGCTTCTACAATGTCCTGAATCTTGGGCTTCACGGTCCCAGAATCACTTCAATTTGATCTGTATTCACAACTGTTAGTTTACCTAGTAGAATAACTATATTCACCTAACAATAATAAAGCAAGTCTGTATCAAATAAGGGACACTATCAGTTGGCTATGAGCAATAGCAATGCTAGGGTGATGTGTGTGGTTTTCTTTTTCTCTCCTTACCCCCCCCCCCTTTTTTTTAATTCCCTTTTCAGTTCTGGTTTTAAATTTATTTACTCCAAGAAACCGATCCATTTTATTTCTTCTCTACTTCCTTGTTTGCTTCCCAACCCTTCATACTTAAATAATCAAAATCCTGTGATAGCTCAGTTTTTTGTGTTGCTTTCCAGTGACATGCTTGAATCTTCCTCTTTTGAGAGAATATACACATTAGTATTTATTGTAATAGGTTGTTTTCATTTCTTTCATCTATATTCTTGCTCTTCTTAGATTTTTTTTTATTTTTCTTTTCTTAATCTATATTGATCAGAATGTTGTAAATCAGTTTCTTATAATTATCAGCCAAATTATTAAGTTCTTATGATGGAGAATCTACATTTTATCTTTTTTGTTTTAGCTCCCATCCCCTTCCCCACTCCTTTGTGAGCTGTAAGCATACATACATATACAGAACTAAGCTTGATCCTGCATTTGTAGAGTTTTTTTTTTTTTTTTCAACGTTTATTTATTTTTGGGACAGAGAGAGACAGAGCATGAACGGGGGAGGGGCAGAGAGAGAGGGAGACACAGAATCGGAAACAGGCTCCAGGCTCTGAGCCATCAGCCCAGAGCCCGATGCGGGGCTCGAACTCACAGACCGCAAGATCGTGACCTGGCTGAAGTCGGACGCTTAACCGACTGCGCCACCCAGGCGCCCCTGTAGAGTTTTAATACTAACTGTATAACTTGGGGCGCCTGGGTGGCTGAGTCGGTTGAGTGTCACACTTCAGCTCAGGTCATGATCTCACAGTTCGTGGGTTCGGGCCCCGCATTGGGCTCTGTGCTGACAACTCAGAGCCTGGAGCCCGCTTCAGATTCTGTGTCTCCTGCTCTCTCTGCCCCTCCCCATGTGCATTCTGTCTTTCTTTGTCTCTCTGTCTCCCAAAAATGAATGAATATTAAAAAAAAATACTAACTGTATAACTGACAGTTTGGCAGTCAGACTTGGTCAATTGCAGTGAGAGACCGTGTTTTGGGGTAGAACGCCCATCCAGGTCAAAACTGATCAAATACTGCTACTGGGCCTTATTGGTGATATGACTGTAGGCTAATTGCTTCACCTTTCTGAGTCTTAATTTTCTGCTCTACAAAAAGAAACAGAAATACTAGTCTTCTAGAAGAGTTGAGATGAAATGGAATGGCATATCTGAGAGTGTCTGGTACCTGCCCTGCCGCTAGTACTTTTCTTTGTCTGCCTTTTTGCATGCCAATCACCCGTCGGTAGGTAGAAGGAGTCATGGAGACACCTTATGCAGTTCTCTGTATTCAGGCCATGGTGCTGCAGAGAAGGGAGTCCATTAAAGTTTGATGGTGCTCCCAGCAGCTGCCAGGCTGGAGAGGTAAGGTAGAATAAAAAGAATAAGAAGTAAGAATAAGAACTCTTGCAGCTCTTGAAGAAGATCGGCACAGGCTTATAGTTTAACATCTATCCATATGTGTACTTGATGATCTGTCACGTAGTTTCCTGCCTGAAGTTGCAGCAAAGTAGAGCCATATCTATACTCGCATCTGTATCCTCCTCACCATGCATTACAGTAAGGAGAAGCCTAAATGCAAACAGCATGGCAGTGTGTTCCCTTAGCAACTTGCTTCCTTTATCAGTGGTTATTTTGTTAAAAGGATTTAAAAGCCTTTTCCTTCCTTTGGAGAGACCATAGCTTATTTCTATGAACTATTCTAGGGCTGGATTCCCCTGCCTTTCTGTGATCTGCTCTCTTCTTCTCCCCGCCTTAGCATCCCTAGTCCCTGACCCCGACCACTTTGGTCTTTTGCCAGGACCCAATGCTAAGAATTTACTGGGAATAAACTCTCCCAGGTCACCAGTTCTAGAATGCAAATCGTAGGCCTGGGTGGACATTTGGAAATGAATTTGCCACAGCAAGGACAGCAATTCAGCCCTAATTTTATTCATGACCCTGGCCTGCTGTTTGAAGGCAGACCCATTTCTCAACAGAGCACACTGAAATTGTCTTCTCTCTACTATGTGAAGGGAGGGAGAATGGAAAACCTGCCTGATGATTTTTGAAAGACAAACCCCTTCCAAAATTAATTGTATATTAAAAACAAAAGCAAAAACAGAAAGTCAAGAGTTTATAAAAAAAGGTGACTTTTTTTGAGTAAGTGCAAACAGAGATTCCAGAAAGAGTAATGACTTCTCTCACTACAATTTTTTATTTCGTTTTTTTTTACCTCCTTGATTTTTCTCATTGAGCAGGAAATCCTTTCCCACAAAATGACACTCTTTCCACCATCACTGTTTCTATCAGTAATGTCACTAGTCTGTGTGGTTATGAGGAAAAGACCTTTAGGTGTGTCAGAAATACTGGGATCTGTTCCAGGCACTGCCTGTCCCTTCTAAGGAAAACCCCGTCTACAATTTACTCACCTGCAGCCTGGAAGCTTTGGATGGATGGACTTTAGGGAACCTTGAGTCACTTGAAATGCTATTAAAGGCTAGTATATGTGAGCATTTCCCCCCAGGGAAAGGGTTCATAGATTTTATCAAAGGAGCCTGTGAGCCACATTTCAGGACTATTCTGTTAAATGATCTCGAAGGAACCTACAAGCTTGAGAATTTATTTGGGTTTTATTACCCTTCCTGTCATGTAGACTTTTCTGTTATGTTTGATGTCTTCATCAATCCAAGACTTTGTTTTTCTCTCTGGCTATTTCCATCTCTGTCCTTGTCAGGATTGTCATCAGTGGATCTATTCCCTGCAAGAGCATCACAACTTGACTTCCAGCCTCAGGTTTGCCACTGCCCTGGTCTGTCATGGGAGGTGTAACTGAATCATTTCTTTATTCATATCTCTGTCATGATCAGGACCTTTGGAAAAACTTTTCTTCTTTTATGTGGAAAAGGAACACTTTAGCGTGACATCTCAGATGTGCGTCAGCTGAATGTCCTGCTCCCTGTCCTCATGTCCGTTGCCTGACTTGTGTCATTACTGCCACGGGCCAGACTCAATGCCTTTCTCATCTCAAAGCTTCTCCCCATGCTCTTTTACTTGCTGTCACCCTACCTTGTTTATATCCTGTCTGCCTTTTGCCAATCCATGCCATGATGTTTTGTCTGTGGGAACCAGCTCAAGACCCAACTCCTCAGGAAGGTAGCCTTCCTTTCCTGGACTCGCTCAACACTTACCTGTGTTTGCCCTTTATTAGCAAACACTGTGCCCCTTCTCTAGTTATTCGGGTGACCCTCTTGTTACTCCATTGAGATTGAGTGTCATATTCTTCTTTCCCTCTTCTAGGGTGACTTGGGTTTTCTCAGACTTGTAATAGATGCCCAACATATGTGGGATGAATGAGGAGGTGAAAAGCAAGGGTCAGTGTGTGCCTGCCCACGGAGCTGAGGAGTAAGGTGGGTGTGGGAATCACACAGCATAAGCCTTGTACTCTAGTTTCACTTGTAGTCTTTCCAGGTGTGTTTCCCAGCCCTAAGCCCATGTAGCAGGAATAAAAATGTGGGCCATGAACCTACCTGAGGCCCAGTAGCCATGTGTGTATGGATATTGACCTCCCAGTCAAGCTAAGGGTGGTGAGGCTAAAAGTAGAGAATGAGGTGCCATGGGGTTGAATGCTTTGATTAGGGCTCTGGGGGAAGGCAGTATGTTTCTCCCCTCCTGTTTCAGAGGCAGCCTGTATCCCATATTAGTTATCCAATTAATGTAGAAGAGGCTATTTTCTTTCTCGTTGTGCTTTTTTTTAAATTGTTGTTTTTGTTTAAAATGAATGATGTATTAATACTGCCAATTGTCAAATTGGCACAGATTCCATTTCCTTCGATCAGTCTCTTTTCCCCCTTCACCCCTCCTTCCTGGACAATTAGCAAAACGTTTGGTCTTTGGTCTGGATGAATAATTGATTCAGAAGCTTTCTGAATGATTCATGGCCCATATGGTGGGACAACAGGATATGTGTGTGTGTGTGTGTGTGTGTGTGTGTGTGTGTGTGTGTCCAGCACTTCATACAAAAGGTCGGAGGTTTCTCCCTTGCTCACTAGAGGGCCGGTGCAGACCACTCCCTAGGGGCAGAGAAGGTTGCACATGGTCTTTCTCTCTGTATTCTATCAAAGGTAAGACTATTGGAGCTTCTTCTAGGAAAGCAAGATTCTCCATGAGTGTATGCATTTCGGTTCTTCATCAGTGGTTCTTTTTTTGTTTGTTTGTTTGATTAGTCAATGAATTGGAGTTTATCCTCTTTAAACCAGCTTGTCACCTTCCCCAAGATGAATGGCTAATTTGATTTTCAAAGCAATTGAGGAAAGGGGATACATTACCTTTATTCCTTTGCATTACAATATTTCAAACCTTCCTGGTTAGGGGACATTTTTTCTTAACCTGGAGTCTTAACCTAGACACTCCCTGCTACTACATTAATTTGGTTTCCTTGTGTGTCTCCTTCACTAGAGATGGAGAACATCTGGTTACCGTTCATTTTGTAGCTTTTCCTTATCTTTAAAAACTGTTATGAAATACTTGTGTGCATGGGAAAAATGGGACTGATGCCTAGCTTATATTATAAAAGAGTGACATTCCCTACTTACAAACCCTTTCAGTTTTAGTCATTTTGTAGGAAAATTGGGAGTCCTGAGTATGTCCTGGTCTTCAGAAGTCTGCTAAGAAAATATAATTTTGTTACCTGAACAGAGTTCATTGCCTCCTAGGCAGTCAGACTCCATCCACATTTTATAATAGGAAGTTGGTACAGGTACAGTATATGAGTAAGATGCAAGATTATGATGAAGATATGGCATGTTTATTGGTCATTCAGTTTTTTTTTTCAGGGAGGCTATAAAGATTATTTCTGTATATTTTCTAGTATAATTTAAAAACTATGCTTTTCCTATGTAGGTCCTCATCCTTGTCAAATTTATTTTTGTGTGTTATGTGAGGTCTGAATATGTCTGTGTATTTCCCCATAGGTTCCCAACTCCATTTAGAGAATAGTATATCTTTTGTCCACTGACTTGTAATGCCACTTCTGTTCATATACAAAGTTCCCACAGGTGAATGGTTTGGCTTTAGGCTCTCAGTTCTATCCCACTGATTATTATTTGTCTATCCTATTAATGAATATATTTTCATAATGGTTTTTGATAACCAGGAATGCTAATCATCTCCTTTCCATTTGTCTTTAAAATTGGCTAACCTAGGGGCGCCTGGGTGCCTCAGTCCGTTGAGCAACCGACTTTGGCTCAGGTCATGATCTCATGGTTTGTGAGTTCGAGGCCCATGTCGGGCTCTGTGCTGACAGCTCAGAGCCTGGAGCCTGCTTCTGATTCTGTGTCTCCCTGTCTCTCTGCCCCTCCCCCACTCATGCTCTGTCTCTGTTTCAGAAATAAATAGAAACATTAAAAAAAATTAAAATTAGCTAACCTTGGGCCTTATAGTCTCATATGAATTTAGAATTAATTTGTTCAAATCTTGAGATTTTCTTAGGAAATACAGCAATAATGAAGTCATAGAAATATTAAGAAAACAACCCCATTTGCAATTGTGCCAAAAATAATAAAATACCTAGGAGTAAACTTAACAAAAGTAATGAAAGACCTGTACTCTAAAAACTATAAAACACTGATGAAATAAATTCAAGATGACACACAAATGTAAAGATATTCCATGCTCATGGATTGGAAGAATCAGTATTGTTAAAATGCTCATACTACCCAAAGTTATCTACAGATTTAATGCAATCCCTATCAAAATACCAACAACATTTTTCACAGAACTAGAGAGAATAATCTAAAGTTTGTATGAAACCACAAAATATCCCCATAGCAAAAACAATCTTAAGAAAGAACAAAGCTAGAGGTATTACAATCCCAGATTTCAAGGTATACCACAAAATTGTAATAATCAAAACAGCATGGTACTGGCACAAAAATAGACACATAGATCAATGGAATGAAATAAAGAATTCAGAAATAAACCCACACTTTTATGGTCAATTAATCTTCAACAAAAGAGGCAAGAATATATAATGGGAAAAAGACCATCTCTTCAACAAATGGTGTCGGGAAAACTGGACAGCTACACAAAAGAATGAAATTATATTACCTTCTACACCATACACAAAAATAAACCCAAAATGGAAATGCAGTGTGTTTACTGACTAATATGGGGAGAATTGACATTTTCACAATGTTAAGTCTTGCCAGTATCTCTTCATTTATTTGGGATATATTTGATGTCTTATTAGAGTCTGGGAGATTTCTCCATTTAGGATTTGTACATCTTTTATAAGGGTTATTGATTGATTGATTGATTGATTGAAGGAGTGCATGTATGCAATCTGGGGAAAGGGAGAATGGGAGAAAGAATCTTAAGTAGGCTTCATGCCCAGCATAGAACCCAACATGGGGCTCAATCTCATGACTGTGAGATCATGACCTGAGCTGCAATCAAGAGTCGGCTGCTTAAGTGACTGAGCCACCCATTTGCCTCTTATTAAGGTTATTTCTAAGTGTCTTTATAATTTTATTGCTCTTGCAAAGGAATTGGTATTTTTTTGCATTTCTAATTAAACATTGCTAATGTGTAAAAATGTTACTGTTTTTGTTTATCGATGTTATATCCAGTAATCATGTCAAAACCTTTCATTAATTGAAATCATTTATTTGTGGATTGTCTTGGGTTATCTATGTAGAAAATTGCATCAACTGCAAATAACTGTCATTGTATTTTTTTCTTTCCAATTTACTCACTATATATATTCTTTTCTTATTGCATTAACTAGAACTTCTAGTACAATGCTGAGTAACAGCAGCATAGAGGCTTTCATATCTTTGTTTTTGATATTAAAAGAAATGCTTTTAAAGCATCTGTATTAAGACAGATGTTTGTTATGGTGGGTACCTTTTCTAAAGTAACTAAAGGGTGACAGTTAAATTAGTTTTATTAATATCTTAATGTTTTCATTTAACTTCTAAATTCAAAGTTTATAGAATTCATCCTCTAGAGGATAAGACATTGAAATTATTGTGAATGCCATTGAAAATTCTGTTTAAAGGTTTAAAAATAAGCTTACTTATTTTTGGAGTTATAATATGCATACAGTTTTGATGCTATGTGGTGTTAGTGTATAAACAAATTTTTTTCTAAATTAAGAAACCTATGGAATGCAAATCTATGGGGTAGTGACAGGCACATAATTTTCAGTCATAGTAAACAAGGTTTGGTATTCTATAAGTTGAGATAGAAGCTGTAGACAAATACAACCTATAAAGAAAAAAGATAACAAAATTCAGAAAGTCCACTGAAAAGTGAGAAACAAGAGAAAAGAAACAGTTGGTAAGACAAATAAAGAATATGAATGTACAAGTAAGTCCTAACTTAATAACAGAACAAATGCAAATCAATTAAACTTAAAAACTAGAGACCCTGTGATTTTATTTAATTTTAACCTCATACTGGAAAGATTGAGCTAAATATAAATGATACTAGAAAATGGAAAATAGAGATGGTAAAAGATATGCTAGACAAATGCCAACCAAAAGAAAGCAGGTATGACAGGTGGTAAAAACATTAAGATGAAAGCATTAAAGGGGACAATGGTGACTATTTTCTATGAAAAGAAAATCATTCAAGAAGATGTAAAAGTTATGAGTCCTTATGTGTCATCAGCATAAATGTCTGATAAATATTGAAGGGTAACTACTAAAGAGGCTTCCAACTGGTTTTGAACAAAATGCAAGCAAAATTTCTTCTTCATAAAAAACTTTCATACCATTTCAATACACACACACACACACACACACACACACACACACACACGATTATCTTTACTACTTACTGTCTTTTATCTTCTGTGATTGACAGCCATTCTAATATCCACCTGGTTATTTCTTTACAGAAAACTGACATTTTCCTCTTACCTTTGGTGTAAAATTTCACTAATATGTCTTATCTGATGGTTTTTATTTTATTTTTTTATTTTTTCATGCCACTTTGGGGGCCCCTTTCAAACTGAAGATTCATATTTTATTCAGTTCATTTATGGGACGTGCTTTTTGAATTGTTTTTCCCTCCCTGCAAATTGCTCCCTCCTGTCTTTCATTAAATATTGGTCTCTCTCCCTTTTTTCTGTTCTTTATTTCTAGCATTTATTATATGTGATGCTGAGACATTTCTATATATCCTCTGTCTTTTAACTCTGCTTTTTTTCAGCTTTTTATTGCTCTATGTTGATTTCTGGGAACATTGCTCAGTTTCACTTTCCAGGTCTCTAAGTCAGTCATCTCTTTGGCCATGTAATCTGTTTCATCGTTTTTTAAAATTTCAGTTACCGAAATTTTTATTTGCACCATCTATAGCTAACTTTTAAAAATGTTTGCAATGTTCTCACACTTTTCCTAAGTTAGTAATTGTATGTATTCATTCTTGTTGATTATAAGTTCTTTGGTGGTTCAGTTTCTTCTCTTTGTGTTATTCAATTTCCTCAAGCATTGGGTGACTCTTGATTGTAATGTCATCTGATTGTAATGTCATATCTGTTTGTACTAGCTGCTTAAAGGGACTTTAGGCTTTGAGCCTAGCAGTCTAGTGAGAATTTGGGTGGGGTGAGACCTGCTGTTGGGTGGGTCACTTTGGTGGCCAGTCACCTGTTGCTTTTGGGAATAGAAAGACACAAAGGTGCTGGCTACTTCTTACCCAACTTCCACACCCATTGCTCTGGCTTATGGGTAGATATCCCTCTATTGCTGCTTTGATCTGAGGAGGGGAAGGAGGAGAGAGTAAAGTGCTTGCTTGATCTCTCTGCTACTATACCTAGACTGTCACCACATTGGTCATCCCTGGATCAACCCAGACCCCAGTGTTCACCATCTGCAAGCAGGGGTACTCATGAAGCCAGACTGTATTTATGGCAGTCTCATCCTCCTCTGGGAGCTGGAGGCTGTGGTGTCCTTTTAAACATCAGATTGCATCTACTTTCTGTCCTAAGGGTATTCATCACAGTCTCTAGTCTACCAAGGGTTTGTTTCCCTTCGTGCTTTTCAGTGTGGTTTGTATTTGTAAAACGATTTCTAGGAATTTCAGGGAAGAAGAGGTCACAGTGTGTGCTCATGCTGCCTGTCTGAGAGAACTTGGGGAAACTTCTCCTAACCTCACTGAGCCTCAGTTTTCTTGTGTCCCAAGTAAGGGTGGTGGTAGTGCGGTGATACTTAGCCAATATTTAAAAGTAGAATATATGTCAGGCATTATTCACACTGCACATGTGCGAACTCATCTGATTCCTCAACAACACTCTGTTATATATTATTGGCATTTTATAAGATGAAGCAGCTACCTACTTAATAGGGCTAGTTTGAGGATTATTGAATTAATACATATGAAGCACTTAACAGGGTGCTTGAAACATATTAAAATCACAAAAGTGGCAGTTGTTATTTTTCTCAGAGCCAATCTGAGCTGGTTGAAACAGAGCTGGCTGAAAATAGGCACTAATAAAATAATATGGTGAGTGAAAAGACACCAAAAAGCTACTTGGTCTGCAGACCCCAAACTCTGAGTGTTTTCTTACATAATAAAAATAAACTGGGTTTCTGGACTTTGGCTGCTTGGTTCCAGCCCTACCAGCTGAAAAAATTTTAGATTTTTACATATTGAGTTCTTGGTTCTTGAAACCGTTTTAACTTTTTCTGCTTTTGTCATGTGGTATGACCTAACTTATAACTTAGTTAATAAGTTTTTAAAAATCACTAGCTTTTCATTTCTCATGTTCAGAATACTGGGAAAAAAACTGACTTTTGCTTTAAGGGAATTTACACTCCAGTTTCTATATACATATGTATTATATACACATTTACATATACTGCACGAGAACAGTGTCTTTCATCTGGTACTGTCGTATTGAAAATCAGCGTCTAGCACAATGTCTGGTAGAGAGCAGGTGTTCGATAAACTACTGCGGAGTAAATGAGCATGTATATGTAAATTAGAAGGCAAGTCTCTGCCTTCATGGGATCCATAGTGTAATAGAAGGGAGAGACTTGTAAAAAGTAATTAGAACGTATCACCGCAGTTACGTTCTGTAGCATGTATCCTGGGAGCTTGGAGGAAGAAGAAGGTGACTATGTTTGAGGGGAAAAAGAAGTCACAGGGGAGGTGGTGTTTGTTTTAACTGCGCTTTGAAGATGGGCGAAGGGTTGCCATGGAGAATGTGGTGACGGGCACTCAATCAGGGCAAGTGGAGGATATCATCTGATATAAAAGCAAAGTGAATTGTAAAATCCTGAGAATCTACAAAGTGAATCTGTTCAATGATATCCTGTTAATTTAAAAGGCTTCTGTTGAATTTTGAAAAAAAAAATCTTGCAGAAGATGATGACCAAAATGAGATATGATCATGTAATCCTTTGCCTAAAGGCCTTCAGTGATTTGTTGTTGTGTGTGGCAAAGTACAGGAGCTGTTCAGGATCCTTCCTGACCTGACCACATGCGACCTGCTCTTTAGTTATACTGGATTACTTGTAGTTCCTTGAATTTTGTGCTATTTTATATGCCTCTTTCCTTTTGAATATGCTCTTTTGCCTGCTGTTACACCATCCTTGCCATTCCCTTAGCCAATTCCTCATTTCCCTCCACCTCCCCTTCCTTCCTGGCCAGGTTCTCTCTGAACTTTACTCCCACAGCTGACTTTGGTGTCTCATCCACTAGATGGGTTGCTTGCTGGAGGCTTGAGGGCAGGGTTATATCTTACTCTTATTTGAATTCCTTGTGTGCCTGGCATTCATTCAGCAAATACTACTGAAAAACAGATGAATGAACAAGCTAATGCATAAATTAAGGAACGGCAGATATGAAAGGAAGAAAAATTCAAGAAAGCAGGCAAAATGTTTCAAGGACATTCTTAAGGCCAAACAAAGAAATGCCAGATTGATCCAATCTATGTCTAAGGAATACCTGCATGGGAGGGAGAATGTTATCATTTCTAGTCATCTATGCCTTCCCCCTTCTCTAAAGGTCCTTTTTAATATTACTAATGCTGCATGTGAGCCCTTCAGTCCCACATGTTCTACATTGTCTGAGTCCCACTAAAGCCTTTCTTGGCTGAGTAAAAGCAACCTGAAAAAAACTGATAAGCTTTTTTCTTAGTTAATAGAAATCCTTCCTCAGAGCAATGATCTCTGAATATGAGATACAATAAGACCATTACAGTATTTAATGGGTGAAACTCCTGTTAAAATTCACTTTTTCTCCAAAGAAGACAGGCAGAGTCTAGGTTTTGCTGTCAATCTCAATGTATACGAAATGGTGTGTTGTGAAGCTGTGCTGTTTGACCGGGAGGTCTTCAGTTAAAATAGGACATGGGTGAAATCAGAAACCAGGATGTCCGATTTAAGGTCCTCAGTCTTATAACAAATGCTTCCTACAAAAAAATGTTTCTTATTTGTCCTTCTTTGGTTTCTATCCTCATTTCCACCGTCAGTAGATACCAAACAAACACCTACTATTTGGGTATGATGTCCTGTTGTATCCTGGTGATGCCATGTTGTACTTAGAATCTGTTTATAATGAGGGAAATGGAAGATCTTCACAAAATCCACTTTAATGTAACCACGTTTCCAACATGCTTTTTGGAGTCCGTCTTAATTACATGCGTAGACACAACAAACATCAGAGGTCTTTGATTAGATGTCTCATCATCAGGGGTTTCCTGTATCCTCATCCCTTATGTTCACTGCTGTAGTCTTCATACCCTAAGGTAAATGGTGTATTATGTGAATTTATATTGGTAATTTTTATTCCCTGTGTGCCTGTATTTAGTAGTCATTCAGCAATATCTAATGAATACTAAACGAGCTAATGAATGAGTGGCAGATATGAAAAAGAGGAGAATTTAACAAAGCAGGCAGGCAAGTATTTTAAGAATCCTTGTTTGTTTGTTTGTTTAAAGTTTATTTATGTATCCTGAGAGAGACAGAGACAGCACGAATGGGGGAAGCACAGAGAGAGAGAGGGAGACAGAATCTCAGGCAGGCTCCATGCTGCCAGCACAGCATCCAACGTGGGGCTCAAACTCACAAAACCACGAGATCATGACCTGAGCTGAAACCAAGAGTCAGACACTCAATCAACTGAGCCACCCAGGTGCCCCTCAAGAATGTTTTTAAAGTCCTAATAATTTTAGGATTTAACATGGTTTTAGGCAAAAATGTTGTAATTTACATCTGGAAAGAAACTGAGGCTTTATATCAATGGTCTACCGCCATAATAATAGTGGTTAAAGCTTCACCCAAAAAAGAACAGAGGCAATTTCTAAGGAATGGGATTTTAGGAGCTAGATGTATTAGGAGTTATGAGTTTACCAATTAGATAGGTGGACAATGAAAGAAAAAAGAGGGGGGGTGTGATTTATAGTTTACTAGTAGCCAGATTCTTGAGAGCACAAACAGAATTGAATTGATACTTATCTCCCAGATTAGTTAAGAACAGCCCAATTAGCTAATGAACAGTTCCAGCCCTATGTTCTAAAAAGTTTGGTTTCTGGGCAAGCTGTAATGCTCAGCAGCAGCTGTAAGTATATAAACATGCTAACACCAAGCAGAAGAACACATTCTGAATTCTGACCTATAAAGGCTGGTCTTTTTGAAGTACCCATTCTTAAAGGAGTATCAGAGAGTGTGGTTAGTAAGAATAACAGTCACAGGCACAGTGGCCTGGACTCTGGAGCCAGACTGCCTCAGGTCAAGTTGCAGCCTCGTCAGTTACTAGCAGAGCAATGCTCACCTCCTGATCCTTGTGGCCTTGTGTAGTTCCTTCCCACATTGTGTCAGGGCTGGTCCATGTGACCAGGAGAACATGGCGGACGTAAGGGTGTGACTTTTGAGACTCAGTCACAAAAGACATTGTCACTTCTGCCTTGGATCCCTTGCTCTGGGGGAAGCCAGCTGCCATCTCGTAAGGGCACTCAGTGAGCTCTACAGAAGGTCACGCTGTGAGGAACTGGGCACTCCAGCCAAGGCCATGTGAGTGAGCCATCTTAGAAATCTGGGACAGAGTCAAACGTTCAGATAACTGCAGTCCGTGGTTACATCTTGACAGCGAGATCATGAAACATCCTGAGCAAGAACCATGTAGCTAAGCCTCTCTCAGATTCCTGTTCCCCTATGTGAGATAATAAATGCTTATTGCTCTGTTAAGACGCTATTGCTCTGCTGCAATAGACAACTTAAGCAAAAGCCTTTGTAAAGCACTAGTTTAAAGGATATTGTTAACAATAGACTTGATTTGATAAGTAGTAGCGTACCCTTTTAATTTCTTTAACAGAAGACCTTTGAAGGAGTGTTTCTCAAAGGAACCTCTAGGGAACCTCTAGGCCTATAAGATGTTCCATGTAAAAGAGGTTTCATGCTTATATAGTATCGGGAAATGCTGCACATTAGATCTCCATCTTGGAGATCCACCTGTGCATACACATTAAAGAAGCTGAGAAGTCCTGAGTAAAGGGTTTTTTGATTAGCCTAATGTTTCCCAAATTTTTGTCACTAAAACATTTCTTTATCAAATATCACCTGGTAAAATACTGTGGAGCACCCTATAAGAGACGCTATTCTACAGCACTGATTTTCGGACTGAAACCTATATCAGAATCACTTGGAGAGCTTTTAAACACACATCGCTGGGCCCCACCCCAGAATTTCTGATTCAGGAGATTTGAGGTAGGGCCTGGGAATTTGCATTTCTTTCTCTCTTATTTTTAACATTTATTCATTATTAAGAGACAGAGACAGAGAGAGACAGAGCATGAGCAGGGGAGGGGCAGAGAGAGAGGTAGACACAGAATCCAAAGCAGGCTCCAGGCTCTGAGCTGTCAGCACAGAGCCTGACGTGGGGCTCAGACCCATGACCCGTGAGATCATGACCTGAGCCAAAGTCAGACACTTAACTGACTGAGCCACCCAGGCACCCCAGGAATTTGCATTTCTAATAAGATTTATGGTCGTGACGATGCTGCTGGTGTGTGTGTGTGTGTGTGTGTGTGTGTGTGTGTGTGTGGACTGCACTTTGAAGCCCACTATTTAATATCGTTCCAGGTTCTTTGGTAAAAGCTTTAAAGAATAAGTATGCAAATGGACAATAAGCACCGGAAAGGGTGCTCAACATTATTAGCCATTAAAGAAATGCAAAGCTAAACCTCAAGGGGATACCTCTTCACATCCACTAGAATGATTATGATAAAAAAAGACGGACAATAGTAAGTGTTGGGCAGGACTGTGGAGAAATTAGCACCCTTAGACATTGCTGGTGGGAATGTAAAATTGTACAGCCACTTTGCAGAACAGTTTGTCAGCTTCTCAAAATATTAACCATAGAGTTACCATAAGCCGCAGCGATTTCACTTTTAGGCATATCCTTAAGAAAAATGAAAACATGTGCCTATCAAAAACTTGTACCTGAATGCCCTTAACAGCATTATTCATAGTAGCAAAAAACTGCTAAGCACCAGGTGTCCATTCGCTGATGAATGGACAAACAAAATATGATTTATTATATAATGGAATACTATTTGATGATGAAAAGGAAGGAAGTACTGATTTCATGCTACAACATGAATGAACCTGAAAACTGCAAAATGGAAGTCCTTCAAAAAGGCGACATACTATATGATTCCATTTATATGAGAAGTTCAGGATAGACAAATTCATAGAAATAGTGGTTACCAAAGGGTGGGGGGAGGCTGATTGGGGAGTGACTGCTGATGGGTATGGGATTTGTTTTTGGAGTGATTAAAATGTCCTGGAATTATATAGCGGTGATGGTTGGACAACTCTTTGAATATATTAAAAACCACTGGATGGGAGAAAACCACTTTAAATGGGAGAATTTTATGATTGTAAACAAACTTAATAAAGCTGGTATATAAAGCTGCTAAATTAAGAGAGCAACAAAAATACAAATATCCAATTACAGCATATACTGTTACTCTGTTACAATCTATAAGGTGCCAGAGATGAGCTACATGTGGTGGCAGCGGTGGGATGATGGGAACGGGACACTTAGATATGGGGGGCCTTTTAGCTCTGTTCTCTCCCTGTCTCCCTTTCTGA
This sequence comes from Felis catus, assembly GCF_018350175.1. Lineage (NCBI taxonomy): Eukaryota > Metazoa > Chordata > Mammalia > Carnivora > Felidae > Felis > Felis catus. Next base: position 26,504,749 of record NC_058384.1, on the reverse strand, counting down.
AGATAATAACTATCATTCTTGTTTTATTGTGGCTCTAAGTGAGCCATGGCAGTGACAGGGAAGCAGCAAGCTGACCCATTGGACAGAGTAGAAGGCCTGCTTCTGATCTGTCATTTACATGGAGTAGTAAGTGACAGCAGTTTAAAGGGTCACCCTTCCCAGGGTTAGTTGGTTTGTTTTGGTCAATGTTTTTTTTGTTTTGTTTTGTTTTTGTGTTTGTTTTGTTTTTTTGGCATTTTAAGAAGGCTTAAAGACCTAAGCTAGAACAGTGGCCCTTAAAGCTTTAGTGTGCGTTAAAAACATCTGGAGTGCTTATTTAAAAAGCACAATTTTGGCCTTACTCCAAGAAGGTCGGGAATCTACATGTTAAGCAAGTACCCAGATAACTCTGATGCAGGTGGTTCTTGGACTGTGTTGAAAACAACTGAGCTAGAAAACACCTAGCTCTACTGGGAAGGTGCATAAATCTGTATACAACTGGTACAACCAATTCCACAATAGTGATTACTCTGGATCTAGCACCTTCATATCTTTTAAAAAATGATTCGAAGCAAATACCAAAATGGTAAACCCTTGTTAAATAGGAGACTGTAGGACTGTGTACGTTGTGGTGTATGTTTTATTTTCTGAATTTCTGAAATATCTCATCGGAAATATAGTATTTTATAGTCTTCGGAATTTTAGGTTTTAGGGCCCTTTCAGGGACTCTCACATTGGGCTCCATGTTTCCGGTAGGGCTGCAGGTGATGGTAGTTCTCAGCTGGAAAGCCCACTGGTGGGCCTGGCCCTGCCCTTCTTCTCCCCACTCTGCCTGCTGCATTGAGGGCACCCTTACAACTACTCCTGGCCCCACACAGGCTCCATCAGGGCAGGACACAGGAACTCTAGGAGCCTGAGGAGAGAATTTCTCCTGATACAACAGGAAAGAGAAGAGAAGCCAGGAAACCACAGCCTGCCTGCTTGGTCCTAGGAGCTCTCTGTTGCTGGAGTTCTGGACAATTCCTCATGTAGATCTCTATGGTTATGGATTTCCTTCCTTTTCCCTCTTGGGTTTCAAGGCCTCTGCCTTTTACCCCTGTTTCTAGGAGAGAGGAGTTTTTATTTCTTGCTCAAAAGCTATCACTGGGACCCCCTCAACCCCCCATCCCCCAGTCTAACCTCTTTCTTTGCTGTTTTCCTAAAGTATATTCTTTCCTTGGTCTTTACATGGCAGTAGACTGATGTGCAGATGAGGTGACCAAATGCTACTCCAGGGTGGCCACTTTGTGGGGGTGGGGCTCTGAACCTCAAACAGTCATCTTGGGGTGTAGGGAGAGGGCGGGCAGAGGCTGTGGAGCTCTGGGCGAGTCAGCCACTATGAGAGGAAAGCCCGTGCCAGCGGTAGGAAGGCGGCAGGCTGGCCTTTGACAGTTTGGTAGCTGGAGAGTTTGCATCCAGCAGACACAAAGCTTGGCTTGAAGGCAGATGTATGCCAAGTCATCAAGTTCTGAAGCGGTCCCAGGCCAGTTGGGAAGCCTGCCAGCGTGTGCCATCCCTGAGGAGCACGGAGGCCTGGCAGAGAGCTCTCTGGCCTGAGCATTGAGACTCAGGCTCTTGCCAGCTTCTTCTTTCCCTGAACCTCTGCCCTCCTTTCTGAAAGCGGGCAGTGCCCTCCTCCTGCCTTGTGGAGGTGATGACACTAAGGTAGGGCATTTGGAAGCCTGCTGATTTATAATCCCATAGTTGCTGCAAGGCCTTACCTCGATCACCTTTCCTTCCCTCTTCCTGTTGCCCTCGGTGTCTTCACATGAGCCCCTGCTGAGGCTGTGCCTTCTGTTTTCTACCTCAGATTGTCCCCTTTCCCTTCTCAGACTTGCTCTCTTCTGTGTTTGACGCCTCTTAAGGTTTCTAAAGTTAAATGAGGGATTACTTAAGATTCAGAGTAGGAAGCTCTCAATTAAGCAACTGCTGATCATCCATTCTGTGCCAAGCACCGTGCTAGCTGCTGTCGGAGACACGATGTTAAGTAGTCCCTCTTCTCCATGCAAAAGTGTCTGTGGGGTCAGTGCACACTCATCGGTTGCTATCCTGCCTCTCTATGTCAGCTGCCCATCGCACAGAGCACAGACATTGGTGTTGGGCTATTTCAAACTCTGGGGATTTAGAGTCCGGTGTCAGCCTGGGGTCAGGAGTGATAAGATAGGTATTAGACTCCTCACTTTTCTGCATTCTTCATACCTATACGTTCCAAGTCCCAAGTCTTGTCTTTTAGAATAAGCCCTTTGTTCTTTCCTTCAGTGTCCTCCTCCCAGCCACCAGCCTGCACCCTTATCACCTCAGTAATACAGGTGATTTAATGGCTCATTGGTTGGCTTCTTGCCTTCATTTCCTCCGCAATTTCAGTCTGTTGACTGTCATATCTCCTTAATGCCCCTTCTGTGGCAAGACATGACCCTGAGTGGGAACCTAGAATGGCTGGCTATTTCCTGTTGCCTCGGGTCTGAACTCTTCTGAAGGTCTGAAGCCTTTCTCAGTTGGTGATGTTGTCTCTACACTGCCTCGAACACTGTAGCCACGAGCTCATGCTTCCTTTCTGACCTTCACATCCTTGCTCAGGATCCACCCTCACCTGGAACCCCTTCTGTCATCCCTCCTTCTTCCTCCTGTGCATCCTTTGTCCTTCTCAAAGCTTTGCACCACGATGTCTGGTTCTTCTGCATTCAGAACCACATTTGAATTGGAAGGGACCTCAGAGATCCTTGAGTCCTGCTTCTCTCTAGAGGCCCCAACAGAGGAAGTAACCTGCTCATGAGTATATACCAGGTGATTGATTCCTGGACCAGGCCCCCTAGTCCCAGGCCAGTACTCCTTTCATCACATGTGGCCTGAAGCCAAAGAGGAAGTGTTGTCATCCACAGCTAGCGAGGATGTTGCCGTTAACAGCAACGGAGATGTGGCAGAAGTAAATAACCATATTTGTGGAGGATTTCTTATTCATTGCCTTTGCCATGCAATTAGCACGTTATTCTAGCCTGATCTCATTCTTATTGTCAGTTCCACACATTGAGTCCTTTTATATCAGAATATAACATTACCTTGTTCACTAATTACTTTATGCACAGAAGTCAAAACTGTCTTAAATATCTTTTGTAGCCCAAAGCATCTTCCACGGTTCCAGGCATGGAATAGAACTGTCTATTTGTTGTTTCACTGGGTTTCAAGGACAGTTCCAGGCAAAGCTCGCATTTAAGCTATTAGCTGTGATGGGGACCTGTCCACCCACACCAGTGTTGCCTCTGCAACTTCTCAGAACCACCTGGTTAGAATTAGGTACCCCCTCTCTGTTCTCATAGCACTTCATTAGCACCTTGATTGTTGCTCAGATCGTGTGGATAATTTATGAACAAACCCCTGCTTCTTTCTGGATTCTGGGTTTCCAGGGACAATAAGAAGTCTTTCTCTGTATGGCCTGGAGGTTTCTTTGGCCACACAATTTCTTGCACATGGTTGTGCTCCATACATTGTTGTTGAATTGAATATTATGAATGATGACACAGTCAACACCATCTTATCCACATGTGGTCTATCTGCACAGCCCAGGACCTCTTTCCACACTGTGGCCAAACCCCAGGCTGGGATGAAGGCCAGGTTGGGAGGGTTTGGGATGGTTTCCAGATGGGCAGAGATAGTTGTATGTCTCTGAGTGTGTCTCTAACTGCCTCTCAAAGTCAAATGCACAATAAATGACTTTGGTTTTATCCATTATGGTTAGTTGGCTCGGTTTCTTCCTACTTTTATCAGCCCAGATAATGAAGAGATGACATTTTATTGTTTACTTTGTGGTACAGAGAATAGAGCAAGTTCCCAGGTAACAGGAGACAGGCAGCATTTTCCAAGCACCTCAACCAATATGGTCTGGGAAGGAAAGGTATGTCTAGAGGAAAAGGAAAGGAAATGCTAGACAGAAAGAGGAGTTGTTCTTCTTTGATTCCAATTCAGAGGTGGAAAGTGTGACCTCATTTTGTGAATAAGGAAATGGAGGTCCAAATAAGGAAAGCCAGCCTAAAGTCACTGGTGGTAAAGGTGTGGGTTATGACTAGAAGAAGGAGCAAGGACTTCTGAGTTATCAGCCTGGTCGCGTGGTTTTAGTTTCCTTAACCCCTAAGCTCCATCAGGCGGTTAGGAGAAATGTCACATGACTGGATTGTCAAGCCATGCTTTGAGGGTATTAAGAAAAGAACAGAAGCGGGGTGCCTGGGTGGCTCGGTCGGTTAAACATCCAACTCTTGATTTTGGCTCAGGTCATGATCTCATGGTTTGTGAGTTTGAGCCCCACATTGGGCTCTGCACTAGCAATGCACAGCCTGCTTGGGATTCTCTTTCTCCCTCTCTCTGCCCCTCCCCTGATTGTTCTCTATCTCTCTCTCCCAAATAAATAAACATTAAAAACATTTTTTTAAAGAAAAGGACAGAAGTGAATGGATTAGGATAGGAGTGCAGGGAATGACTGAAGGGCTAGAGAGAGAAGGGAGGAAGAAAGGCTGAAGAGAAAGGGGCCAGCTGTGTTTGCTTTTAATTCAGCCTACTTCCCCTCTCTGGAAAGAGGAATAAATAAGGGAATAAGAGAAGGCCACATTCATGTCACTTATCTTCAGAGGTAGGGAGTTGTAGATATAACAGCTCACCTTCAGGCTGCTTCCAGATTCACTTATCTCTCCTTTACAATGATACTGCCTCAATTTTAGAACTTTTTGAAAACTTATGGGGCGTGAATCTGTCCAAAACAGAAGGATGGAAGAGGGGTGTTGCCCTTGGGGCCCCAAAATACTTGCTGGAGGAGCTATAAATAAGTGGAACCCCATGGGGCTTAGATATGTGTCTTCTGGTAGGGGAAGGGAGTGGATAACAATGATTAGATGTCCCCAGATCTCTAGTTAAGTAGATCCATAGTCCTAAATAAGTAATACAATGAAAGGGGGAAATTGTAAAGAGCTGAATTAGGATTTTATAATTGAATAACTTAAGAACCAGATAGCAGAGCTATGCCTTTCCAGCAATTCACATAAGATTTGTGTTTTTATGGTTTAATATTGTCTTAGTTTGTATTGGTAGAAATGTAGGGTCCAGCTAAAAGATAGTAGGAATACATGTGTTCTATTAACTTCACTCCCCATATAAGTGATGTGCTAATTCAAGGGTCATGCGGTATAAGAGATGCTAACCATCTGGAATGCCCTCAGAGGAGGGCAGTGGGACAGTGTGGGGCTCTGGAAACTGGAGCACCTTTTTGACAGGTGTAAGTGCTTATAAAGGGGTAAACCTTCTGATAAGTTCAGGAGACACAAAGATGGTAGATAGCCCTTCCTGCAGGATTCAGAATATCTTAGAAAATTAGACCTTGAATCCAACCATTACAATAAGGGTGATAGGGCTATGAGAAAGGAAAGTCCAAGGTGCTCAGGGAGTGTGAAGGATGAACTATCTAGCTCTTCTGGGAGGAGACAGGGAAAGAAACCATGCAGAGGAGGTGTTGCTTGAATGGAGACTTATTCAGAGGGGCTTCCTCAACAGTGTGACTGGGAAATAAAGCCACAGAGAGGGAACACAGGCAAAGGCACAGAAGCGAGAGCAGACATGCCGCATTGGAGAATGGCCTGCATATGTAGTGTGCAGGGCTGGAGTGTTGGGAGCATGAGGGAGGGTGGTTCCAGATATAGCTGAGCAGCCAGGTAGGAAGAGTGGGGTCTTGTGTACCATGATAACATGTTTGGATTTTATTGTGAAGGCAATAGAGGGTCATTAAAGGGTTTAAAGCAGGAGAGTAGTAGAATCCCTGGATGGGTAGACCTTCCAACCTTCAGAGGCTGGTGCATGTGTGTGATTAGGAAGAAAGGGGTCAGACTGGAACCCTGAGGACCAGTTAGGGGCTATCCTTTATATTCTTTATTGTCCAGAGAAAAAAATGAAGATATGAACCTGGATTGTGTCAGTGAGACCAGACTGAAGGGGACAGATACAATGTTGGGATCTTTAAATTTATGTGATGAGGGAGAGGGAAAAAGCAAAGATGAATCCAGGTTTGGTGGATGGAATCCCTTCCCTGAGAGATAATACACTGGATGAGGAGTAGTCTGGAGGTGTGAGGTATTTCTGTCTTTGTTGGTTTGGATATGCCTTCTGGACTACTGGGAGTGGAGGTCAGCACAGGCATCTGTGTGGACATCTGTGGTTCATCAGTGTGTGGCTGGCAGGTGAGACCATAGACATTGGTCAGATTGCCCCAGAGGAGGGGAGAGACAGAGAGAGAAGAGGCCAAGGATAGACTCCAGGGGAAAATACGGGGGACCTAAGAGGGAGCCCCAGGTGCAGCAGGAAAAGGAAGGGGAGGCAGATTAGTGGAGACCATTAGCAGGGAAATGAAAGAGGAGTTTCTACAAGAAAAGAATTGTTAACAGGGTCAAATGTAAGGAAAGAATCCACTGTTGGCATTTGTCTGAGAAACGCTACCCTTTTTATTCTTCCTTGCTAGAAATAAGAGCTTTCTCTTAATGGCAGACAGTGATATACAGGGGCCCTGTCTCTGTGGGATCGAATTATTATTGCTTGGGGTGTTCAATTCCATACATAAAGTCCATTCTGGTTCTAGGCTTTTGTCAAAGAGCAGAGAACTTTTGCAGTTTGCAGTGAGAGGCAAGGGAGCTGGGTGTGAAGGATGAGCACCTCAATTTTAGCAAGACAGTCTGAGCTCCTTGGAAGGCAAGCTTTATTTCTGTGTAAATAGAAAGCATTATTATTATTATTATATCCTTACACTGTATCAGAGCCAAACACTGGAGTCCTTAATACTGCATTTATTTCTCTAGGCTTTTGGAGGGGTGGGGAAGAATGGGACATTTAGGTTGCTAAGTGATTTTGCTTCTAAAAATAATGAAATTCCCCAGTGGCACTCTCTCTCTCCCTCTCTCTTTCTCTCTCCCTCTCTCTTTTGGTTACAGTAAGAGAGTGAGAAGGTCAAGCTATGGATTTATGGATTTATGGATGACAGTCTGTGTCTTGAGGTAGCCTCAGGGCAGCCTGTTGGGGAAGGACAGGAGAAACTTCCCCTCTTCAGTCCTCCTACCTGCATCCCCTTAGGGCTCACTACTTTGGGAAATGACAGGAAAAACTGGGCCTCCCTCTGCCTGAATTGAAATGCCTTGCGAGGTAGTCAGCCCCAGTGGTTGCTATGGTGATGGTGGGCGGTTGGGGGTGGGGAGCTGGTGATGCAGCATTTGGCCTGTGTGGCTGAGGTCCCCAATGCAGGCTGCTTGGAGCCAAGGCTGCTGATGCTCTCTCGACAATTCATTGGGATTCCAGAGGGTCACTTGCTGCGGTGTTGAAATCTTCAGACAGGCCAACCAGTTCAGCCAGCTGAATCCTTCACTGTTGAATAGACATTTCACAGGCCAAATTTTGGCAGGTGTTCATGGGATTGGGAGCTCCACAGTGACCTTGATGGGGGAAGGGGTATGTGGAAGAAAGTTATGAGGAGGGCAGAGGGTGGGGATCATAGCCTCTGAGAATTGAAAATGGCCTTTAAAATCATTTTGTTCATCAGTCTCCTCAACAATATTCCTGACAGCTGGTCACCAAGCCCCTGCTTGGACTTTTCTTATGATGGAGAGCTCACTACTGGGCAAGCCACACCATTCCATTGTTGTTGGATAGCTCCTAGATTTCTTTCCCCCCTCCCTGTCTGTCTTTGTCTTTTTTTGCAAAATCTGGCCCTTTCTAATTTGATCTACTGGCTTACATTATGCCAAGAAGAAAAGCAGTGTAAGTCTTCATCCAAATGACAACCACTTGGTGCCAAACAGAACATTCATACCTTTCTCAACTATTTCTCACCTGACATCACCTCAAGACCCCCTGTGTTAACCTCTTCCCCCACATTTCTCCATTTGGTTCTTAAAATATGCCATCCAGAACTGAACCTAGTATTCTAATGGTCTGAGTCACATAGAGTGCTTTTGGATGATACCATACATCTACAAACACAGTCTGAGCTTACTGTCTATCCCTTTCATCACATCGTTGGCTGATATGAAGCTTGTGATTGTCATTCTCAAATCTTTCATATATGAACAGTTGTCACTCCCCTCTAGTTTTCTACATTTTTCTACATTTTTGCTGTTTTCATCTAAGCTGTTGATAACTATGTTGAAATGGATAGAAGTGGTGATAAAACTCAGTGGCGTACCTCTAGGAACCTCCTAAAGGATATAATTACATCAACAGCTAACATTTGCTGTGTGTCTGTCTGTCTAATCACTGGTCTTTTGAGATGGTTGTTGTTGTTGTTGTTGTTATTATTATCATTATTATTTCTGATGAGGAAATGGAACTATAGAGAGGTTAGATAAGTTGCCCAAGCTCTCACAGGCTCTAAATAGCAAACTCGATACTTATCTCCATCTTTTATTCAGTGATCAGTATAATTTGAGCAAGACTTTTCAAATGTCAGCAACTCTGATCCAATGGTAGGTACTCTCTACCATTCTAAAAGCGTAAGAGATTTCGTCAAGGGCTGGTGAAACATAGGAATACCAGATCTTTAGCATTTATTTGATCTATTCTTCCAATAACCCTATTAAAAAAGAAGCAAGGTTAGCTTGGATGGGTTTGTTCCAAGCAATGTCTTGCTAATTCCAGATAATAAGAAACAGTGATAATAGTGACAGTAATAGCCCTTAACATTTACTGAGCCCTCCTCACCTGTACAAGGCACTGAGTGAAGCTTTCCCAGTCAGTGTTTGACCAGCTTGCTTTCTCATTGCTCATAAACAATTTAGCCATCTAGTGTGGAATTCTTCTGGGATTGACAATGGGCTCACTGGTTATTTTTATTATTTACTTACTATATTTATATATTATATTATTTATTATTATTTTATTATTATTCTTCTAGATTTTTTTAAATCAAGATATTTGTTTGGGTTTGGGTTGTTTTGGGTTTCTACAATCTTTGATTTTATCTTCACTGTCTTACAAATTCTCTTTCAATTTTCTATATTTTTGTTGTGTTTTCAGTGCTGAGTCTAAATGAGCATTCGACTTGGGAGCTAAAGACTGGATTCAAGTCTAGTTCTACTATGGCTTTTTATCTGTGAGACTAACAGCAAATCACTCAACCATCTTGGGTTTTGGTCCTTTCATTTTTTTAAATGGGGACACTAATCCCTGCAAAGAATATTTCTAAGGATGTCGAGATGTTCTTGTAAGAGAATGTTTATGTAAAAGTGCTTCTCAGGTTTTAAAGTTTCAGACATATTTGGGCCATTGTTATTATTGAAAATGATTAGGTAGTCTTTCTTATATCCTATTTGGTTTTTACTTTTCTCATAATAGAATTTGTTTTACTTTTTTAAAGTTACTTTATATATTTATAAGACACACAGTGGTATATGGCCAAATATTGGTCATCAGGCACAGGAAGGTATACTCACCAGCCATCTCCCCACTGATTAGTGCTTGAAGTAGAAGAAATGGAGTTGCAGACTCAAGGAGGGAGAGGGTGTAGCTTTAGAATTCTTTTGTCCACAAAAAAAGCTTCTCTGTATTCCACTAAATAACAGAAGTCCTCAAAGAAGCAAGCCACATTGATCCTGGAAGAAGAGTGCCATAGGCATTGATTTTCATGTTCTTATTTTTCCTTTTACCCACCCCCCAACCGTGTCCACAGGATAATCTGGTGCCCCCTGAAATTTCTTCTGGTGTTACTGTGGGAGGGATGGCTGCATACAGAAGCAAGCAGCTTTTTAACCCTGAAGCATTAACAGCCCCATTTTCTCACTGGGAAAACTAAGGCACAAAAAACCAGGCAGGAACTTCCATGGTGTCCTGCTACCAGCAGAGCTAGGAGCTGCCCTGGTCGCTCCTTGGTCTTGGTTTGCTGGATTGTCAGCTCTATGAGGGCAGGACCATGACCGTCTTGCTTAGCTCCTCACATTGTCTGGTACCTCATACATGTGAAATGAAAACGTACAGGCTTGCAGGAATGAAGGAATGAATAAATGAGGGGAGAATTCATTTCCATGGGAACTGTGGCTCCTGTGGGTCTGAGCACCATGCAGCCTTTAAGCTCTGTGAAGAGGGAGCCCAGAAAGAAATTCACCAGAAAGTCTCCACCAAACTTTATTCCTTAAACCCTGTCAGAAAGAATGGAAATGTTCTGAGATTATTGGAAACACGGCCCTAGACTAGCAAATGATTTTCGAGTGATGTAGGTATGCTTGGTTGTCCAGCTGCTGTCACCAGTGAAGGACACTGCAGAAGTAAGGATGTAGGATGGGCTTTCTGCTTCAGATATGGTTCTGTACCACAGTAGCTCAGGCATCTTCTTACTGGTCTCGCAGCATGACACTGACACGACTTCTTCCTCTGGGATGGGAGGGGTGCAGGATACCTTCATGCAGGTTTACACTAAATACTGCTGATCCCAGAATAGTGAATTCTCATGAATTTTCATTCCACAAAACCCTTGAGAGGTACTCTTAGCTCTTTGTGTCCCCATAATAGCCACCTCTAAAGCAAGAATAGAAATAAGATGCAAAAGTTCAGGCTCCCTTCACGATCACAGCAGATCTGAACTGCTGGAAGGGACAGAGATGGGGGGTATGTGTGGGTGGGGAGGTATGGGAAGGGTTGGAGCAGCCTGTCTCATTGTCTCTGGATAGCTCAGCCCCAGAAAACCTCTGTGGGCACTGGTCTTTTGAGCACACCCCTTCCCACAATAGTACCAGGTGTTCGGCCTCAGGACACATTTTGGGGCTGGTGGGAAGAATTTGAGGAGGTATGAGGAGGCGCTGTGGTCATATTGAGGTAACGAAATGCTAAAGCTTCCAGTTCTGAGGGGCTCAGGTTCCTAATTACCTGAACAGTGACCTGAATGTGTGCAGTACCACTGCCACCGAGACGTGTAAAACCAGAGTTTGGAGGGAGAACTAGAGAATCTGCTAGTTCGTGACTTTTCTCATGGTTTGCACAGAATTTTTAGTCCCCCACCTATTTCTTTCAAATATGTCAGAAGCAGTGAGATGAGCAGGCACGCAGCCTTACAAGGTGCAAGAACAGGGTGCTGAGTGAGCCCCTCCTTGGCTCTGGGAGAAGACGCGTTGGCGGGGGCCTGTGGAGTGTTAGAGAATCTGCTCAGGTGGGGTCATCATTCCCTCTGCTCTCCCTCCTGTGGCCCTGGTTGCTGCCTCATGGGAAGCCCAGCCTGTGGGCCTTCAGCAGGGCTTTTCTGACAGTGCCATCCAGGGTACCCTAAGCATGAGGTTCTGAGAGGAACAAATGGCCAATGCAGTGGGATCCATGGAGGGGACGGCTTGGGAGGCTCTCCTGAGCACCGCCTAATTTTTCTGTCTAGCCTTCGCTTTCCCCTCTGGAAAATTACACCAGCAACTCTCACCTTACTGTAGTCACCCTTTGCCATATAGTGGCTGCCTTGATTCTTTTTGACAGCTTCAGACATTTTAATAGTCCTGCTGACAACCATGTGGGGCAGGCACGTCCTGCCTGCAAGCTGAGTATTCGGAGAAGCCGGGGATAATGGGCTTCCTTTTCATCCCAGTTACCGCCCCAAGTTCAGAGCCTCCCAGCAAGACTGTGGCAGAACTTCTCCCAGCAACTGTGCCCCTGCAGCTGTCCTCTCTCTGGCCACTCCATCAACCACTGCTGGATGACCTTCTAAAAGCATAGCTTTGCTCACATTGTTCTCCTAGTCCAGAACCATCCATGCTTCCCCATACTGAAAAGAGGAGGAAACAGAACCGTCTTAGCAGCATTTTGTGAGGAAAGGATTCACAGTACATTAAAGCAGAATGGCTGCTAGAAGGGATAATGCTATGTGGACCTGCTGTAAACGGAGTTTAGGGTCCCAAACAAGATTCAGACTGGTCACACTTTTCAACTCAGTCCTGGTTTTTGAATTGGGTGCTACCTTTGAAGAGGCAGAAAACTTTGTCCTAATTTTGGAGCATGGTCTTAAAATAATTTCCTACACCTACTGGATCAGAGAAAGTGAACATCTTCAATGCCTGCATACACATTGTCCGATACCTTTGCAAAATAGTTGTACCAATATGCTTTCTTTCTAGTCATGGCAATTTGACAGCAGAACAGCCTATTGTGTTGCTTTAATTTGAATTTCGTTGACTATAATGCTATGGAATTCTTTTATATAATCCTTCAATATTCTATCTTTCTTCTTTTGTGAATTGTATATAGCTTGCTTTTTTTTTGATGCTAGATTGGTACAGAAATTTGCCATGGTTCTATCTATACAGGATAGTTATAGAGTATGTGAAGATCAGGGCCAGGATCAGTGGCTTGCAGTATTTTCATTTTTTCATAAAATATTAACCTGGTCTCAGCCTGGTTTCTTTCATGCTCTGAGGCCATGAGCTAATTTGCATAGCTGGCAAGGTAAAAATAACTTCAGAGCTGAAAAGAAAGTTCATTGCCATTGAGTTAAACTTGGACCCTGGGTGCCAGCTCTTCTACAGGGGGCAGCAGTCCCTTGGTCTAGACTCCATTATTAATAAACACACTCCATTGTTCCTTAGAAAAAGAAAAAGGTCCTTTTTAAAATTCCTGTCTGAGAAAATAGCCATGCCTCTCAGCTCTTCTGCTGGGAGAGTAACCTCTTGATTCTTCCAACAATTCAGCATTTTATTTATTCACAATGAAAGTACAATTAAAAGCACTTACTTTGTGCTTACATATCTGTATCAAGTAGATTTGGGTAACAATTAAAGAGTTCCTGTATATAGGCACAATTCTTTTTAATTATTAAAATTGCTTGTATTTTATTGTATTCCAAATAGGTGGTATGGGATGTGATATGACTCAGAAGTACTAGAATGAATTTTGGTTTAATCAATCTGAAACGTAAAAAGCACTTTGTTTTCTCTAACAAACAACTCTAGTTCATTTGGGGGCTCTGCAGACAGTTGATATTTTATAACAACTTAAAGCTGTCTCTTCATCATGCACTATAATTGTGGGTTTGTCTGCTGTGCAAGTGTGGGAAATTATCTGGTATTTTTTTTTTAATACTTGTCATCCTAGAATACAGATGGCATATGCCTGTCATGCAAATCAATCTCTTCGGCATTATAGGCAGAACGAGGAGAGTGGAACAATGGACAAAGATGTTTTATCTAAAATTTATGGATCCATGATTTTTCTGAAAGAGTCACTGGTTTGAAAAGGTTTTATAAACTCAGATTCTTTCAGCTAGATATTCCTCATACATCCAAAAAAAAAAAAAAAAAAAAAAAAAGCTCCCTACCCCAATACATTATGAGAAGGTAGAATTTTATTACTTAGATTTTTCTTTTCCTCCTATTTTGAAGTATCCCTTCACTCAGTCCACCATCAAATGTTAACCTCCACTCATCCACATTTGACTTCTTGGCAACAGGACTCTGGCTCTCCCCAGAATCATGAACATATATAATTTTTCAGTCTTTCCAAAGCTGAAGAGGGAGCAGAGCAGTGTTTCAGTATCTTAGGAGTTAAGTGACTTGCTAAGATGACATCAAGAAAAAGCTTGCACATTCTCTAATTGGTGTATTGGCTCCATGCCAGGGGCATGGTTCTGAGTTTTTCCTTGTTTTTCCTGTATCTTACTTAGCTCTTGTCTGGCCAGGCCAGTTATATCAACTTTCACTTTGGTTTCTTATCCAGATAGTATTATCTGGATATAATAGGTGAGTGGGTCATTGTGAGTGCCAGAAACCAAAGGTGGAGTCATTTAAGTGAGGAGGACTTTTCAAGGAAGATGTGTCTCACCAAACCATCAAGTTGCAGAAATACCAGGAAGTAGTTGGGTCTCAGGAATTTCAGGATCAAGGTGCTAGCTCCTATCTCCAGAGTCAGCTTTATTCTTCTTTCACACTACAGCCAGCTTTATTTTCTGAGAGAAATCATGAACAGTGACATCTCCTGAAGCCTTTTATTTTAGGGCTTTACCTGCTTCAGGAGAGCTCAGCCAAACTCTAGTCCCAAGTCCAAACATCCCAGGGGAGGAACTGTTCACTGGCCAGCAGTGGCATGTAAGAGCATTACAGTTTTTAAAAAGAACTGTAGGAGGCGAAATGGATGATGGGCATTGAAGAGGGCACTTGTTGGGATAAGCACTGTTCGTTGTATGTAAGTGATAAATCACAGGAATCTACCCCCAAAACCAAGAGCACGCTGTACACACTGTATGTTAGCCAACTTGACAGTAAATGCTATTTAAAAATAAAATAAGATGGGGCGCCTGGGTGGCTCGGTCGGTTGAGCGTCCGACTTCAGCTCAGGTCATGATCTCACGGCTCGTGAGTTCGATCCCCGCGTCAGGCCCTGTGCTGACAGCCTGGAGCCTGCTTCGGATTCCGTGTCTCCCTCTCTCTCTGCCCCTAACCCGTTCGCATTCTGTCTCTGTCTCTCTCAAAAAAAAAAAAAAAATAGACATTAAAAAAAATTAAAAAAAATAAAATAAAATAAAATAAGATAAAATAAAAATAAATAAAAAGTCTGTTATCTTTATAAGAAACAAAAAAATAAAATAAATGCAGAAAAAAATACAAAGAACTGTAGGGGTAGAGTATTATTGCTGGAGGAAAAGGAGGTACTGGCTGTTCAAACAATCGGTGGCCGCTGTGTGTGGGCAGTGTTGGATTATACAGCTGGTCTCTGTCATGTGATACTGGAGGTCACTAGTGCATCCTTCTAATGTGGCCTGCATTAAGAGCTTGGCCCCTACATGGATAATTAGCTGGGTTCTGTGTCTTCCCTGGCTTCTGCTCTATCCCAGGCTAGCCATCTCACAAATGCTTGTCCCTGGACCTAAGGGAGACCTGGTGAGAGAAAGTGTGTGGGTGGTGGATCAATAGAAATCCCTCACCGCTACTAGAAAAACAACTGAAAGAACATGTATTTATGTTAGCAAGTTCTTATAATATGGGATTTCCCTCTCCAGCAATTCTCCGTCTTTGCCAGCTCTCTGAAGTACAGTTTTGGTAACATTCATATGATCCTGCAATCACAGGACACCACCATAAGGCTCTACAGAGAGGTAGCTCTGTGGTTGTCCTAGAGAAGACATTTGTCAAATATATGTGCCTTTGGGATGTATTTCTAGCTATTAGCCATTATCTTTTGTAGCTACTGAAAGCACTCCAAATTTGGAATCTAAATTTCTGGGCTTGAGTCTCAGTTTGACCATTTACTCTCTCAGTGATCTTGGGCCAGCCAGTTTCTCTCTCTGAGCCTTAATTCTCAAACTTACAAAATGGAGGATAATGGTACCTTTATGAGACAGGGTTATGTAAACTATGAAACAACAAGGTATTTATGTTTTTATCATGATCATCATCACCTGGACCTATATGACACTCATAGAGTTTCTACCCATTGCTTGGCATTTCTCCTTGTGGTATCTGAGTGAATAACCAGGGACTTTCTCATAAAAAA